>NW_026575160.1:3000000-3507500 GCF_905146905.1 Nyctereutes procyonoides
ATACTTTTGGAGAAACTACACCAAGCTCTCAACTCCATTCCCCACACACAGAGAGTATCCTTTTAGGTTCTTCATCAGAGCACTATATAGAATGTGTCACTGTATTCCTTAGTACATATCCAGTCAGGTACAAGGGAGCATAAAGAACCTCTGCTAAATCACCTAGAAAACACCAAATGACCAGGAGCTAGTAGGCAAGAATCAAAACTAAGCTGAATCATTTGGAATTATAATTTATTGAAGTTATCAAAGTTTAGATGTTTTTACATATAGAACGGAGCAAGCTGAGGTTCACCAATATTTGGTAAGTTGGGTAATATTACAAAAGCATATCTGGTTTCAATTGATACTTAATTAAACCCAGTTCAAATACCTCTTTCTGTCCCAAGAGATGACTTTCTATCTTATTTATGCAGTATTACTGAATGGTGCTTCAAGAACCACTGTGTATCACCAAGTGCCACTCAAAAAAGGACTACTGATATTTCAGCACTAATAAAACTCAAATGCTGTTGTACATTTAACAAATGCATACACTAAATATGTCTTTACTTATTTTAGGTTTTTATTTTTTATTTGTATTGAGTTAAATTCTTATACTCTTAAAACACGTGGAGTAAATAATCATGCTTTATTCTTTCTATAGACTTTAAGTCTAGAATGGGAATATTTTCGCATTTTAAAAGTATGTTTGAAGAAGTATGTAATTTATATCTATTCCTTTTATTTTTTTATATCTATTCCTTTTAATTTGCGATAAATGTCTTTTAAAGCAAACAAACATTGTCTTAGTGAAGCAAATTTGCCACCTTACACATTCTCCTTAGCAACATTTGTTAAAGATGCTTACCTTGCTTAAATGTTTTTAAATCTCATTAAAATATATTCACAAACTAAGTTCTCCATGTTTTAAAATTGCTAAGGATAGATTAATACAGCCAAATTGCCAACTTAATTAACACACAGTATCATAAAATCACAGCAACAAAAATTTAAACAGCACAGGTAACAAGCCATGGAGTTTTAAAAACCTGGAACAGTTGGAGATTCAAGCTCAGAGATTCAAGAATAAAATAGCCTAAATGTCAGTGCTGAACCAGGAGAAAAAGTCTTTCATTTTCAAAAGTCTTGAAAATTAAAATGCAGGTGTCTTTTTCATTTTATGATAAAGCGTCCAAATTAAGGTCTATTGAAAATAATTTCAGAGAGTCACCAATTTTGTTAGTTTTTTGGTGGTGGTGTTGTTTTTGCCTCAAAATGTGTACAATTACGTCAATGAGCACTAGGATATTAATCCATAAGCCCTTCTCAGATTTGTATTAGCAAGGACAAATAGGATCAAACTAATCTGGATTTTATCATGATAAAATATTCATCTTAACAGACTGAAAATGCTAAAAGTAATTATCTTTACAGAGATACAGTTTACTTACTTGCCTTAAATTTACTAATTGTTTGCATGTGGAAAGTAGGTTATAATCGGTAGGGAAGTGGAATCATCACCTGGAGACAGAGCTAAAAGAAAAGTAGGTTTTGAAGAGGACAAAAAGACACTGTGTGTAAACATGAAAGCCTTAATAATGTAAAAGTAGATGTTTTTAATTTGATGTGATTGACCACTGAATCCTCATCATAAATTCTGGAGCAGGGGGAGGGAAAACGTATTTCTTAGAGATGGGCCTCATTCTAAAAAGGTAACTGTGATTCTGCTTTAGAGACCTTACATTATTACTACATAAGAGAAAAGTTCTTACACAGGTTTTTGAAGTGTTAAAATGTAGCAAATAATGCCGCAAACATATTTATGCTCAAACTTATTTTCTGTTTCTACCAGTTTTTAGCCAGAAATATAACTCTGTTCTGGGTTGGCATCTTGGAGTTGTTTGGAGAGAATTATCAAATTTGGTGGGAAGCAAGGCTTCATTTTATTAAAAAAATATAGATGGTTTGATTTTTCAGTATGTTTTCCTCATTTGGAACTCTTCAAAACAAATGTAGAGAAGTTCTTTGCTATCCTAATCTATAAATACCTAATCTATAATTTTTACAGACTATCACTCCCCAGAAGATTCATTTTGGTCTGACCACTCTCTCTTCTGCTCTGTGTTCTTGAATGCCAAAAATGAAAATGAAGACATCTCTGATCAGGGATAGACTAACAGAATCACAAAATCATAAATTTCAAATATCCCAAGTCTTCCTGTTTGGAAACTTCTTTGGTAAGCAAGAAAACTGAAGTAAACATCTTATGAGGAATGATTTGCAAATAGTGTGCTATCTCTTGATTCCCGTTGTATATCCTTTATACTATATAAATCTAAATTGAATGCCAAGTAATAAAGAAATGACATACTTTCTGGAAAGTGAATGGCAGAAGTTGCTCAAACATGGCCTTGTGTCGTAAAATAAAGGCTAGAACGATTAAATATTTTTCTACATACTGAAAAGAGAAAACCTAATAACTGTCATAAGTGGGTCAGACTCAATATTTTCTCTCTGGCAGTGGCAATGAGAAGAGGTCATATTTCTTCTCCCAGGTCAACCTCAAAAGTTAGAAATTAAAGTAAGTTGAATCAAGACTAACTCAACATCTTACTTACCCCTGTCGGGTTATTATTAACAAATTTTGTGGCTTTAAAAAAATTTTATATATCTTTCTGTTCCCCAATTTTATGATTCACAAAAATATTCTTAAGTTTTCATTTGCTGTAAAGTAACTTAAACTTTTAAAAATCAAACATTGGTCCTTTATCTCACATTTTTAATTTGTTTAACATCTTGCCTGTATAACTATTGACCTAGGCTATAAGTTATCTTCAGCTTCATCCTTTTGAATGAAAATATCCAAAAGTTTTTGTATTTTTTTTATTGAAAAGCCTTTCAAATAAAATTATTTAAACTTCCTCTGCATTTAAAATTGCTAATATTTTACTATTAATTAATGAATCTATTCATTGAATCCTTAATATATGTTTGATACTGGAGTAAGAGCTTAAGAAAAAAGACATGACTGAAAAGGTCCTTGTTTTCTTTCACTGTTATAACTTTTCTAAATAAGTATACAAGTAGTATCTCTAGCAGCATTAGCAGCATTTCCATACACTCTGTAAAATCATGTTAACAATAATACATATAAATCATAAATGATATATACAACTCCTAAACATAAGCAATTTAGTGGTATTGTAAGCATGATACCTGGAAGTGGGGTATGGTGTTAGTTTTGGAACTGACTGATGAGCAGAAGCTCAAAGGGCTTCAGGGAGTCTATTGGGAGGATTTGAACCACAGTGGGGAAAATGTTACCGGGAGCTGGAGAAAAGGGGCCCTTGTTACACAGTGGTGAAATGCTTAGTGATACTTCTTCTTGTCAAATTGAAGATAGGAATAGGATATAATGAACTTATGAATATGGCTTCAAAAATTTCTAGGCAAAAGGTAGAAGAGTACCTACTCACCATATCTTCTAGATGTCTATAATAAAATAAAGGAGGGGATCCCTGGGTGGCGCAGCGGTTTGGCGCCTGCCTTTGGCCCAGGGCGCGATCCTGGAGACCCGGGATCGAATCCCACATCGGGCTCCCGGTGCATGGAGCCTGCTTCTCCCTCTGCCTGTGTCTCTGCCTCTCTCTCTCTCTGTGACTATCATAAATAAATAAAAATTAAAAAAAAAAGAACTCTTAAAAAAATAAATAAAATAAAGGAGATTAAATAACAAACTTGGCAAGTTTTAAAGCAAAATTTAAGAAAAGAATTAAGCCAGGCCTTAAGTGATTTAAAAATAAAACTTCTTTATTCAGTCCTTCTCATCAAAAATTTCTCCAAAACTGACCGTCTTCAGGGAAGAGATCAACTCTGGGCACTATGAATTACACATGGGATCAGAGTTAAGATCACGAGGTTGTGACTAAGATTTTTTGTTATGACCTCAAAGATGTAGGGGTGCCTGGCTGGCTCAGTCCAGAGACCTCACTACTCTGATCTTGGGGTCATGAGTTCAAGCTCCAAGTTAGGTACAAACCTATCTTTAAAAACAGAACAAAACAGAACACCTAAAAAAATGCTTAAGGTCTTGCCTGGAAGAACTTCTAAGGCTCTTAAAAGTACACTTTATGGACTCTTTCAGTTAATAGGGTTTCTAAGAATCTTAAGGGCATTGTCCCACAGCTGCCTCTAAAGCAACCCAAGTTAGAGAAAAGTCTATCAGGAAAAGACATATGTGAAGAACTGTTGCCTAATGGAATGGATTTATAGTTTGACACACGGGAAGCAGGCAGAGTTTTAAAGGAACTCTTCCAGTTGGGCTCAAAGGGAAAGAAACCATACAAATTGAAAAAAGGTAGTAGCTGAAGCCCCAACCTACTATGGGAAGGTAGTAGGTGGAGTAAATTATTTAAAAGAATACGTGGATTGCCTTTTTCTAGTAAAGAAACAGTGATTCTGATGGCAGAACCAAGAGCTCTGAGAATCATCTCCAAGAAGCTGAACTGGGAACGAACCAAAAAATGGGTAATATATGTTCTGCTGGATTTCAGAACTGCCATGAATCAAGTAACTGCTCTGTAGTTTTCATTCCCTCCTTTTTTGTATGAAAGCATATACTGCTGTTATCCTAGCTCTGGTTATGTTGGGTGTGCTGACAGAGCATAGATAGCTTGTCTCCACAGTTAACAGGTTTTTATTTCAAGATAAATCATACTCAAGAAGCTGGACCTGAGGAAATATACCCAGGAACCCCATCTATAACTAGACCTAATACAAATATGAAGTTCTGGACTTTGAGCTGGTGCTATAGTAGAATAAGACTTTTGAGATCTTGGGAGACCGTGATTATATTTTGTATATGGGATGACCACAAATTTGGGGGGCAAAAGAGTAGATGCTGTAGTTTATCTCAATAATTGTCATTAACTCTATTCATATCTAATCAAATATATCATACCCTTAGTGAAAGGTACAGCCTATTTCTCTCTTCTTGAATCTGGGTCTAACTAACAGAATACAGTGAAAGCAACACATTAGGTTATAAGGTTGCCTCCTGTGCCTATTGGACAGCTTGCTTTTAAAATGTTTGCTTTGGGGATCCCTGGGTGGCGCAGCGGTTTGGCGCCTGCCTTTGGCCCAGGGCGCGATCCTGGAGTCCCGGGATCGAGTCCCACGTCAGGCTCCCGGTGAATGGAGCCTGCTTCTCCCTCTGCCTGTGTCTCTGCCTCTCTCTCTCTCTCTCTCTCTCTCTCTCTCTCTCTCTCTCTGACTATAATAAATAAATAAATAAATAAATAAATAAATAAATAAATAAATAAATAAAATTTAAAATGTTTGCTTTGGAAGGAGTCAGGCTCCATGTAAGAAGCCCAAGTAACAAAAGACCTCCATGCTGTGATAAGAGAGAAAGGTTTTCACATATTGGAGACAGAGAAAAGACCAAGGAGAACCAAGGTATCACACTTGTGGCTGAAACTATTTTGCAATTATCTCCAGCTTCAGTTGCCAAAGCCCAAGTCCATAAATCAGAAATAAGTCACCACTTACCAATTTCCAAATTTCTGCCCCAAAAAACTGTGAGCTAAAGAAAATGGTTACTTTAAACCATTATATTTTGAAGCAGTTTGTTTATACAGGGCAAGCCAAACACACATATACTGTCATTTCAGTATTCATTTATGATTTCAAATACTTTTGGAATAGTTATCTTTCTGGTACTAAATTCTAATTTACAGAAGTCAGAGCCTTAAATTACAACACAAATTTTGAGATTAGGCTGAAATCTTAATTCAAAGTTTGGTTTGATCATCTTGGGTTTTATAATTTCAGTTAAAATGTCAATACATAGTCTTTGAACCTATGATATAATCTATACCACAGCTCTCATCATAGTGTATCCCAACTGCAAAATCCCACCATCTTAGACTTTCTTACTCCTCTCCTCTACCTAAGGGCTTTACATTACCTCCAACATTAACTCTTTCCAATCTTCCCTTTAAGGATTAGTTTACATATAGAAAACTGAATCAATGAAAGCACCATTAGACCGCTTAATATTAGAAAGGCCTTGCTCTGTCCTTCTTTGACTTTTTACCTTCACTCTTGTAGTTTAGTTCTTAGCTCATGTGATTACATGCCTCTCCAGGATCTAATTCATGTTAAGTAACAATATTTTGTCAAGAGTTCTTGCTTTAGAAAAAGCAGCACACCGGTACCCCTTCCATTTTTAGCAGCTCAACTTCTCAAAAGCAACAACAAAAACTTCCTATGTACTTCAACATCTGTGTAAGATTTCCTGCTGAACCCACCTGAAAAAAAATTCTTCTTAAAATTCTTTGCAAAAATAAGGCCCTGAATATGTGACTATCTTTTCCAGAATCTTGTCAATCCTTGTCTATTGCATTGTGCTGAAGAGGAGATAGTGTTTTTAACAAACTGCTTTTGCTCTCCTATAATACTGCATGGATTACTTATAGAATCTGATTTTTCATGTTTTTAACTTATATCATGATCCATATTTTGGCTTATTTTAAATAAAATTGTTAATAATTTTATTAAATTGGGAGTACCTTCAAGGCAAGAATTAGATTCTTATCTGTGGCATCCTTATTATAGAAGTAATTTTCGGAGATTCATATAAATAAAATTAACTCAGACTAATTCAGTGGGTCTGGAATGGAGCTAAAAATCTGCCTTCCAGTTACTTCTGGATTCCAGCCGATTCTTCTCGTGCAGATGTCTTGAAACCAAAATATAAAACACAGGTGTATGCAATGGAGATGTGATTTAAGACAATTTTCTGATAGTAATGTAGGGTAGTGAGACACTAGAGGAACAGGTCCAGTTAGAAAACCTACAAAAGTACAAAGGAGAGCTAACAGAGGCCATATCTAGACAGTGAGTGGCATTGGGAATAGAAAGGAGGGGACAGATGGAAACTAAACTAGCTATTAACAAGTTCCTGAAACTGTTTTCTATTAAAGCTGCCTTAGAAAATGAAAATGCACTGTTGTAAGCACTAAAACAAACACAACCAAAAAGATGTTTTCTTAACTGGGAAATTATGATGTGCAGTTATGTTTGGTATCTAAATGCAAATTTTGCATGTAGGCTGCATTTATGGAAGAACTGAAAACAACCACAATATACTATATCATAGTAGAAACAAAACAAACTAGCTGTACTTGGCATAGTAATGATAAGCCCTTTAAATTAAATCTTTATGCAGATTCTATTTTATACTCCAAACTTTTCATGGAGACTTGTGTAATTCTGATGTGTAAACCAACAAATAGATATGCTCTGTGTATTGAGTAGCCGGTTTGGGTACCAGCTGGCTTGGCTGTATGCCTTTCTAATGGTAATGAAGTCACACAGCTGCTAGGACAATCAGCTGGAGTTCAGATTATCACTAGCTAAATGGATATCCATTGACTAGCTTCTTATCCGGACTCATTAAAGTTCAGTATTGACAAATGAAGAGTGGCTAGAGGTTTACAGCTAAGAGGCATCTAGAAATGAACTTGTTGACTTTTTTTTCCTATAGCTCTCTCCTTGTGATTCACACAGTATCATTCATCTATTTGAGATGTGCGATTACTAATGTACTGTAAAATTTTAAGCACTCTTCCTTTTACGGTTTTTAAAGTAAACAAATGCTCTGAAGCAAGTAGTCCCATGCATCACTAGAAGTTATCAATAGCTGAAAACAAAAGAATTACCAAAAAGCACTCCTTTTCTTTAAAACAAACTGAAAAAGACACGATTCTACAAAAAAGTCTAAAGTTAACTTGAAATTTATTTGTTTCAGAGACTCACTTATAGGCATTTGAGCGGATAATTTCCAAGATTTGACTCCATCTATCGTGGTCAATAGGTCACTAAAAACTAAATTTTCTCTCAACTAATCAATTAAATAAAGTGCAATCAGTGATAAGTTACTTAATCCTATAATCATTCACTGAACAAGTTACAACTCTTTGAGATCCTCAAACTAATAAGGACTAGAATTCAATGCCTATTACTCTCTGAAGGTTGGAAACAGAGAACAAGTCTTCCAATTATGGTAATGCTCTTCATGTATCCCATTCTGCAAAGTAGACAGCTTAAATATGATGTTCATTCTCTGCACTCATATCCTATTTATTTCATGTATTTAAACATTATTTTTGTTTTATTTTGTTTCAAAATTTCCTAACCTTATTTCCCATTCTCATCCTGATCCTCCCATATATTGTAGATGAGTCTCTACCTGTCACAAATATACTGCCTAGTGGTTTTGAAAATGCATAGCTCATGTTATCCAACTTTTGCCTTCAAAAATCAATTAAAAATTGTCTCCTGACAGAATACCTATTATTTGCCTTAGCATTTGATTAAATACTTTTTAGACACTTCCTCTTCTTGAAACAGAAAACAAATTTTAACAGGCCTTCCTCAAAAAAATATGTAAGTCAAAAGGCTGACACATTACAAATGTGACTGTCGCTCAAAAACACAGGGTATACACTTTTGTACAATGTCTTCATGAAAATTCTCCATCCCCTCTCTCAATCTGCAATAGACTTGTTTAATTTCCAAGTCTCTTTACTGCTGATAATAAAGACAGAGAAACATTCTTCCTTTGTCAGTAATGAGATTAAGATGCCTTCAACTCTTGGCTATGCCAGGTATTTCTGTAGATCGCCTAATATTTTCAACTGTTCCTTCTTTTCAGCCAGAAGGAACATCAGCAATGTTAGACTAAGAGTGATAAGACAAATATTTTACAGGCCATACATATGGCAAATCTTTATTTAACAACATGGTGGTGGTTTAGTCCCTTTGAATCCATATCACTCCTGGCTTTGGTGATTCTACCATATATTTTGCCTCTTAAAATCATCAGAATCTCATTATCTGATCCATACTCTACCTGCTAGTAACATACTCTCCACGGAACCAGTAGCTGAACAGGCTCCCATTTTGCATGAGCCACAATGATAAGTTCCACTACTCAGATATGCAACCTGAATTTGCTTGTTGTAGGTAGATCCAGATCCTATGAAACACAGGATTTATGGGGTTATTAAATACATATTCTCTAGCTCACAATGTGCATTACACTATGACTAACCACACTTCCTGGTAACGCAGACTGAAGATTTTGGCAGAATCCTTTTATTAGAGAAGAACGAAATTCCAGTCCTCCTACAAACCCATAAATGTAATCTCACCCACATGAAGGATGTTGTCGGGACTCTATAGAGCATGTTCACAGCAAGTCTAGAGCATCATATAAAGTACATTTTGGGGGAGACAAAATGACAAGTTCCTATGGTCAAGAACTACTTGTCTAGATTTAAAACGCTTATGTGAAAAAGGTAGACAATATGTAAATGAAGTGTTCCAAGATTGGCAAAGAGCTGCACAGGAGTCAGATGATCTAGGTAACTCTGGGAATTTATGAGTCATTTAATCTTTTTTGATCTCACATGTAAAATTGGAGTTTAGATTATATTCATTCATTCACAAAACAAAGATGTGCCGTAGACTTAGCAAGGCACCATGAACACAAAAGTAGAAAGCCATGCACAGATTCCTGAGGAGATTGTATCCAGCATCCCCAGAATCCCTGACGATGCAGATTCTGTAAGTAGGTGAATGGGAGGAGATACCATAACTTCCTTGGATTTTCCACACACAAAAAAGATTTATTGCTGACAGTCTCGGCTACAGGGAATGCTGTTGTCAGCCACCGATAATCTGTGCCTAGCTGTATTTCCCAACAGGTTTGCCATTGACCAGCTCTAGTCAGTAGACTCTAAGTGTCCAGGATTCCTTCTTTTTGCCCTTTTTCCCATTCCATTTTTGGCTGGATGATGCCAAAGGTGACACTGTACTTATAATATGACAGAAATACTAGCTGCAAGTGCCTGGTGCTTGGATTACTTAAAGGATAATTTAAGCTGCCTGACCCTAGGATAAGATATAACTGCTATTGTGTTAAGCCCTAGAGATTTTGAGTCTTGCTTGTTGTTGCAGCATAACCTAGCATAGCATGACTAATTCAAACAACTGTAATTATTAAGTCTCACTCACTGAAATAAAAAACTAAGATCAATGTATTTTCAGTGCTTTTCTAGAGAATTCCAAAACTTCGCATCTCATTCACCTCAAAATGTAATAGTAGCATTTAACCTCTGTTATTTTCTCTAAGGAATAGTGTCAATTTTAATGAAATATTTAATTTCCCAGAGCATACTGTCAGGGATGCTCCTAAAATATTAAGTATGCCATGTAAAAATCTTAATGATCTCTTACTAATCATTTTCATGGAGAATCCACATATGATTTAATGTTAAATATGTCAAGCCATAAGGTGTGTGAGGATGTTTTCATTTTGTACTTTGCACAGAGATTTTCACAGTGTTCTTATTTTTGTTGCCATTTGGAAGTATCTGTAGATTCCATGTCTTTGTTCACCCTTTCTCCTCAGGTATCCACAGAAGGCCATATGTTGAACCAATGTGGTGCCCCCTGAAGCAGGTTTTCCTTTTTAATATGCTATATTTGCAGCATTCTATGTACCATCCATCGACATTCCATTATGTTGGCACAGGTCTGCCCAACTTGCTAGCAGGCATAGTGCCAAACACGCAGATGGCATGAGGGGAAAGAGCCAAAAAAAACATGTGAATCAACTGTGGGTACTGATGGCATAATTCCCAGACATGGAGGTCCAAACACTTGTCCATCCTAAGCTTATAGTACATACTTACAGATACACAGATTTGTCAACAATATTCTCATACTGACAGACTAATTTTTTAAAAATATTTTTAAAAAGCTACCTTTGGCTACAGAGGAAAATTACAGGGTAATAATTTGACAAAGGTTAATGTTTGGGCTTTTGCATTTACCCAGGTGACTCTTCAAAAGACAACTAGGCAGCATATTTTAAAAATATTTATTTCTAACTAACTTCGTGAAATGGGGTATTTTGGCTTTATTCATGTAAACTGTACAATAAAAAACTGAAGACTAATGTCAAAAAAACTATATGCTGGGGCCAAAGACGGTTTGCACAGCAGGCTTCAAATTGTGGTTCTATTAAATATTCATCTTTGACCCTTCTGCCTGTATGTTCAAAAAATATATTGTTTCATAAACTAGTAAACTTTATTATCAGGATTGGACCTCTGAGCACATAAAATGGATAATGTACAATATGAGGATTTTTAAAAGGATCATCCACTTAAAGAATCCCCTCCTAGCTCTTCTGGAAATTTGCCTGAAATTTCTTAAATTATTGAGCCACTTTAGTTAGGCTAAGCTATTATATCTACGGAAAGTACCTATGAGAAGAAAAATATTTTACTAGGGAAAGGAAAATAAGTAGATTTGGGATTCTTGGGAAAGATGATGTGGGATTATTCAGAAAAGGTCCTTTAGACCTAAAAGACCCCTAAAAGATGAAGATGTCTTCATCTTACTCATGGGCTTTACTATTAAATTAGTTTTAGGAATAATATCTATTAGAGTAGTTGGCACTGGCCTTCTCAAGGAGGAAAATACTTATAAAATTAATTTGGGACCTAAATAATCAAATTAATATGTCCAGTGAGTCATATATTTAACCCAGGTTCTTGACCTCAAATCAGACACTACTGTGATTATCCTATCATCTTGCCATTTTAAAGTTGAACTAGTTCATTTATATAACTTTTAAAGTTTAAGATGTGAGCAAGAATATTACATTCAATTTTCAAGTGAGCACCCATTATATGACCACTGGCATATAAGCTCAGGATTTCAATCTAGCATGGAGAAAATAGTTACCCTTTCTAAGTGGGTGGTTAGATCAAGTTACATTCTGTAATTTACCTAAATTCCATAGCATTTAGTACACACAGACATCTTGTCTCTTCTATGATCAGAGAGCACACCACCACTTTAGTCTTGATTCCTGGTCAATTTATGACCATTTCCTATGCATTTACCTATCCTGCTCATTAAATGCTGAATACATATTTCTAAAACAACATATTCATGTTTGCAGAACATCAAACACAACCATAGAAACTGGTTTTGGGGAAGTCCACTTTATCCTTATTATAAGATGGAATATCTGGCTTGCTTTGATTACAAAGAAATATTTTAATAACTGTTGCATATATTCAAAGGCTACCCGTAGAGATAAATTTCTCTATCATATCGATTTTTTTCCCTGAAAGACACCAAAATGTTAAAAGGCTTACTCTTGAAGTTTAAGTTGGATATAAGACATACCTGTTAGCTTACTGGAACCTTCTTTCTAAAATCTCATCCTGATGGGACACCTGGGTGGCTCAGCAGTTTAGCGTCTCTGCCTTTGGTGTAGGGTATGATCCTGTGGTCCTGGGATCAAGTCCCACATCAGGCTCCCCACATGGAACCTGCCTTCTCCCTCTGCCTATGTCTCTGCCTCTCCCTCGTGAATAAATAAATAAAATCTTAAAAAAATAAATTAAGAAAATAAAATATCATCCTGAATAAAATCTCATCTCACTCTCTTTTATTTTTAATTTGTCTTAAAACTGTCAGCTCAGGTTTTGGAAAGCGACTAGAGCCATTCCTAAAACAAAGAAGTGAGTACAGTACTATATGGTTTTCTCAAATTATAATTAGGATATACAACTTGTAAAAATTTACTGTTTTATCAATTCTCCCTTACAAAATGAAACTGAGAAATTCTCTACCAATACATTACAGAACTCAATTATAACACAAGTCATCGTTACACAGGTTTTTAAACACCACAAATCATAAAATCTCCCTGACAGCAAAACTTTAAACACCAAAATCTGAAACAGCCTATTTGAACTAAATACAGAAGTTTTGCTCTATGTCAACTCATGTATTCATTTTATCCCTCCCTTCAATCGTGTGGTCACTTACTCATTTACAAAGTAATTGTTGAACATGTATTACACATCAAGAACTGGGGCAGATATAAAGAAGATATGGCATGTAGTAAGAAAAAAAATCCTTTGGTACAAGATTCGGAATTGAAAAGATTATATAACTTCTGCAGTGAATACATGAAAGGAGATGAGGTTTTCATTCAAGGTAGAAAATGACATCCATTATAAAAGTGCTATTAATAACAGCCCTTTAATATTTAATAGAGCAGAGTGATTAAGACGGAATCCATACTTTATTATTCTATCTTCTACATGTATTAAGTAGGTTTAACCACATTTGGGGGTATTACATATAATTAAGAATAAAACTAAAAAGTTTTTATCTTTTTTTAAATGCTTATGAGACATAGTAGATGGTCGTGTCCATTTAAAACAATCCTATGTATACCAATAGCTTTTTGTGCTTTTATTGAATGTTAATTCATTGTGGAATTTCCACTTTCTTAAAATAAATAAATAAGTGAATGAATAAATAAATGAATAAATAAAATGAATTAGCCATGTGATCAAGAGCATGGGAAGATCTGAGAGTTTATTCACCTGACATAAAGACAGAGTCAAACTTAACAAATTACAGCAGTAATTAAGACTCATAACTATTACCTACTTATATCTTCATATTACACTAACAAATAATTTTTATTAAAACAAGATTTTTTTTTGCTACAAATACAGGATTTTAAATACTATCCTTGAAGGTATTTTTTATTACATTATAAATATTTTATATTGAAATACAAATGAAAGACAATGCTTTCCTAGATTATATATGTTCTTACATAGAGCTATATGTTGTTCATCTTGTATACTCCCAGGACTTGGTATAATGTTTCATTTAATGAAAGAGTTAGAAGTAAATGAAAATGGTGAACATATGGATGGTTTTCTAAATATAAAAGTATTCTATGTAGTTACTATGTTCTTCTGGTTACTAGTGGCTAAAATGTTCTACCTGCTATTTTGTACCTAAATTTGCTGGCATTGCTTTTGGTCTACAGACATTTCTAGGCAGTTAATTACTGAAAAAAGTACTATGATTCTCTTTTTAAAGTTCCATTTCTTTTCAATGTAAATTTAAACCTTTAAATCCATGATAAATGTTAAGCATGTATAAAATGCCAATGAAAATCCTACTAATTAACTGAGAACTGATTGTATTTTGGGTACTACTTAAATCACAAGGTTTTAATAGTTCTAGTAAAAGAAATTCTTTCTATAATAGCTTTTAACTTATGATATAAATAATAAACTGGAGGGATGGGGTGACTGGGTGATGGGCACTGAGGGGGTGCTTGATGGGAAGAGCACTGGGTGTTATGCTATATGTTGGCAAATCAAACTCCAATTAAAATATACAAAAATAAATATATATATATACAAAAAATAAAAAATAATATACCAAACTTTGATCTTATTGAATCATGCAGGTCCTCTCTCACCCCATGTACAAAAATGAATAAAGGTTGCTTCCCAAAATTCAAAAATTTTAATTCAGCATTGATAAATAGAAATGTATATATGAAGGTCATATTCCCACCTCAAAATAACTTTTAAAAATAGGCTATAAGTTAATAGTTCAAAGTTAAGTTAAAAGCTACACACAAGTAGAACTCTAGATATATCAACTGCATTATATGGAAATGTGTGCAGATTTCCAATTATTACTTGTACTTTGTAAAACTTGACTGTAACTGCAAATAATCCCTTATCTAAATATTTGAATATAAAATTTACTATGGGTTAGTAATCTAATTATAAAACAAATGATTAAATGTTTCTGCATTTAGCAGAACAGAAGCCTATCAGAATCATAAAGACATTGTTCAACATGTATTTAGATAATATTTTATATTGAGTGAACATAATTTTAATCTTACCCTGTATCAAATATAGTATAAAATGAATTTTCTCAACTTTTACCACAACATTAGAGAAAGGTACTATTAATTTTCCATTTAAAAGATAAGTAGAGTAAGAATTAGTGGCCTCAAGATCTCCTATTCAGAGCTGAGACATTCTTTCAATAATAAAAATGTCTAAAATAATAATAATAATAATAAAAATGTCTTATGTAACAATTCTCATGTTTTGAGCATTAGGCAGAAAACATTAAAATCAAATAACAAAATAAAAAGTGGAAACACTCATCACTCAACACATTGAATATTCTTTCAATATTTCTATACCATTAGTAATTGCAGGAAAATTATTCAACATCTTTGAGGAAACTGATTATAGCAGATTTTGTAATTATTTGCCAGGAAAATAATGAAATCAGTGATGGCAGAGTTCAAGATACCATAATAAGAAAAGAAGTTGTTTGCTTTCAGATAGATTGTCTCTTAGGTGTTCCTGACAGGCAGACCAAACACTTCCCCCCCCTACTATTATGAATAAATCAAAAACTGATTCAAACAATCTAAAATGTTTAATAATTAAAAGTTATTAAAGTATTTTTTCATTTATCTATTAACTTGCATATCAACTGGTTTCAAAAAGGATTTGAGCACCCTGTCCAAAAATGTATGAATCAGGGAGAGAAAAAAATCAATAAATCAATAAATTTCACATTTCAAGTGTCTAATAACAAAGTATTCACATAGCATTGCTACAATCTAAACAACATACTCAACATTCTGCTTTTTCATCTGGAAATGAGAACTTTATCACTAAATTATTTGAATAATAACCTTGGTCATTTTTGCTAAAGCTACTTGGATTGTAAATTAAGTGACATGGTTATTACAAAAATGCAAGAAAACTTCTAATTCTAAATTGCTGGATTTTTCTTAGAAGAAAACAATTGTTTCACAAGAAAAGTAAACAAAATGGTCTACTACTCTAGAATGAAGACATTATTGATGGAATTCCCAGCAGATGAAACAGAAGTGTAATCACAAAAGTGAACAAAAAGTAGATGAAGAAGTGCACCATTTGAACAAACTGAACTAATTAAAACTATGGTTATAAAATCAAACTCTATATATACTTGCGCTCAGTACCATTATAGCAATACTATTTATAATATTTTCTCACATATTTTTTGATGAATTAAATGTTCTTTACAAGTTCTGTAATTTGCAATCAAATAGTTCAGAATTGTATTAAAGATCAGGGTAAATAAATTAGAGCTAGAAGGTCCATATAAATAGTCAAGATGAGTGAAGAAAGCTGTATATACAGAGGCACACGAAGAGCCCATGCCATCTCAAGGGCTACCTAGATCATGCTCTGGCTCAATATTGCTACGGAAGGGAAGATGGGAAAACTATCACCTCATCTTGTGATTTTTCAAAAGAAACATGAAATTTAGAATTTTATAGATAATACTTCTTTTTAAAAATATTTGCCTAGAGAACACAGGCAGCAAATTCTTTGACATCTTCTGTAACAGCTTCTTAATAGACATGTCTCTGGAGGGAAGGGAGACCAAAGCAAACACAAACTATTGGGACTTTGTCAATATAAAATCTTCTGCACAGCAAAGGAAGCAACCAACAAAGCTAAATGGCAACCTTCAGAATGGGAGAAGATATTTGCAAGTGGCATATCTGATAAAGGGTTAGTATTCAAAATCTATAAAGCACTTATCAAACTCAATAGCCCAGAAACAAACAATCCAGTTAAGAAATGAACCAAAGACACGAACAGACATTTTTCCAAAGAAGAGATACAGATGGCTAACAGACACAGGAAAAGATGCTCCACATCACTCAGCGTCAGGGAAATACAAAACAAAACCACAATGAAATACCACCTCACACCTGTCAAAATACCTAAAAATAACAACACTGGAAATGGCAGATGTTGGTGAGGATGTGGAGAAAGGGGAACCTTCTTACACTATTGGTGGAAATGCAAATTGGTGCAGCCACTCCGGATGACAGTATGAAAGTTCCTCAGAGAGTTGAAAAAAGAACTACCCCACAACCCAGCAACTGCACTACTAGGGGTTTACCCAAAGAATACAAAAATACTAATTAAAAGAGACACATGGACGCCAATATTTATAGTAGCATTATAAACAACAGCCAAATTAAGGAAAGATCCCAAATGTCCATCATCTGATGAATGGATAAAAAAGCTGTGGTATATACACACAATGGAATATTACTCAGCCATTAAAAAGATTGAAATCTTGCCATTTGTAATGACATGGAAGGAGTTAGAGTGTATTTTGCTAAAGGGATTAAGGTAGAGAAAGACAAATATCATATGATTTCACTCATATGTGGAATTTAAGAAGTAGAACAGATGAACATATAGGAAAAAAGAGTGGGAGTCAAACCACAAAACAGACTCTTAACTACAGAGAAGAAACTAAGGATTACTGGAGGGAAGGTGGGGGTGGTTATGGACTAAATGAGTAATGGGTATGAAGGAGAGCCCTTGGGATGAGCACTGGATGTTGTGTGTAAGTGATGAATCATTCAATTCTACTCCTGAGACTAGTATTATACTATATGCTACTGGAATTTAAATAAAAACTTGAAACAAAAAATAAGAATAAAAATACTTGTCTATTCACTTAAAAAATGTTAAAGCATTTGGTTTGTGGGGATATAGGAGAAACAAACTTTTTCTCATAAAGAGAGAACCATACTACTACAGGAATCTGAAAATAGGTGGCTCTCAAATTTTAGCATGTACCAGAATCACTTAGATGGTTTGTTCAGAGACAGATTGTTGGACTCCACACCAAGAGTTTATGTTTCAGTAGGTCTGGGTTAGAGTTTGAGAACTAGAATTTCCACATTCCTCAGTGCTGCTGCACATGTTGGGTCTTCTCTTTTAATGAAAAGGAATAAATCAGGGTCCCTTGATGGCTCAGTTAAGTGACCAATTGATTCTTGATTTTTGGCTCAGGTCATGATCTCAGGGTTATGAGATCAAACCCTGTGTGGGGCTCTGCACTGGACATGGAGCCTACTTAAGACTCTAATTCTCCCTCTCCCACTGCCCCTTCCCGCCAACCACCAATCCCTGCTATCTCCCTCCAGGCCCCCCCAAAAAACCACAAGAAAATAAACAAATAAATCATGAGACTCCATTAACTTTTTAAACATTATTTTAGGTATAAATATACACACAAATATTTGCTTAGACATGAATTTTCATGTTCTTTGTATGTATTTGTAGGTGTGGAATTAATTTTCCAAGAAACTACAGGCTGTTCTTCAAAGTGGCTATTTTACTTAACCTATCAGAAATTAATGAGAGTTCCAGGTTTTGCACATTGTTTCCATCACTTAATGTTTTATATGGCTTTTGATTATACTTTTCTTAGTGGGTAAGTAGTGGTATCTCATGCTAATTTAATTTGCATTCTCCTAATGATTAATAATGATGTGTTCTATATATGCTTATTAGCATTTTAACAATATTTTTGGTGAAATGTCCATTCAAGTCATTTTTCCATTTTTTAATTTGGCTTTTCTTATAATTCCTGGATCAGATTTATTTCTATAATCTGGATACAAATCATTTATGAGATATATGGTTTGCAAATATGTTTCTTACTTTAGCTTGTCTTTTCATTTTCTTAATGCTGTCTTTTAAAGGGCAAACATTTTAAATTTTATTGGAGTCCAATTTATCATTTTTTTTAACATATGGGTTATGCTTTCACTATTGTGTAGAAGCACAGTGTGTCTACCCCAAAGTTAGATTTCACCTGTTTTCTTCTATAAGTTTAGAGTTTTTGTTTTCATTATTCTGGATTTTGGTAACTTGTACCTTTTATCATAATTTCTTGGTCAGTCTAGCTAAGTTTTGTCAGTTTTGTTCATATTTTCTCAGAACAAATCTTCAGTTTCATATTTTTTTCCTATTTTCTATTTCATTGATTTTTGTTCTAATATTTATTATTTCATTCCTCCTGTTTACTTTGAATTTGCTTCCCCCCCCCCCCGATTTCCTAAAGTGGAAACTTAGATTATTGATTTGACCTTTGTTCTCTTCTCAGAATTAAACATCTCAGATGTTTAAATGTATAAATTTCCTTATAAACACTACTTTAACAGCATAAATTTGTATCTGTTAATTTTCATTTTAAAATATTTTCAATTTCCTTTGTGATTTCTTTTTTTGATCATGGGTGATTATATGTGTGTTGTTTAATTTCCACTATTTAAGATTTTCACAGATTCCTTCCTATTGTGAATTTTTAATGTAATTTTGCTGTGGTCAAAGCAAGACCTTGTATCCATCAGTATTTTTACATTCATTGAGACTTATTTTCTGGTCCAGCAAATTATTTCTATTGAAAAATATCCCCTGATAATAAATCTTTAAACAGAATGTATATTCTAGGGTCATTTGGTCAAAAGTTTTATATAGCTCAATTAAATCAAGTTGGTTGATAGCACTGTTTAAGATTTCTATATATTTGATATTTTCCTACACATTTCTAAGAGTGAAATACTGAAAACTCCAGGAAATACTGCCAATTTTTTCATTTCTTTTTTTTAATCTTTCAGTTCTCACATCACATAGTTTAATGACTATACATTCAGAAATACATATATTTTTATAACTTATACTCCATAGACTCATATACATTTATAACTATAATATTTTCCTGATGCACTGACATTTGTTATTTTGAAACATTCATCTTTTCAGTATATCTCATTTATAAGCACTGTAGTTCTCTTATGGTTATTGTATGCATGGTATTTCTTTTACCATTAGCCAATTTACACATTTGAATTTAATATGAGTATCCTATATACAACATATACTTGAATTTTTTTTAGTTGATTTTTTAACTTTAATCTGACAAATCTCTGCTTTTTGTGTTGGGTATTTAATCCATTCCCATTTAATGTAAGTATTGATATGTTGGATTTATGCCTGCATTTTGTTATTGTTTCCTATTGTCTCATGAATTTTTGTTCTGTTTCTCCCATACTGCTTTCCCTTGTGATGTTCTTAAGTGTATCCATTTAATCTCCGCTGATTTTTAAAATTAGGGCTCTCCTCTTAATGATTTTGCTAGTTATAATACTATGTATCTCAATTCTTACCAAGAGCTAATTCAACTTAATTCCAATAAAGTATAGACACTTTGTTCCAATTTATCATCTTTTCCTCCCTCAGTTTTATATTATTATTGCTACATATCTTTATATATTTTAATGAATGTTCCAATATTTATTTACACTGTGTTATATTCATCGCCATAAAGCATACTAGTATTTTAAGAGGAAAAAAAAAAGAAAAAAATACAGGATATTTTATATTTACACATATATTTACCATTTCCAATAATTTCTTTCTGTGAATTTGAATTATTAGCTGGTATTACTTTCTTCTACCCTGAAAGACTTCCTGTAGTATCTCTTGTATGGAAAGGAATCCTATATGAAATATATCAGCTTTGTTTATCTGAGATCTTTATTTACCTTCATTATTAAAATATAACTTTGCTGAATATACTATTCTCGTTCGACAGGATTTTTTCTTGTAGCACTTTTAATGTTATTCCACTACCTTTGCACTTTCACTGTCTGATGACATGTTAACTATTTCCCGGAATATCACTCCATGCTACATGAATAGTTGTTTCTCTCATACTACTTTCAATATTCTCACTTTGTTTTTCAAAGGTTTGACTATGGTCTCTATATGGACCACTTAGTATTCATCTTACTTGCACTTTGTTAATTTCTGTAATCTGTCGACTTACATACAGTTTTTCATCAAGTTCAAGGAGTGATGAATGGTTATGTCTCACACTTTTCTACCTTTTCACTCACTTCTCCTGGGACTCTCATTAACCTGTATGTTGGTGTCCATGATATCATCCCAGAAGTTTTGTACTCTAAATTGATCTTCAAGTCTTTTTTTCCATGTGTTCTTCTAATTAAGACATTTCTACTTATCTGTGTTCATATTCACTGGTTCTTTTTGTGTTGCATAGAACAACACATAACAGTGCATTTTTCTTTCATTTTTTAGTTATTGTACCTATCACTTCCACAATTTCCATTTATTTTTAATACTTTTTCTTTTTTTGAGATTATTCACTGATACACTGTTTTCATATATGCTCTTATTTAAACAAGATTTATTTTTAAGATATTTACAATAGCTGCTTTGAAAATTTTTTCTACTACTTTCAAAATCTGGAAAAGAAAGTTTCTACTGATTACTTTTTTCCTGAATAAACCACGCTTTCTTATTTCTTTGCCTATCTCACCATGTTGGAATATTGGAGATTTTAGATATTATAGTAATTCTAGATTATGACTCTCCCTGTTTAGGACTGCTGCTTTGCTGTCTTTGCCTGGACCACACCTGTTATGTCTATCTCTCTAGCAATGCAGGATCTTCTACAATGTGTAACTCTGCTTAGTTTCTTTGTTTGTTTTTATTTTTAAGTCTGACATCCTGGAGGATGCCTGCCTGTGTGACCATAGAGCTTAGTGTTCCAACCAATACTGGTCAGAGTCTGTGCTCATCTATCAGCCAGTAAGTGTTTTATTTTCTGCTGATGGATCTCTTTGTGTCCCAGACAGTACTTTCAAACTTTAAACTGTGTTTTCAAGACTGTGTTTTACTTTCTATACAGGTCTCTGTGTCTGCAACACAGACATAGGCTTTATAGTCCACGAAGGTGTGAATTTCAAACTCTTGTCTGCTGATCACTGTACCCACACCTGTCCTTGCTCAGACACATCTGTGTGGGGTGGTGGTGGGACAGGGGAGTTCCTGCTTCTCGTATCAGCTAGCAGTATTACTAAATCGATTTATTTAAAAAAAAAGTTTAACAAGCCTTCTATGAGTATCTGATTATTCTTTATAAAGTTCTTGGTTCTAACACAGTTTCTTAGGAGATACATTAACAGTTTAAATTTAAACTTGAAAAAAAAATCCAATGTTTCAGGGAGATAGCATTCCCAGTGAACTGGTTATAGTCCCTTTCTCTGAGTTTAGGTAACTGCTCTCACTCCTCACTGAATTCATGCCAGGGCAGTGTAGGAAGCAACACTCTTTTCCTCCAGATACAAGCCAGGCTACTGAACTATCCTGTCCTTTTGTTATCCTCTAAAGCCTGCCTACAGCTTCTGAAATAGTTCATTACTAAACTCTGCTTTAAAGGATACCATCTTCAATGTGGGATCCTATTGGGATTTTGAAAATATTAGGGGTTATTAAATTTGTTAAATATGATAAAATCATGTCGCTATATAATAAATAAAATGTCTGTAAGTTAGACATACATACTAAAATATTTATAGATAAATGAAGATTGGCAAGATGTTGGTAATTATTGAAGCTGCCTAGTAAGTACATCACCTTTATTATATCCTTTTCTCCATTTTGTAGTATAGTTGAAGATTTACATTGCAAAAAGTTAATTTTATTTACTACTAATATTTTGAATCCCTTTGATTAAGTTATAAATTAGTCTTAATTATTATCTCTGGTTTAGTGGCCCTGCCATGAATACAAAGAGAACAAGCATTTCTAAGACAAACAGGTCTAGGTAACACTCTCACTTAGTTAAAATTTTGTTTGTACATGATCCCAACCTTCAGTTTCATTTGTTCCAGGGCAACTCTAAGATGTACATGTGACCCAGATGATAAAGAGGACGTTCTATGTGGTTCAAGTTAGATTTTTTTTGGAAATGAGAATGACTGTTCTGGAAATTATACTCTTTTGCTCCATTTATATCATGTATTGAGAAGAGTGTTATCAAGTTGTCTTCATTAAGCAGCAGAGGAAAAATCATTCTGTCCAACAGGGAATTCTCTCTCATTTGGCTAATGATTGGGTACACGTCCTTGGTAGGTCACTTAAGTGACTTAGTCTAATGACCTTTAAATTAGAGTCATAACATTGCAGATTGTGGGCAAGACAAGATCCAATCACTGTAATGGATTTAGAGGCCTTGATAATTCAAAAGAAATATAGAGCAAAATAGTTTGATTTGTAAAAAATATATATATATATATTAGGTTTTTTATTATTTATTAAGCTAACTATCTATCTCATCTTATTCTAGGACTTATACAGTTAGGTCCACAGTTGAGTTATGAAGTAAAAATTAATAAGAAAATACCATTAAGGGTGAAATTTTGGAATTTTCAAGTCATTGAAAATAATGATTTAGTATAGCTTTTTACATATACCAGAAAGTATGTGCCCACTCTTAAATAGTTAGACAAACTAGGTTTTATTTCATATTTTATTTAAAATATTTTTCAAACTCAATTGGAAGGAAATATTTTTTCTTCACTTTTGTATGTTTTAATTAATTTTGAGGAAAGACAAACATTCTGCTAAAGTTCCCTAAGATTAATTATAAAATATCAAGGTCCATATATCTTCATTACTTTAAAGCTAGGTTTTCCAACTTCAGCCCAATGGAAATTTGCTGGGTAATTGTTTGCTGTGGAGGGCTATACTGTATACTGTAGGATATTTGGCAATATCATTGGTCTCTACTTAATAGAAGACACTAATATCCCCTTTACCAAGCTGTGACATTGCCAGATGTCCCCAGGGAGGCAAAATCAACCTCCCACCCCAATTACAAACCTATGTTTTAAAGTGAATTTTGCTTTACATCTGCCCAAATTCCAATTACTCCCAAATGATTGCAATACAAATAATGGGAAGAGTCAAACAAGAAACAGAAATGATGACACTGGGAAAGGGAGCATGTTAAGAGACAGCTTTTCAATTACAAACATGTTTTTTAAACTAAATAATTTCAGGTAGCATGTGCTGAATATGAGGATGTGAGAGCACTACATGGAGCTGCTGCTTAAAAAAATCAAGTTGCTTGTTAAGTCTGGGGAAGTGGTAGGATGGCAAACAAAGCAGTTTTCATCAAATCGCTCTGATCTTTCTTCATGTATAGCAGTACACCATAGAAAGAAAACATTTTAAACTGTCTTAAATGCAATCCAAAATTGGTCAGATGTACACACACACACAGAGTTTGATGCAAATGAACACTTTTTATTTACCAGTTCACCTAGTTCTCTCTCTCCCCACTCCTTAAAAAAAAAAAATCAAATGATAAATGGGTTACTTGAATACCTAATTAACCTTATTCTTCTGTAATTACAAAACTTACAAGTAATAATATATTCATTATTTTTTCTAGCTTTCAAGGATTTTTATCTTATTGTAAATATTCTTATCATTCATGTTCAAAGATGGTATAAAATTACACTGGATTTGTTTGCCTATCTTAGCATTGATCTCTGGTTGATTTATTTCCTCACTACAACCACATATACATAGGAAGCTCCCTTTTAGCATTGCCCACTGTAAACAGAAAGGCACTGGGGACAGAATAAAACCTGAATAAATATTTGAAGACTTAAATTGAGGGATTTTTTTTTTTTTTCTGTTCTGTGGTCATCTTAGCTTTAGCATCTCCATCAGACAAGCCAAAATTAAAAAAAAAAACAAAAAACAAAAAACAGTAAAATCAAACAGTCAAATTGCTGGCAAACCAGCAACTGCAAATTTTGGCACTACAGGAGGCACTAAAAAAATTGAAGTTAGAATTATTTAAATTCAAAGTTTTCTGGGGACTCATATATCCTTAACTCTATTTAAATCACCTTTGGAAGTTTCTGACACAGTCCAGGAAAATATTACCATAAAGTATTATAAGTCTCGTTGGCTCTAAGGTATATCTGTCCCTGTTAACACAAATAATTCTAATTTCATTTAATAAAATTGGATTGTAATGAAGACAAACATGTAGAAAATAAAACATGAGAGAATTAAATAAATTACATAGTTCAGTAGGAAAATACAATCATAGAAAACTATTTCTAGAGCAACAACTTTTATTGAACTCTTCTAGTGGAAAATTATCAATTCTTGTCATGCAACAACTCAATAAAAAGAAAATGTGCTATGATCTTTTGTTGAGGTGCCAGGTGCCGGCACTTTTAAACTTCTTGCTAGATGGAAGAGAGGTAGAAATTTTTAGTGTGAACCTTCTACTGTATAATTTTAAATGGTCTATTAGTAGCCGCTTCCAAAAAGTAACTTTGGGTAAAGTGAAAAGAGATACTTTAGAGGAAATAACTTACTGAAAAGAGCAAGTTGATAGATTTTTAAAAAATGTCAACAGTTAGTATAAACTCTGGACTTTCTCGTTTTGTACATCTTTTGTATTTATTAACCACACAAATATATCTTAAAACCCAGTTAGCACTAATCTCCTTTAAAAGGCTTTTCCACTGCCCTGCCACATACTCTTACCTTTACAAAATGGCCCTCTTTCTCAGGCAATTTCCCCAATACAGCCTGCAGTGACCTTTCTATGACTGAGTCATAAATCCCTAAACATAGGGGATGAAATCACTGACAGTGCCTTACATATGGTGGTGTGAATGCACTACAATAATTGCTTCGTAATTACATGGTAATCATTGACCATTTAAGTACATTTAAGAACAGGGTGAGTACTATATAATCAAAGACTAATTATCTGATTATTTCTGTCTTTTAAACTACAGGCTTACAAGATATAAAAATTGCAAGTAACATGGTGATTAGTCATTGAACTACGTGGTAACTTGAAGTGTAATTATGAAGTAATCCGTAGAAATTGTATTTGTATTGTGGTCCTTCTGAACAGTAATTGCAGAGTAGTTATATTGTAATACACATTCTATGAAGTGATAACAGAAAAAAATCATCAATACATTACACTAATAGAGTGTAAGTATATAAATACCAAAAATATTATTCAATTCATTAGAGAAAAATATGAATGAGGATATTTATTTTGCACCACAGGTAAATGATATCTAAAATAAGGACAATGACAGTATGCATATAAAATATACTCCTTTGTAATTTCTGTGTACATTCCTTAAAAAAAAAACTATGACAAGGCAAATACATGAGACAAGGATAGAGAAGTGGAATTAATACTGTAAGGTCAAAAGAGATGAAGTTCAGAAATTGGCCAACTGCACTGGTTTAGTGGTTACATTCAGACCAAGACTGTAATTTAACTTCATTAATAACTGGTGGGACCCAGGTCAGAGTCATTTACAAACCCTTACTCTATTCTTTCTGAAATTATTTTTTAAAGATTTTATTTATTTATTCATGAGAGAAGCAGAGACATAGACAGAGGGAGAGGCAGGCTCCTTGCAAGTAGTCCGATGTGGTACTCAATCCCAGGACCAGGATCACACCCTGAGCCAAAGGCAGACGCTCAACCACTAAGCCACCCAGGCATCCCTTCTTTCTGAAATTATTAAGTCACATGAGAACTGTTTGGATAACTATTTACAATAATGCTAAAATTCTCTAAAGACATTAAAATTATTTTCAGGGACACCTGGATAGCTCAGCAGTTTAGAGCCTGCCTTAGGCCCAGGGCATGGTCCTGGAGTCGCGGGATCAAGTCCCACGTTGGGCTCCCTGCACGAAGCCTACTTCTCCCTCTGCCTTTGTCTCTGCCTCTCTCTCTCTCTCCCTCTCTCTCTCTGTGTGTCTCATGAATAAATTAAAAAAATATATATTTTCAAAACTTCTTAAGCTTGAAAGTTCATAAAGAATTCTTTCCTAAAATTTTACCTGATATAGGCTGAATGTAGATACTTCCCAAACAAAACCAAAATTGCAGAGTGGTAAGATGGGCACCAGGACAAGGACTGAGGTGGAGGAAAGTGGGAACACTACAGTTTACACATGTGTTTGTTATAAAAGGTGATGATCAACAATTTTGATGGGTAATAATGCTAAAGTTAATAATCGGTAAAGTCTATTTAAGCAAGTAACCATTTCTTTGGTAATATTGAAAACACTAATAATATGAGCCGTGAAATAAAGATCTTACTGATTTCACCACAAAATAATCATTGTGATATTTTGTAAATAATCATGGCATAGAACCTGGAGCATGTTATTATCATCCCTCTCCAAAAAAAATGTTTTGAACAATAGATAAATACTCCTTACCTAAGGAATAAGTGATTTGACAGCATCCAAAGAAATGATAATGCTCAAAATACAAATTGGTAACTTTCAAATTCTTTCCAATATTTTTCAACATAAGCTTAATGTAGTTATGTTTAGCATTTGTCTATTTTCGCCCACAGGGCTATGCAACACAATATAACTTCAAGGATTTTTTGGATGTTTTATTTTAGATTAAGCCTTGATTTATATCATTTTGCTTGCTATGTTCCTTCTCCATGATATTCTACACTACAATAAATTGCAATCTGAAGTACTTTCAAATACTATCTTGTACAATTAGCTGGATACAAATGCATAGTCAAGTGGAATGCTATTAGTAGTCACTTATGAACTTGTTAATCTTTTGACCTGAGCAGCTACTCATACAGAGAAATCCAAAATAGACTGGAGTAGATTTATATGATCACCATCGATTAATTCATGTATCATTACTGAAGTATTTCTTCTGATTGAGATCTCATTAAAGGTCTTTGCCTTATATCAAAAAGTCAATAATCTTTCTAAGACAGGAATACCATTTTATTAAGACTATATTTTCTAATGTAGTAACTAAAAATTATTTATAATTGCTTTCCTGAAAGTGAATCTTTACATTTTTAACTTTTAAATAAATTACTATACACTGTCTTGTGAAGTATAAAAATTAGGAAGTAATGATTAAAGATCATGTATTGAGCAATGCCTTTGGTCAGCCTGAGGAAAGGAGTTAGCAAGTATTTAACATGGCTTGCCATTATGTAAGAACAATAACTCAACTTAAATTGGCTCCTCCTTTGATCACTTCTTCATTGATATAGCTCCTGTATTCATTGATTAAAACTCCTGTCTCCTTTATAGATGGATGAAAGTTGAAAAGTGGCTGGCATATATATGAAACATGAAAGATGCTTAAAGTGATTTTGCCATACAATTTTGGATGTTTCATGAAAATTTAGATGAGATCAACCTACCTATTATACTAAGTTCCTAAGGAGAAATGTGCCATCATACGAGATACAGCAAGGTGGTTCAAACTGTCTTAACAATCTCACCATGAATCATTTATAGAGTTTACCATTAAACCTAATCTCTCCTTTTTCTTTCTTCCCTACTAATTGTCCTTGTATATAATATTACTCATACAATAAAGAAGCTAGTCAAAAGTATCATAAATAAATATAAACTAAGCTTCCCAGTTCATTTTGCCTAGGTTGTTTCCTCTATAAAATAACTAAAAATATATAGTATAGTTAAATAAACTAAATCTAAAGCATAACTTATAAAAATTTGTTATATAATAGAGATTAAAAGAAAGTAATTTTAGGCTATTTTATAATATTACTAGTGCTATCACAAATATTTCCCAATAGTTTCTACATCTTTATATTGACCAGCATATAAAGAGAAACATATGTCTCCCAGATATGCTTGAATCTATCCCTTGAAAGACTGTGTGGACCTGCTGTGGTGCAATGGCATCAGCCGAAAGAAGTGTTGGGTCTTTGTCCCTAAAGGTTAAAGACTGAGTGATGGACCTCAAAAGTTGACGGAGAATAGGGCCATATCCTGGCATGACTGGGCCTCGGCTTTGGGTCAGCAATGGGTTGAGTTTCAGGCACTGCTGAAGGAAGGGAAGAGACTTCAAGGGTCGGCGAGTACCCTTTTAGGGACAAGTACACTAAAACTGGGGAGAAGGGAATTGCACTGGGAGAAAATAACCATGAGAAAAGAGAGTAGGCTCTGAACAATGCAGAGATGCTTTTGCTCCTGAGCTTCAGGCCTAGTCTGGGAGCCCAGGGAAACGCTGCAGTTTGGGAACCAGTGGGAACCTTAGAGGCCCAGAGACCATGAAGCATCTCCATATCAGATGAAAGAGGAAAAAAAAAAAAAAAAGATCAAACCCTCCCTTTCCCCCAGACTCCCTACTCAGTGGGGAGCCTGCTTCTCCCTGTCCTCCCTCTGCTTCACCCCTGCTTATGCTCTCTCTTGTTCTCTCTCAAATAAATAAATATAATATTTTAAATAAATAAATAAATTCAGAGACACATATAGGCTGAAAGCAAAAAGATGGAAAACAACTATACCAGGTATAGAGCAACTGTAAGACAGCTGGAGGAGATACAGTAAAATATAAGAAAATGAACTGTGAAACATGAAATCTTGTCAGAGACAGAGAATGAGGTTCCATACTAATAAATGGCTAAACATAAAGAAAATATAATAATCATAGATGTATAGACACATAAAAATCGATCCCAAGATAGAAGTAAAAAGTGACAAAAGTGAAAGAAAAAATGAAGACAACTTAAAAATTACATTTGGAGATTTAAATACCCCACTCTTAATATTTGATAAAACAATTAGAAAAATCAGTTAAGACATGAACAACTAAAACACACTACCAACAATATGAGCTAAGCAGAGGCTTTGTGAACACCTAACTACAGGAGCTACACATTCTTTCAAAGTGCAATAGAGAATTATCCAGGATAGACCTTACATTAGACCATTAAAAGTATCATAGTTAAAATTTACTGTAATCATCTAAAGAATGTACTTCAAACCACAACAAAGTGAAGCATTAAATCAACCACAGGAAAAAAAATTGAGAATTCCCCAAATATTTGCTGAATACTGCACTTCTAAGTACCCACTGATCATAAAGGAAATAATGAAGAAAACTAGAAAATTCCTGAACTGAATGCATATCAAAACTTAACAAAATGTATGGATTGCAGTTAAAGCAGTGCATAAAGGGACACTGCTAACTTTAAAATGCTATCATTTCAGTATACACGGAAATATAATTTAATAATTCTAATAAAACTCATCATGATAAAACAATATTAGCAATCTAGTGTTAAAAGTGAATTTCCTCAGCTTTACAAAAGATACTCCTAAAAAGCTAATCTCACATTTGATGGTGAAAGACTGAATACTTTTCCCTTAACAGTGCTAAAGGCAAGTACACCTGTCCACCAGCATTTCCAGCCAGTGCAAAAGGTAAAGAAAGGAAAGAGACAAAATGAAGACTGGTGGCCTGTCTAATGTTGGAGGTAGAGGCAGGGACTGACTACAAAGGATTATGGAGGAACTTTTTGGGATGATGAAAAGGTTCTAAAACTGTTTTATGGAGATGGATGCACAACTGTTTAAGTTTACCCCCAAAAAATCACTGATCATATTCTTTTTTTTTTAATGTTTATTTATTTATGATAGTCACATAGAATGAGAGAGAGAGAGGCAGAGACACAGGCAGAGGGAGAAGCAGGCTCCATGCACCGGGAGCCCGACGTGGGATTCGATCCCGGGTCTCCAGGATCGCGCTCTGGGCCAAAGGCAGGCGCTAAACTGCTGCGCCACCCAGGTATCCCATCACTGATCATATTCTTATGAGTTAATTTTATGGTATGTAAATTATGCATCTGAATTCTATTCTAAAAATATTGCTGAGGGGTGCCTGGGTGGCTCAATTGGTTAAGGGTCTGACTCTTGATTTTGGCTCAGGTCATGATCTCAGGGTGGTGAGGCTGAGCTTCATATTAAACTCCACATAGAGTCTGCTTGTCTCTCTACCTTCCTCCCACCTCTTCCCCTACTGATGTGCACTCTCTCCCTCAAATAAATATAGTCTACTAAAATATTTCTGAGATACAAAACTTTGAGCAAGTTACAACTTTCATCTGCAAGAATTTTTAAGATTTTCAATTTTAAAAGGGCAGCTACTTGCAAAAAAATGAAACTAGTTTCAAACACCACACACAAAATTGAACTCAAAGCTAAAGACCTAGTTTGAGACCTGAAACCATTAAAATCCCAGAAGAAAACATAGCCAGTAATTTCTTTGACAATGACCACAGCAAAATTTTTCTAGATAGGTCTTCCAAGGCAAGGGAGACAAAAGCAAAAATAAGCTATTGGGACTACATCAAAAGAAAAAGCTTCTATACAGCAAAGGGAACCCTTAATAAAACAATAAGGCAATGTACTGAATAGGAAAAGATATTTGCAAATGATATATCCAGTAAGGAATCAATATCCAAAATACATAAAGAACTATATAACTTAACACCAAAAAAACAATCCAATTAAAAATATGTAGAGGATCTGATTAGACATTTTTATAAAGAAGACATACAGAATGGCCAAAAGGTATATAAAAAGATTCTCAATATCACTAACCACCAGGGAAATGCAAATCAAAACTATAACAGAACCTGTCAGAATGGCTAAAATTAAAAAAGAAAATAAATAAGTGTTGGTGAGAATGTGAGGGGGAAAAAAAAAGAACTCTTGTGCACTCTTGGTGGGAATAGAAATTGGTATGCCACTAAGGAATAGTCTGGAGTTTCCTCAAAAAATTAAAAACAGAAAATACCCTGTGATCCAATATTTCCACTATTGGGTATTTACCTAAAGAAAACAAAAAGACTAATTTGAAAAGATACATGCACCCCTATGTTTAATGCAGCACTTTACAATCTCCAAGATATGGAAGCAATCCAAGATAGATGAATGGATAAACACACACAATGGAAAGTTATGCAGTCATAAAAAAGCAATGAGATCTTGTCATTTGTGACAAGTTGGATTGGCCTAGAGGGTATCATGCTAAGTGAAATAAGTCATACTGAGAGAGATAAATATTATGTGATTTCACTCGTATGTGGATTCTAAAACTAAAACAAATGAATAAACATCATCAGAATCAGACTTATAAATACAAAGAACAAAGGACTGGTTGCCAGGGAAAGCGGGTAGAGAAATGGGCAAAGTGGGTGGAGTAGAAGACAAAAGCTTCCAGTGATGGAATGCATAAATCACAGGGAAAGGTACAGAATAGGGAATATAGTCAATGATACTGTAAATAGGATTGTATAGTGACAAATGGTAATTATACTTGTGGTGAGCACAGTATAGCATATAGAGATATGAACTACTAAGTTGTACCCCTGAAACAAATGTGATATTGTGACTCAACTCGATTCAAACTTAATTTAAAAATAAAATTTTCATTTTTGATTTCAAAAGCTCATACAAAGAACATTCTTCATGAAAGCCATAGTAGTTGAGTAATAAAAGCACAATACTAGAGTTGGATCCAATTCTTCAATCAGCACGCTAAAAAGGTTTATGCTTAGTATATATCTTTTGCACAGTTTCACACTACTGATTTGCTTCATTACTTAATCCAGATGCAGAGAATCCATGTGGATCTACTTTCAGGGGTAAACACTTCAGGATATAATATTCAGACCTTTTCATTGCTGATCACAATATACCTTGTTATTTCTCTATAATACTTTGCAAAATAATGTTGACTCCTCTCGTAACATGAATTTTCATGTGACAAACCGAAAAAACATCATCTGGCCCATGTCCCTCAGTTACCACCCATTTGTGGACCTACCACTGAGTGGTTTCACTTAAGTGAAATATTTGATAGTATGAACACATCCTATATTTGCTCTTCCAAGGTGTGGGACAATGATATTATTCCAGAATCAGTAGTATTATCTGATAAAGATTCCCATACATCATTTTTTGGGTTATAATATTTGTTATTAAACTTGCAGTTGTTATGATACTCTCAGCAACCATGGGACATACTTACTATGAAAATGTGACTTTAATGATGCTTTTGAAGTGCTGGTCTCTTCCTTGCCTTTGGCAAAAATAACAGTAATCAGTTTTGTAGATTTGTCTATTATGATTGTTCTGAAATAACTCAATTGGTTTACCAAAGAGGTTATTGTGCTTTGCTTAAAAACTAAGCAAAAGTTCATGACCCAAATTAGCAGAGATCTCTAACCTGAAAAGTTCTAGGATAAGGTAAAAAATATTTTTCAAATCGAATAAAATCTAATTTTAAAGATTTTTATCTTCATACTTCCCATCATATCACTTTCTGTTGTGGCTACTTGTGCAAAGTCATTACACTTGCTAATTTGTTTCCCTGGGAATATACAGCATTATGTGCCACACTTGTAATATAGTCTGGTTCACAATTTGAGTTACAACTTCATGACTGATTTTATCATTACATTTATATTTCAATGGTTTATTTCAAGACTTTGGTTCATTTTCAATAAACTGTGGATAAAACTCACAATAATAGTAACAATGGAAAATGCATATTTAAAACACAAAGGCAATAAATGAAAATAGTATGAAAATATTAGGTGAGAAGAAACAGCCTATTGTCTGAACATGGTCTGAGACAAACTAACCAATACTGTCTTTTTAATATGGATATAATCATGAGAATGTAGTAATGATTAACAGTATCATATAGTATAAATATAGTACTTAAATCTACTTTTCAAATTTGTGCAATATATGTGAAAGAACCACTTTACTGTGGTTTTATCTGAAGCCATCAGACAGCTTATTGACATCTGATAGAATATAAAGATACACTAAAAGTCCATGGTTTACACTTTAAGAAATAACACATTAAAAGGTTGTCTTTTTTTTTTCCCCAGACACCCTCATATGACAAGTGATGTCCTATCCATACATTTGTCATAGTCCTTCCCTCAATGGAATTGCCAAGTAATAGGAGCTACAGTAGTATGATGATGACTAGGATTAAAATGAAAATCATTCATAAACATAGCTCATTTATAGTGTCATTTCATATGTGAGGCACACTAAAGTGCTTCTACACTTGATAAAAAGATTTGGCAATGCCACAGAGCCCAAATGGAAATAGAATCATGAGCAATATATCCTGCCACTTAATATGAAACAGGAATGAACTGAGTCCACTGAGGATATACAATAAAGGATAAAATATTACTGAGATTTCTCCATAAATACGTGTATAGAATAACATTTTAAGTAATTATTTGTGTTTTGGAGGTCTTATTAAGAAACAATAGACTGACATATTTGTAGAGAGCTATAAAGAAGTAGTCTACTATAAATATATATATTTTAATTTCCTAAAGCATATAACTGACATTCTCTTACTCAGTGTCAGACTTTTACAATCTATAGGGTTTTTCCAGTAATCATATCAATCTACTCTCAAATTTTTCTCACCATATCCTCTTTTCTGTGTTACAAACCTAAAAGAGTTTTAAACTGCACGTAAGTATGTCAGAAAATGTTTCTGATGTCATAAATTTTTTAATGGACACATTAAACTCAATATATTATCAAATTCTATCAATTGTTCTTTTTGTCCTTAGCACATTTTGACAATATACCCATTCTAATAAGTCTATTCTAGTTTATTATATTATCATCTCATACCATGGATACTGTGCTAGCCTATAAACTTGTTTTTGGCTGCCCTGCCTCCATTTTAAAATACATTTTCTTGGCTATAGTCATATTGTTCTTCCTAAAACACCATTCTTTTCACATGACCAACTGTTTCTTCAAAATCTTCCAATGGTTCCTTATGGACCACATCTTAACCTCCAGCTTCACATCAATTTTTGAAGGCACCATACTGCTATATTTGAAGTCTTTTATGATCACTTAGTTCTCCCCTGCAAGAACCTCATCCCAGTCAGAGCAATCAATCATTCTCCCCTAAACATGGCTTATACTAACTGGATTCTTGACTTCAAAACTTTGCTGGTATCATTCCTCTTATTCAGAGAACTTCTGGATATCTTATTTTCCTATTTAATTCCTACACTCCCTGAAATGATCCTTGAGAAGATTTTCTCAGTTTTAAATTTCACTACTTTGCCTGGTCACCTAAACCAATCTGAAGTGCCTCTCCCTGGTAGAAGCAAAGGATTCAGATATCCAAATATGAATATAACACTTCCGCTTGCCAGTGATCCAAGCACAAAATTCAAGGGTTCTCTTAGGGGAGGACTCTGCATAGGAATGTCTTCCTGAGACTTCAACCATGCCTTTCCTCTCCCCGCAGATTGCCAGCTCGGTTACCACCATGGCCAGAGGACTTTAGGCAATTTTGGTGCACAAAGAAATGCCCTGTATCTATAACCATACTACTCCCAAATCTATGTTTACAGAGCCCCTAAAGAATAGTGTTTTAGCTTAGTTTACTATAATGACTTTGAAAAAAAGTAAATATATCCATCAGGATCATTTAAGGAATTTTTTTTAAGATTTTATTTATTTATTCATGAGAGACACACAGAGAGAGGCAGAGACACAGGCACATGGAGCCTGACATGGGACTCGATCCTGGGTCTCCAGGATCTCACCCTGGGCTGAAGGTGGCCCTAAACTGCTGAGCCACGCGGGCTGCCCAGGATTTTGATATAGATTTATTTGTAGTTTCACATTGTAACACACTGCTGGTCCTGTCGTGTTTTATTCTGTCTTAAAAATGTCAGAAATTAAAATAATTTGTAAATATACAATGATGAATTTATTTCCACTTTATCAGTGCTAGTCTATAAAAAGCATGTTTATAAAGAAATAACTAATTATAAAAGAGTTAGAAGAGCTACCTGAAACAACTTAAAAAAAGTCTGAATTTTTGTATCATCCTCCCTCTTATGCTAGCTGCATGAACTTGGGAAAATTTGCCTAACTGAACCTCAGTTTTCTCATAAATGGAATGAGACCCCAAATAATAGTCACCAGCTCACAGTGATATGAAAATTATTAAGTAAAAACATATTTGTAGTGCATCCAGTACAAAGTAACTCTACACACAGCAGAAACTCAATAACTGATAGCTCACTGCTACAACCATAAATTTTAAAATCAAGACTTACTAGCTCAGAAGGTACTGATTGGCTATAAATTCTAAAGAAGCAGCTCCATAAATCTTTTCTAGACACCTACATACACCTTAGGATTTTCTAGGACAGAAAGGAACATGTTATTATTTTTTTTAAGATTTATTTATTTATTTGAGACAGAGACAGAGAGAGAGAGAGAGAGAGAGAGAGAGAGAGAGAGAGCTTATGCATGTGCACAAGCAGGAGAGGTGGAGGGAGAGGGAATCTCAAGCAGACTCCATGCTGGAGATAGAGCCCAATGCAGGGCTTCATCTCACAACCCAAGATCATGACTTATGCCCAAACCAAGAGTTGGCCGCTTAACCAACCGCACCACCCTGAAGCCCCAAGGAACGTTTTAAAGTGTAAGGTATCATGTGAATCTTAAAAAATAATCTCATTGTGATAAAAATGAAAACATTAAAATTTTATTTTATATAGTATTAAACATATTATATGGCTTTTAGGATACAATTTTTATTTCTCCAGTCATTATTTTGAAATTTCAAATGACCTTACGATAATTAAAAATATTCTTTGGTTACAATTGTAAGACAATTATTAGATGCGTGCAAATCACATATATTTAGGGCATTTCAACAGTACATCAAAAGAAAGCCTTTGCGATGATGCAGGTTGTAATAATGAAACAAAAAAATATCTGTATTTAATTGCTTAAAACTGAACTAGGTGCAGTCACTGAGAATAAGAACTAACTGAACCCATGGAATAAAAAATTACACAATGTGATTTTTTGTGATTTTGTATTTGTAAATCATTAGTTGGTGGGAATATAAATCAGTGCAGTGTAATATGTAGGTTCCTGAAGAAGTTACAAGTGAACTATCATATGATCCAGCAATTCCATTTTGGGGTATATACCCAAAGGAAATGAAAACAGTATCTCGAAGAGATATCTACACACCCATACTCACCGCAGCATCATTCACAATGGCCAGAATATGAAAATAACCCCAATTCCTATCTATGGATGAATGGATAAAACTGTAGTATATACTTGTACATACATAAATATACAATGGAATTTTATTCGACCATCAGAAATATGAATATCTTGCTGCTCGTGACAACTTGGATGGATCTTGAGAGCATTGTGCTAAGTGAAAGAAGTCCAAGAAAGACAAATCCTGTATGATATAACTTATGTTTGATATCTAAAAAGCTGAGCTCATAGAAACAGGGGCTAGCATGATAGTTACCAGGAGCTGTGGATGAAATGGAGGGAGATATTTGACAAAGAGTATACACTTTCAGCTATAAGATGAATAATTTCTGGAGATGTAATATATAGCATAAGGCTTATAGTTAATAATACTGTATTGTATACTCACAGATTGCAAAAAGAGTAGATTTAGAATTTTCTCACCACAAAAAAAAATGGTAATTATATAATGCAGTGCAGGTGTTAGCTAACACTGTAGTGATAACCAAATGTATCAAATTAACAAGCTGTACATCTTAAATGTATACAGTATTATAGATCAATTGCATCTCAATAAATCTGGGGGTTAACCTATGATTTTGTATTTGGAGATGTTCAGAGGAAGTGCAGTGGTTTTAATCAGTCTTGAATTGGTGGGAATGTGAACTGGTACAGCAACTCTGGAAAACTGTGTGAAGATTCCTCAAAGAGTTAAAAATAGATCTGCCCTACGACCCAGCAATTGCACTGCTGGGGATTTACCCCAAAGATACAGATGCAGTGAAACACCAGGACACCTGCACCCTGATGTTTATAGCAGCAATGTCCACAATAGCCAAACTGTGGAAGAAGCCTTGGTGTCCATCGAAAGATGAATGGATCAAGAAAATGTGGTCTATGTATATATACAATGGAATATTACTCAGCCATTAAATGACGAGTGCCCACCATTTGCTTTGACATGGATGGAACTGGAGGGTATTATGCTGAGTGAAATAAGTCAATTGGAGAAGGACAAACATTATATGGTCTCATTCATTGGGGAATATAAAAATAGTGAAAGGGAATAAAGGGAAAAGGAAAGAGAATGAGTGAAAATATCAGTGAGGGAGAAAGAACATGAAAGACAACTAACTCTGGGAAAAGAACAAGGGTTAGTGGAAAGGCAGGTGGGTGGGGGGATGGGGTGACTGGGTGACTAGCACTGAGGGGGGCACTTGACAGCATGAGCACCGGGTGATATGCTATATGTTGGCAAATTGAACTCCAATAAAAAATTAATTAATCAGTCTTGAAGATATTTATCAAGATATAGATAGATCACAAAGTAAATAAACCTAAAATTCAAGAATCATTCAAATAATAAAAAATCTTCAGCATAGGAATTTAAAAATCATTAACATATTTCAGAAGATTCACTTATTTTTGTGCATAAATGTCAATCTTTTATTCTCATCAATCTCTAATATTTCTAATATGCAAATCAAATTTTTGTCTCTAATGAAAAACAATCCAGGTTATTTTTCAAAGAAAGAATATCTAAATTAAATCAGGCACATTTATAATATGGCTAATCAAAAATACTGCGGCATGAATAATAGTAAAGATAAAAGCTTTACCTAATGTTTTGTGACAGGAGAATTCTTTTAGGACAAGGTGTTTTAACAAATTCCTTAGTGGTGTTGTTTTCTCTTATAGAAATCTATTTTTGCCTTTCAATCCCAGCACACTGGGTTTTTTCCCCCATAAGTCAGTTATTTCTCTGCTTTCTAGGCTTGCTCCCAAATGTCAATTTTCCCTCTCATTCACTCCCACTTGTATTTTTCTACTATCAGATGCTTCATGTAGATGCCAAAATATCTTTTTTTTTAAAATTTAGCTTTTGAAAAATTCTCATTTCCTTTATACCTGCTCCTATTTTATCCCTTCTATCACCATCCTTTCCAACTTCCATCCATTGATAAATGTTTTATCTCTGGTCAGATTTTTCTAAAATTGCATTTACTGCTTCTCCTCCTCTGTGCATCCATGCTAGGATAATCATTACAGCCATTTAGTTTGTTCAAATTTCATTTCATATTTCAGTTCTCTTCTCTCTGGGCACTTTCAGATTAGGAGTGGCTTTGTGATTTGCTTTAGGAAAAACAAAAAAAATGAACCAGAGTGATACATGTCATTGTCAGTCTGATGCTTGAAGAGCCAGAGTGTGATTCACAATGTATCCTTTTCTGCTGCCAAGACAACCAAGTTGTGGAGACAACATCCAATTGTGGATCCATGTATAAGGATGATATGGATTAGAGAATCTTGGTAACACCCACTGGACACATAGCATGAATGAAAAACTAAACTTTAATTCACTGAAATCTAGAGTGTTTTTGGTTTCTACATCCCAGAGGAAATTGTTATCTTATATGGGATGCTGCTATCATTTAAAAAAAGAAGAAGTAAAAAGAAAACATATGACATTGGCTTAGCCATTTGGTCTAGAACGGTCCATAGTGAGGAACCTACCATCATAGGCAGTAGGAAAGAAATAGATGATTCACCTTATGCCTTGGTGAAACAGAAGTGGACTTCGTGCTTAAATATCTTGAGTTCTAGGAGAAAACATATATATATGTGAAAAAAAATATATATAGTATGTCTTCATTGCCAGTGGTGGTATTTGGCAACGTATTTCAAAAAAGAAGTGAACAAAGAAAGAGGTGAGCACAGTAAAGAGCGCCATTAGGAATTTAAAAAAAGCGAATTTATTAGAGCTGGAAGAAGAAACTTCTCCTTAGCCCCATGAAATACAAGATAAAGTCTAGACAGCTTTAAGGAAACAAAAGTAGATTAAAACTCAGCTCTTATAAAGAAAAAGTATTAATTCATACTTGTTATTAAAAACTTCAATTTATTAAACTGCCTCGGGATAAGGATGTGATTAAATTTGTGGCCTTCATTTCCATTGTTAGAACCTTGAAGGATTAAGATGCATTGGAGAAAAGTTAAGCTAATGTGGCCCATAGTAAATTCTTTTAATGGTAAAAGATGACTCAAGGAAAAAAAAAAAAAAAGATTAAGTGTGAATGTCTCCAGTTTAAGTTTCTATAATTGGAGTATCCTCAATTAAAAGGAATTATGGATGTGGGTACTGGATCATGTTGCTGAATGGAATCAAACAGTTAACAAGCCAAATAAGTAGCCAAAATATACTTCCAAAAGCATGACCTAGGGGATGCCTGGGTGGCTCAGCAGTTTGGCGCCTGCCTTTGGCCCAGAGCGTGATCCTGGAGTCCCAGATCGAGTCTAACATCGGGCTCCCTGCATGGAGCCTGCTTCTCCCTCTGCCTGTATCTCTGCCTTTCTTTCTCTCTCTCTGTCTCTCATGGATAAATAAATAAAATCTTTAAAAAAAATAAAAAAAAAAGCATGACCTACAACAGACTAAGTATACAAGACTTGAGATTACCCATGTGGTCCCAACAATCTATGAGCAGAAAGCACGCTGATAAAAACCTCTCTCAAAAAAAGACATATCACCAAATGCCTACATCAGATGTGGCCAAAAAGGATAATAAAGACTAGAACAAAGGAACTATGAACAATGTTCAATGGGCACTCTAGCGGGGGGAAAAAAAGGCTTAATTATCTTCCATTACACCTTTCCAGAGTTGGGACACTCTCACAGTTGTATGTTTAGCAGTCTTTAAGAATTGCTACAAACCATCAGTCACATGACTCCCATTCCTTTCCTTCCTTGGAGCAGGTATTTTTAGTTATCCTATTCCAGATCCATCTTAACTATCAAGTGAGAAAGAGGGCAGAAAACTGCTACTTTTAATTCTAGATCTTTAGCTCAAAAGAAGCCGCACCAAGAACTGAGATAGACTATTTTCCTCACCTTCTGAAGAGACTAGTATGATTAATGCAGATTCTGAACTTTTGAAGTGTCTGGCTGTGAGTGTCTAGGACTATCACGTAGCTTCCTTTATCAGGGCATGAGCATAGTGTGTGTTGGGCAGAGATTAAACAAAATTTTCTAACAAGAAGAGCTCATTCTGAAGGTCATTTGATGTGTTCCTCAATATTCTGGTTCTTCTCATGGGTACATAGAAAAAGTAAACTTTCCTGGTGCCCTGAAATTATCTGTGGCTGTAGACTTCCTTTACTAACAAAATGTAAAAAGTCATTGGTGTCAACTTTGGGTAAAAGCCTTTAAATACAGTGGTGAGTTCACTATTTCTTCATCACCTTGCCATTGTGAATGGTGTTCCAGATGGGAAAGTTCTATCAGCCTGAGTCCCCAAATTAGCACACCCAAAATATAGTCCCTTCTGGACTGTGATTAATGAATATTACCAAGAAATAGGTCTTTTTTTTTTTAAGCTCTAAAATCCTGAGAATCTATTACCTTAGCATAACCTAGCCCATTCTGATCAATGCACATATTACTTTAACTTGTCACTCTGTCTTTTATCTAGTAACTGTATCTGTACAAATACTAACAAGTCAAAAATTACTTTTTTTAAGTTTTTAAATCTTCTCCACTAGATGACAAGCTTCTTCAGAGGAAATATCATTTATTATGGTACTTAGGAAATACAGCAACAGAAACATTTACTTGCATATATATAGAACCCAACTATTTGAATTAAATTTTACTTGAATTAATCTTTCAGTTTCTTTCTTAAGTGACTTCCCAAAGGCTGAAATGACTTTGGTTGGGGATCTTTCTGTCTTGCCTGTCAAGTACTCCTTTTCTCCCTTTTCATAACAAAATCTCTCTCTACAAGGAACTTATTCTTTGTGGCTGAAGTAGAAATAACTCACCATCATTAGCAGTACTCTTCTGCATTGTGATCATTGCTCAGAACATAATGATTACCTCAGGAATGAGTCTATGCAGGACTGGCTTCAGGGGCATAAAACTTGCATAGTCAAAGAGAACCTCAGTCTTAACTCAAAAGGCTTTTAAATAAATTTAATGTTCAGGGGTGCCTGGGTGTCTCAGGTGGTTAAGCATCTGCCTTAACCAATTCAGCTTGGGTCATGATCCCTGGGCCCTGGGATTGAGCCCTCCCGCTCTGTCTGTCGCTCCCCCTGCTTGTGCTCTCTCTCTGTCAAATAAATAAAATCTTAAAAAAATAAGTCTAAAATCTTTTAAAAAATAAAAATAAGTCGAATGCTCTACCGCTACATTCTTGAAACTCTTAATAACTTCTGAGCAAGAGAGTCTTCCCTTTGACTTTTCAATGGGCCCTGTAAATTATGTAGCCTGTGCATATCCAAAAACTTTTTTAAAAATTATTTATTTATTTATTCACGACACACAGAAAGAGAAAGAGAGAGTGAGAGAGAGAGGCAGAGACACAGGCAGAGGGAGAAGCAGGCTCCATGCAGGGAGCCCGACGTGGGACCGGATCTCAGGTCAGCCCTGGGCTGAAGGTGGTGCTAAACCACTGAGCCACCTGGGCTGTCCCTATCCAAAACATTTTTAACCAATTATCTCTTTAGAATTTGCTGCTAGAAATATGGGGTAAGACTGTGTTTTTGCACTATGGATCCAGAATTTCAGGAAGTGATTTTCTCCCACTAATGACAGGAGTCTGAGGTAAGCAAACCCAAAAATGAAGAGAGAAACTATCCATAAATTGAATCCAAATTAGATTCAACTAGAAAAGAAGTCAAAGATTAACAGAACCAAAAGACAGAATGAGTAACATGGTATTGATAAGGCTGTCAAGCCTCTAATTCCAGCCTAAAGCCTGAAACAACACTACTGAATCAGTTATGTGAGTCAATACACTCCCATTTTAGCTTAAACTAGCATGAGCAGAGTTTTGGCCATGTGTATCCCAAGCAGTTCTCACCAAAACATGTTTTATTTTTGTGCTAAGTCTCATTTGTTTTCCTACTTCTCTAAAGTGTTCTTGGCTATGTCTAGAAAAGCATCACACTTTGCATTAAATAACCTCCTTTTCTGCTTAACTAATACCTATAGCAATCACTGAATGCCTAAACCTGTTACAGATTCAGTACTCAATAAGGAATGATCAGTATGGTACAAAAACTTAGATATAAATGCCAAAGGTCAAAAGTTCCTTATGGTATTTCTTGGTATTTTTCTTACTAACACATACTCAATGCAGACCAAATGTGATACCTCTCTATTTTGAAGTAATATCTATTATATACACCTTCACATTCTCAGAGAATCAAACCTGCTAAATCAAGTAGCAGTGAGAAACTAACCTAAACACAAGAAATCAGGCTGTATCTTTAAAGTAATCATTTCTGTACATCCAATGTAAAGAATACAAATTTACTTCCGATTTTCAAATAGAAACGGTAAATGGAATTAAATGAAAATATATGACAATTATATTATGATAATATGACTAAAGTACTAAGATGAATTGTTAATCATTACTTAGCAAATTACAACTTTCATATGGGGAAAATAATACCTTACATATATAATGAATAATATTACACTTGGACTAATACGGTTGTAAGTTAATTATAGACTACACAGCTGATTTAGTTTCATTTACCTAAGGAGCTGTTCTGACCCTGTTGCAGATTAATTACATCTTCAGGAATACACTCTCATTTATCATTGTCACTTGCAGCATTTTAGCTCTTAGCAAGAGTGGATTTTTTTTTTTCATGTAAAAAAAAATTCCTTAACTGTTATACATTTTGTAAGTTTACTCATTAAAAGCACATGACAGGTAAAACCAGGTAAGATTAAATTAGCTATGGAACATTAGGAAAGTTCACTTCACAGAAATTAAATGACTATAAGAAAATCAAAATTCTGTTAAAATCATTCAAGTCAGACAAAGGCCTCTCCTATATTATACAGCTTTTTTTTTTAGAAGATCTTATCTTTTGAAATGTATGTGTAGAAAATGCATGGCACAGTAGGAGTCCCTTTATGCTTAGGTAGCTTTTTAATATTCCCATTTTCTAAACTTGTTAGAAATATTCAAGAGAATAACATGCTTACCTTTATATACCTAAGGAATGTTATTAATTATGATGGGAATTCTATACTATTTGCTGTTCTCCAACAATGAAAATGTCATTAATTAAATATGAGTAAGAGAAAGAACCAAAGACATCTGTCTGTAGGTTGGAATAGACTAGAACATTTATTCATGCATAATAAATGATCATTTAATATCTGCTGAGAACTGCTATATGCTGATGTATGTGCAGAGACGAAGCATACTTGAAAACTTACACTCCTGATCTCAAGGAGCTCAGATGTTAGGGGAAAAAATACAAACAGATTACTATAAAGTGGAAATGTGATTAACGTGAAATAAAGATATGTGAAGAGCAATATGAGGTACCAAAGAGGTTTGGCAAACCCAATTTGGTAGATTAGGAAAGACTTTTTTTGTAAAGAAGAGCAGCCAGAGTTAATTACTCAAATATGGACAGCAGCTAACCTTATAATTTGTGAACAAGAATGAGTGAATATATTTGGGTAAAATTAGAGGAGGGGAAGATGACAGTGGTCAGTTTCATCCAGAGTTGATAACATGAGCAAGCGACAGAGTCAAGAAAAAGATTTTGGAAACTAAAAGCAGAATTCAAAATGGAGAGGAAGAAAGGCTGGAACATGGTAAGGAGTTTGAAATTCATCTGTATGAAACAGTGGGCCAGTAAAAGCAAGGCTGTCGAGGCATCTGAGGGAGCCCAAGGAAGACAAGAAATGGAGGAAATAGAAAACAATGCAAGGTTAAGTGCAGCAAAATATTGAGAAGATAGTGTTCCTGGAATGGTAAAATTGAAGATCAAGAGTGAGAATAGTCAGAGAAGATTTAGCAAAGTGGTATGGGAGAGAGTAAGTACAGCCAGTTTGCATTGTTTCAGCAAAAGGGTGATGAAGCAGTGGCAACTAAATATAATTGTTTAATACTCAAAATTAGATAGGAATCAAGATTTTAAAAAATATTTGATATGTTTTCCATTTTAGTCTTTCTCTAAATATTTTATGTATTTTAAGAGTCTAATATTTTGTATTTCATTTTAATTAAACCTTGCATTATGTCATCTTCAAAAATCAGATATTCCTGTTAATAATCAAAACCCACCATAAACTTTTTTGAGTGACAAAGAAAATAGAGGAAAAATAACTCCAGAGTATTGAGTCTGAACATTTAAAAAAGTTTTTACCTGGTGAGGAAAAAGAAGCAAAGGAAAAATATAACAATCAGTTGCTTAATAAAGGAACAATATTTTGCAATTTTATTAATAAAATATCAACAACAATTTTGTTTCAGCCTCTGATTTGTTATTCTAGTTTTGGGTTTTTAGTTTATAGGGTAAAATCAAATTCTAGTATCCACTATTGGTTTTTATTTATTTTTTTTAAAGATTGTATTTATTTATTCATGATAGAGAGGCAGAGACATAGGCAGAGGGAGAAGCAGGCTCCCTGTGGGGATCCTGATGTGGGACTCAATCCCAGGACCCTGGGATCTTGACCAGAGCCAAAGGCAGACACTCAACCACTGAGCCACCGGGGTGCCCTCCACTATTGGTTTTTAAATGATGGAGCTGTTTGAAAAAAATCCCAATGTTTTCTATCTGATGCTTAATGAATAATTTATCATTCAGTAAAGCAGTTACATATTTTTCTAAAAATAATTTACTAAGCAGTTTAATGTGGCCTGGCCAACAAAAGAGAAACACTATTGTAATTGTAAGAAAATGGTTGGAATTATTTGCATTAAAATTCCGTAAGTAAAATAAACTGTTTTAAGGTAAAATTATCAAGTATTTGAGATTACTAATCTTTCTGTGATTGACCATTCAAAGAACATAAAACTCTCTTGATATAAATAACCTATTTCGGAAGCAAATGTCCTAGGAGACAGCAACTTTCAACAGAAATATGAAGTTGACTTTACAGGAAAAACATTTTATACCAGTATAGCATTAAAGTCATTCTAAATTTCTTCTTGTCACAAAATGGGGAAAAATGCATTTCAAAACAATGTCTTTCTACAATGAGAATTATAATCTTTATTTGATTAACTTTTAACTTCTCAAATATATAATCCAAGTTCCTCATTTAGAAATCACATAATTATTCTTGTTTGTATTGCAGTGGAATTATCTTTAGACCAACAGAATTAGCCAAAAAAATTTAAAGGTGGTAGCTTTGAAATTATATAATGTTTATAATAAAGAGGTAGATGAAGTGGACAAATCAAAGAAAATAAGATTGAAAAAAACAGATTTTGATCATGTTCAAACCCAATTTTATTGATTTCAGGACCAGACAAAGAACTCTATGTTCCTATCCAGCCTGTGATCATAACAAATTTCTACAGTTATTTCCTTTGTATTTTCAAAAAGGCATAAGAAAATATATAATGTAAGAAAGGGCTGATGCTAAAGGAATTCTGATTGGTAACTATTCCACTAACTTGAAATTTATGGTTATGAGAATTAAGCAGTCATATTTTTCCTACACTGGCGGAATAAGAGGCTCTTAGTGACTGAGTAAGGCTGAAGGATATTAAATCATAACCATGCAAATATCTATTTGATAGAACATTTGGGTGGTGATATATAGGGTGCACTAAAAGTCCACTTGTCTTTGTCAGATTTCTTCCAGACGCGGAGAGTAATTCCACAGTGAGTATAGACCCATTTTCATTTTCAGATGTACTGATGTGGATAAGGTTTTCATTTTCATGTTGGCTTTCACTTTTTACACAGTGTGTGATACTAATTTGTTTCTGGATATGTTCTACAAAAATCGGAGGACCCTTCCAGAAGCCTTTGAAATTCTTATTGCCTTGCTTGTTTCTGCTCACAGTGCTGACTTCTGTGTTGAAGAGTGTCCAAATTGGAACTTACTGGGATGATTAACAGCTGCTACAAAATCAATACTCTATGTAAGGAAAACAGAATTGGGCTAAGATGGTCTTACATGAGCACTATTCTGTGGCAGAGTATCTATCTATGTCAGCAAGCCAAATATAATTTATGTTGGTGGAAGCATTTCCATGGATATTATCCATGGGCTTTTCAGACTCAACCTCAGAGACCTAGGCGGTGAGAAAGATAATTCATAGGCTTTAATTACGCATAATTATGCATATTCTCGGGTGCAAAAATGATCTTCTTACAGTTACACTCTGTAAGAAATCAGTTTACTTGAATTTTTCATTATTTTAACATTTATTATGGTTGAAACACTAAGTCATACTATTATTGTTACGCTTCAAATAGAGTCTTATATTTTTTTCTTCACAAATTAATTTGAAAGGTAATACAGATGTTTGTGTTTTGGTTTATGATACCTTGATGCTCTAATTACAGAACAGTAAGGAAGTTGTTGACATATGCCCTAAAAATCCTTTATATTTCTGTAGGATGAAATATTTTTTTACAATAAATAATTACAGTATTTACAATAACTTAATATTATAACCTTACAATAACAGGATAAATATTCTAATAGTTTAAGGGAAAAAATTCCCTGAACAATTACTTTTTTTTTAAATTTCACCTTCAAGCAAAGATACATTTGTCTAATATTTTGCCTCCAATATACTGGAATTAACACTTCTTTCTGGCATAATGTTCATCTTTGTATCTACTATAATGCTTATCCCAGGAGTCAGATCAGGCAGGCAGTCAGTTTTTGTGGAATGAACTAATGGATAAACTCCTTTGGGACTAAAATACTAAGTAGCACTAAACCATAACTCAGTATTTTAGAAGGTAATACCCTCCTTACTTCAATACTGCATGTGTTGCCTAGGTGAACGATATATCATAGGGCAGGAAAAAAAAATGATGCATGAAGGGGCTTAAAATACTTTGCGTGTTGTCTAGGAGGCATCTGCTATTAATTTGAACTATACTTCTTGCATCTTAAATATGTAATATCTCTTGCTTTCTGTGCTGTTGGGAAAGTGAATACTTTTGAACAGAAAGCAAGCATGGAGTATGGATTCTATTGTTACCAGATGTGTGGGATTCCCATCAGCATTTTATCCAGAAATTGACACTCCAGTCCAAAGCCAAAATGACAAAAGCATGAGAAGTCAGGGTCAATGTTTTAACGAACTGGGAAAACCAGCTATCAACAAAAGCAGAAAGCTGGAAAATTAAATTAATGTGCCAGTGGTCTTAAGGCTAATACTGAGGGCCTTGAGACCCTTGGGATGTATAAGGCCCAATCCCCAAAGGGCAAACAGCTGAAGAGAATGTGGCAGATTAAGAAGTAAATGTAATAAAACACTAATTCAAAAAGACATATGTACCCCCGTGTTCACTGCAGTGTTATTTACAATAGCCAAGATATGAAATCAACCTGAGTCCATCAATGGGTGAACGGATAAAAAAAATGTATATATACACACACACGCGCACGCACGGATAATGAAATACTATTCAGTGATGAAGAAAAATGGAATCTTGCCATTTGCAAAAACATAAATGGACCTTGAGGACATTGTGCTATGTGAAATAAGTCAAACAAACTAAAACAAATACATATGATCTCACTTATATGTGGAACCTAAAAAAAAAAAAAAAAAGACAAAACCAAACAAAAAAACAAGCTCATAAATACAGAGAACAGATTGATGGTTGCTGGAGGAGCAAATGGGTGAAGGCGTTCAAAAAGTATAAACTTCCAGCTATAAAATAGATGTGGCAGGGTAAAATAAAGATGCTATGTGACTCTCTAAGTCACTTTCGATCACAGTATCTGATCTTTTCTTTCATAACATGTATCACTATTGGAAAATAACACCTTTTGTCTCACTCCCTAGGAAAATGGTGACTAAACGAGAACTCAAGTTTTGCCTGCCCTATTTTCCAATACTGATTTCCATTTTATCATCATGGAATGTTTAGAAGAGTTTATGTGAAGAGCCACAACACAATGGCTCTTCACATAAACAAAATGAAATTGTTGTACAATGAATGAAAGAGACATAACAATGTGCAAAGTAAAAACAGAATCAATAGAATAGCAATTATAGTAGGATCTATCCACTTAAAATGTGACCTAAGCAAATAAAATCACACCAAATCTCAAATAATTATTAAATTCTATAAGAGGTGAAGATAGAAAGCAGGTCAGAATTGAATTTGAAAGAGAATTTAAGTATCATTGTAGTAGGTTTGAAAACACTTAAATACATGTTAATAATCCTATGAAATTTTAAATAACTTTTTATTATTTTTTAAAGAGATTTTTTTAATTAATTAATTTATTTGACAGAGAGAGAGAGTGAGAGAGCACCAAAGGGGGAGCTGCAGAGGGAGAGGGAGAAACAAACTCTCCACTGAGCAGGGAGCCCAATGTGGGCTCAATCCGAGGACCCTGGGATCACGACCTGAGCCTAAGGCAGCCGCTTACCTGACTGAGCCACCCAGCCTCTCCTAAAGGATTTTATTTATTTATTTATTTATTTATTTATTTATTTATTTATTTATTTGATAGAGAGAGAGAGAGAGAGAGCAAGAGCATGTGCACAAGCTGGTAGAAGGGCAGAGGGAGAAGGAAAGGGAGAAACAAACTCACTGCTGGGCAGGGAGCCTGTCTTGGGGCTCGATCCCATTACCCTGGGATCATGACCTGAACTGAAAGCACACACTTAATGGCCTGAGCCACCCAGGTGCCTCAATCCTGTGAGATTCTAATGATTACCCATTGTCCCATGGTATTTTTGAATTATATTAAGAAGAGAAAGTTTCATTTCCCTTTCCATACCTCCACACTCCAGAAGTTAATATTTTGAACATATATTTACTGACTCCTTTTTAAAATATTTATTTATTTATTTATTTGAGATAGAGACACAGAGGGAGGGACAGAGGGCGAGAATCTCAAGCAGATTCCCTGCTGAGCAAGAAGCTTTATCTCATAACCTTGAGATTATAACCTGAGCAGAAATCAAGAGCTGAATGTTTGACTGAACCACACAGGTGTCCCTATTTACTGACTCTTATAAGCTCTTAGATCCAGAGCTATATAAAACCATTCATATTTTGTCACCATCATCATTACTAATTATTAAGTACTGGTGCTATGTATTGTTGTGAGAGCTCTTGGAGTCCATACCTCAATCTCACAACCTCCTTAAGGAAACCTCTAAATCATCCCCATCACAAAAGAAAAATAAAAGAAACAGTTCTTACTTATGGACAATTTGCTTTTGTGATTTAACATTTTACTTTTGGGACCTCTTTTCCTGTTGTATAATATCTAAAAATTGATAGACTTTTACGTTGTTCACAATTGTATGTCATTATATATAATTGATGTAGCTTAGGCTTTTGTATCATTTTCTGTAAAATGGATTCTTAGAAATGGGATTGATGGTTCAAAAGTTATTCTCATTTTGAATTTTAACAAATGCAATCAAATTATTCTTCAAAGATTAAATTTACCAATCACAAAATTTCAAATGTGCCTATTTTTTGTACATACTATCAACATTAGATATTATCAATCTTTGTGAATTTTAATAGTCTGAAAGACAAAATATGATACCTACTGCATAACTTTGCATTTCCTTGTAAACTAATAACATTTGGAATCTTTTCATCTGGCTATTCTTATAATGCTCACAATCTTAGTAGATTTTTTATTAGATGCTTATTTTTTATTAAGAATTCCTATTTTTGTTTAACCCCATATTTATTACTTGTGCTGAAAATACTTTCATTGACGTTTAACTGTTAATGAATTTTAACTTTTTTTTAAAATGAAAGGTTATGAAAAGTAATTGTAATTTCCTTTTCTTTTATGGGTTTTAAGTTTCTTGTTTGCCTGAGACAGTTTTCTCTTATCTAAGCAGTACACTTCCATATTTTCTTCTAATATCCATTAAGAGTATTACATCAATTATAATTTATCTATTTGACGTATATTTCACATGGATATGAAGAGGAATATAATTTATCTCCATTCAGTTAGTAACCAGTTATGCAACCTAAGTTATTATGCATTTAATTCTTACCCAATGATCTGAAAATTCAACACGAAACAAATATTAAAACCCCTGCAATGTAGCAATATAATTTTTTGATCTAAGTTTTTATATTGCCTTCTATTTATCTGGTTTTTGCCACTATATTTTAGTTACAGTAACTTGGTAGTATTTTGTATACAGCAAAAAAACTGGCCATTATAGGATATTAATTGTTATTCAAAAAATTATAAAGACAGTATTTCCAATTGTATATTACCATTTATCAAAACAACTTCTAGTAATCCATAAGAATTCTCAGTAGCAATAGACTAAATGTATAAATTAATTTAAGGAGACTTGATCTCTTAATAGTATTAAATATTCCCAGGTAGGAACATGAGATGAATTTTTATTATTCAGGTCTTAGTTTATAATTTTGAATAAAATTAGTTTTCTCCATATAGGCTGGATACTTTTCTTTTCTTTTTTTTTTTGGAATAAACTGGTTTTAAATTTATTTTTTATTTTTTTTAGGTTAGACTATTTTTTTTAATCAATTAATTTTTATTGGTGTTCGATTTACCAACATACAGAATAACACCCAGTGGGCTGTATACTTTTCTTATTAAATATAAATTTTGCTATTTTATAGTTATCTGATATTTTAAACTAAATTATGTTTTTAACTAAATTGTATTTATATTAATATATTAACTGGTAATTTCATAAAGGACAGCTACATGGTCATATTTTTGTACCTTTATCTAGTATTTGGCACCCTATATTGATTTACTAATTTTTAGTTTATGCATGTTTACTATATCACCATATAACTCTTAAATAATAATAATCTTGTCTCTTACTTTTCAACATGTATAACTTTTTAAAATTTGTTTACATTAAATTAGCTCACTTTTCTAAGAGTGTTAACTAAGTAGTGATAGAAAAATTCCTAAAGTGCACCTGGGTGGCTTAGTCGGTTAACCGTCTACCTACAGCTCAGGTCATGATCCCAGGGTCCTGAGAGGGGGGCCCAAGTTGGGTTTCCCACTCGGGGAGACTGCTTCTCCCTCTCTGTTCTGTCCTACTCGTGTTCTTTCTCTCTCAAATAAATAAATATGAAATCTTTAAAAGGAAAACAAAAGGAAAAATCCTGTATTCTTCTTGATTTTATTTGGAATGCCTTTAGTATGCCCCTATTAATATGATATTAACTATTAATCTGTAGAAAAGGTTTTACATATTGTCAAGTTTTTAATCATGAAAAATGACAAACCTGGTTTTTCCTTAAATTAAATAATTATGCTAATATTTATCCATTCGGCTTTCTTAAAAATCTTAGTCAATAGATTTTAGTCATTAAATATAATACTTAAATTTATTTGCTAATTATGTTGTTTGTAACTGTAGCGTTTATATTCACATGTATATGTTCTTTTTTGGGGTTATGAAGTACTGATATTGAGATTTGCAAGCTATGTAAAATGAATGAGAAAATATTCCATTTTAATCTCTATATTTTTTTAAGATTTTAATTTAGTTATTTGAGAGAGAAAGCATGTGAATGGAGGGGAGGAAGAGGGAAAGAATCTCAAGCTGACTCCCTGCTGAGCATGGAGTCCTACCACAGGGCTTTTGTTGTCACCACCCTGAGATCATGACCTCAGCCAAAACCAAGAGTCGGATGTTTAACCAACTGAGCCACCTAGGCATCCTCATTTTAGTATATGTTCTAAAATAACTTATAACTTATAATAATTGCTGTGCAGGATCATCTTAAATGGCAACAGTACTACTAAAGCAGTTATTTTACTACATTTTACTTTTTTGTCTTTGTCTACATTTTTAGAGCTGGGGGTTCTCAAAGCATGATCCTAGAAATGCAATACTGGGAACATCTGGGAACCTGTTAGAACCATAAATTCTTGGGCTCCATCTCAGACCTAATGAAATAGAAAGGGTATGATGCTCATCAATCAGGAGTAAGCAAGCCTTTCAGCTGATTCTAATATATACTTAAGTTTGACAACTACTAACTAGCTTAGATTTGCTACTCTTTTCAGCAAATTTCAGATATTTGTATTTGAATGCAAAATATTCAATTTCTTGCATATGATAAAGTTTAATGACATAAAGATGAAAATCACATACTCTTACAATTATTTAAATATTTTCCATAGCTGTAGTTATATCTTCAAACTTTTATGCTGTGTATTTAATTTCTTTCTGTTAAAAAAACAAAACAAAACATCAACATATTCTTAGAGAGTAATAGCACCAAGAGACAGAATAAGAGTTTTCAGTTATCAGCCCCCAGCCCCACACCTGCCCCCAGAACACTGAAAATGACAACCACTGATAGAGGAGTACCTTTGTGAGAGTCAGTCCAGTGAAGTTTTGGCACAACAGCAGAGCAAAAATCCGAAAATAGAGGGAGGACCGCAAGAAGAACAATTGACTCCATCTGCACTCCCCTTCCCCAAGAACCAACAGCGAGGACCCTCAGCAGGGAGATTTCTCTCACCAGAGAGTGTTGTGAGGGTGCAGTTTCCCCAGCCTTGCCCCCACTGCAGGACACGCCACTTCTTTTTTGCCTCACCCAGAATACTGAGGGCATTGGCCCAGCCGGCTGGTGATGGAGGCTGGGAGCAGGAAGGAGAGGCAAGACCTCAGAGCCAAAATGCGCTTGGAACTCAGCAGAAAAGTATGGAACCTTCAAAGCACGGACACATCAGGCCTGCCCACAAGCGGTTTGTTAAACCTCAACTGGGGAAACCCCAAGTGGCCCAAGGCGCACCCACAACACCTTGTCCCAACAACACTCCCTCCGGGAGCTTGCTCTTGTGTGGGGACTGGATGGGGGTGGGGGCGGGGGCGGAGTAGGGAGCCTAGGCCACCAGTCCCTGAGCATGCGCAGACTGCCAGGTCAACTCTGCAGTATTACAGGAAGGCACACAAATTTCAGGATTCCAGGGCACTGCTCTAGGGAAAACACACAGAAGCCTCTCAATAGCCAGCCAGGATTTGCGGATGGAGAGAAGGCCTACAATCAAGAATTAGCTCCCTCTCCCCGCCCCAACATGTGGGGACTGGGCCATCTATAGAAAAGCTCTGAGAGAGCCTTAGACTCCCTAACTGGGGTGCCTGAAGACAGTGAGTAGGGAGTGGAGTTGACTTCTTCAAGTGCAGTCTGGGGATTGTGAAGCAGCCATGTATGCTCTTAGCAGAGGTCTGGGAGTACCCTGCCTGCTCTGGACACTGAGGGGGACATGCCCGTCCAGTCCACAGGCCCACAGGCCAGCTTGCCAACATCCCTCAACTGCGGATACTGAAAAGCAGCCCTGTAATTCAGTTCTAGTCCCTCTCAGCTACGACTTTTTGGTAAACCTGCATGTTTGTAGTTCCACATTTTGAGGTTTGCACTTAACAAGAATGATTTTTGTTGTTTCCAACACTGTTTATACCAATTTTCGTTTTTTATTATAATTACATAATTTAATCTCATGCTATATAAAAGGCAAAATATGATTACAGACAGAAAATGATTTTGTTCTATATAAAAATGAAGATGTGGGTAGATTTGATATAAATGCAATGCTGAAACTGCTGTAGAATTATATAATCTTTGCTAGAAAATTACCTGCAAGAAAAATCATTAAAAAGCATTTAACTATTGTAAAAATCTAGACGGATCTTATACTCAGATTGCATTTTAAATGTCTTTTGGATTTTTATTCCACTTAAAAGAAACTACAAATGGAAATTTTGGATGGATTAGTATGGAATGTGACTTGCAAAGGACAGACGTTGTAGAACCCCAGATCCTTATTCAAAGAAATGATATTAGCCTGGCCTATGAGGGAAGATTGGCTAATTCAATCATATTTATTATAAGTTTTAAGTTAAAATATTTAAAATACTATGCATCATTTTTATGACACTTTACCTTTCTGTTAAATGTGTAGAAGAGCTCCTGTTGTACTTAAATTGGACTACTTCATTTCCTCATTATAATTATTAAATCACTTAATGGTCCCTTTTGGTTCCAAGACAAACACCACACTTTGGCTTCCAAGAGTCTTCAAGACATGGCAGCAGCCACCTCTGCTACAGCCCTTTTTTTGTCATTCACTTCTACCTTCCTCACTATGTTTTGGTACACAGACCTTTCAGGTCTTTGAACACATCAAGTTTTTCTCACCTCAATCTCTTCACTTATAGTTACACCTGCTTGCTGCTCTGTCCATCTCTTTAGTGGCCAGCTCACTTGTGTATTCCTCAGATGTTTTCTTAAATGCATCTTCTTTTCTAGTCTTTCCCTGGCCATGAGATCTAAAGTTGTCCTTATTCTAGCTCATAATAACTTAGTTTTCTTTCATTGAATTTATCATAATTCTGAAAACAAAATCTGTATTTGTGCATTTGTTTTTTAAGGCTTCTCTCTACCATTAAACTCCCAAGTTCTTTTTTTTTTTAATTTTTATTTATTTATGATAGTCACAGAGGGAGAGAGAGAGAGGCAGAGACACAGGCAGAGGGAGAAGCAGGCTCCATGTACCGGGAGCCCGACGTGGGATTCGATCCCGGGACTCCAGGATCGCGCCCTGGGCCAAAGGCAGGCGCCAAACCGCTGCACCACCCAGGGATCCCTAAACTCCCAAGTTCTAATAATGAAGTGATCTCTTCAACTCATTCCTGTAATTCCTGACCAAAAAAAAAGGGGGGGGGACTTAGTTTTGTTTATTAATTAAACAAATGAAGAATCAACTATGAGGATAAAAGTAATGGCGTATGTGATATGGTGGTGATGCAGCGTGTGGACAGTTTTCTTCCTGGGATTTTTGAGATTATCTATAGTTTTCTCAAGTGCAAAATCAGGATGGTTTTTATTAATACCAGTTGCTTTTTATTAATTTCTATAATCTGTGCTTCTAATTTCCAGCTATTCAGCCTTTTGTGACAATTCTCTCTCACCTTACTATTAATGTAAAGTTAGCGATTACAAAGATTTCTTCTATCTAGTTCACTGCCAATCCTCAAACAGTATTTGGCACATAGTAGGTGCTATAAAATTATGCTGTTATTGAAGGACAACCACTGTACAAGAATATCTATTTTCAGGGATCCCTGGGTGGCGCAGCGGTTTAGCGCCTGCCTTTGGCCCAGGGCGCGATCCTGGAGACCCGGGATCGAATCCCACGTTGGGCTCCCGGTGCATGGAGCCTGCTTCTCCCTCTGCCTGTGTCTCTGCCTCTCTCTCTCTCTCTGTGTGACTATCATGAATAAATAAATAAAATCTTTAAGAAAAAAAAAGAATATCTATTTTCAGAGTTAATTATGATTTGAAGATTATTTCCAATTGTTTTGGCTAATATTGAAAAGTATTACACAAAAGGAATTAGCAGAAATGGGCTGGTTATTTACCAATTTCCCTTTTCTTCCTAGGCAGAGTTCCTTCCCCAGCTTCCTTAAAATTAGGCACAGCTAAATGATTAAAATATAACCAAGGGGTTATGAATGGAACATTTTCCAGACCTGGCCCATAAATATCCTCTTCCAACAACCTACTCTTTCTTTGTCACTCAGTTGTTGACTAGATAGGGTGCTGAGTAGTTACAGTGTGGTGCCACAAGATGGAAGGAGCCTGGGTCACTGACTGGCCAAATGGACTAGAACCTCGCCCCAAATATTAACCTGTGCTGTTGTATTATGTGAGGGAAGAACTAATTTTTAATTGTTGTCAGACCACTGATATTTTGGGATTGTTTGTGCCAATACTCAACCCACTCTAATACAAGGGGTATGTAATAATGTATATGAAGAAAATATTTATGTCTTTCCATCATAGGTTTTTCTAAAAATTTGAAGCAGTGTGTAAAGTGTAAAACACTAATGGTCAATAAATGGAGGGAAATAGTTGAAATAATGGAAACTATGACAGTATTGTCAAACTTTGAGATCACCTTGTAACTAGCAGGTAGTGAGGTTCCAAGAGCTAATTTCAAGTACAAAGTATATGCCATCTTAAACTTTCCCATTCTGGCAATAACAAAAAGTTGAAATGTCCCCTCATCTTTTCCATACTCTAATTCCACACTTCTTATATATTCAGGAATAGCTTGAGATAAATAATTCATTTTATTGTTTTTTGGATTTACTGATTGAGTCAGAAATACAAGTTGCTAAATAGAAGGAGGCCTTACTGAATGGCAGCCAACACTTGAACTCTTTGATTGCTCTGATTGTAACCCTGAGTGTTGAGTCTTTGGCCCACTGGGAAGCCAGTCCCGGGGAGGGATGCCTAAATACCCTCCTTCTGATGTTTTACTCACTGAAAGAGTCTCCAAATCAAATGAAACAAGACCATTTTAAAATAAGCTCAATTAAAATCCACATTATTTATTTAGCTCTGGTTTACTTCAAAATCATAAATATATTTTATTATATATTATTTTATTAGGCTCTAAAGTTTGCATTTCAAATTTAATACTTTAATATATCTTGTGATTACCTACGTAATATAAAGTAGAGTTCTAACACAATTTTCTCTTCCTGGGAAACTAATTTTTTAAACATTAAGCAATTTGCAATCTAAACTAAGCAATCTATGATTTTTCCAGTGAATCTTGTGCCACATTTATACTGATTTCAGTTATGTGTCTCTCTACTCTAATTCATTCATCTCTTCATTTCATGATACCATTCTATTTTCATTTCCAATCCACTTGTGACATGTCTAATTTGGTAAAACAGTTCTCCAACTTTTTTTTATTAAAACTGACTTTCTTTGTCATATGTATTTAGAGTAAGTTTTTCAAGTTTGTCATAAAATCCAGCTCTACATTAGTTATAGGTTAAATGTGTAAATTAATTTATATATTATATTAAGCTATCTCACCTAAGAATAGGAAATGTCTCTGTTCTGATCCTTTATGTCTCTGTAGAGAGTTATAACATTTTGTATATGTAGCTCTTGGATATTCTTTATTAATTCTTAGATATTTTAAGTTTTTTTATTGCTGTTTTTAGAAATCCATTGATTATTATTGCTATAATGGGATACCATTGAATATTTAAGTTGTCTTTATATTTGGCAATTTTGCTATTCTTCATATGTAATCCTAATATATTTTAAATTAGGATATCACATTTTGTATTTATGGGTTTTATCTTTTGTTTTTCTGGTGTTTTTCACTCTACATTGTTTGTTTGCAATTCTCTTTACAATAATTGTATGAAATCAGTTTTGCAATAGACCTGGATCAAGTCTTTTCAATAACCCAGTATTTGGTTTTGCCAACATTCTCTATTTTTTCTTATTCTTTGCTATATTTCCCACCTTATTTTTATTAGTTACCCCTCTCATTTCTTTGGGTTTTAGCTATTTCTCCTTTTTCAACAACTTGAGTTCTGCATTTATTACATCTCATTCTTTATATCAGTTTCTCAACTCCGCACTATTGAAATTTTGAGCTATATAATTCTTTCTTGTGTGTTTAGGGGCTTGCTTTGTGTACTGGGAGTGTTAGCAGCCTCTATCCATGAGCTGCCAGTAGCAATCCCCTTTCAGTCATGACAATCAAGTGTATGTGCAAACATTGCAAGTATCTCCTGTAAGGGGGGGAAGAATTATCTGCTGTGGGGACCACTGGAAACTGACTAAAAGCTTACAAAATTTGAAAAGTGTTCAATCAAGAAAATCTACGAAACCTCAGGGTAGGACAAGCCATGAAAGCAAGCACCTTCACTGTCAGAGAAACTGATTTGATTTGGAGTGGAAAGTAGAAAAACTCCATGACCCAGAGAGTTATCTAAAACAAGAGCAATCTCAGTTGCAAATGGATAAGGAAAGCCAGTGTCACAGCTTGCCTGAGTCTGCAAAACTGATTAAGGCAAACAACTAACCTTCCAACTAGCCAGAAATTCCATAGATCTTGGGAATGAGATAGCCATAATGGGCCTTGATAATTTACTACATATCCCTGGCTGTCTAAAAGGTTATATGCGTGTGCAAGGCTGCACACCTGTTCAGAAAAGACCAAAATGGGTCCTAATAGTCTATACATGTTTGGCTTAAGTGAGAATTCTTATACATGGGCAAAAGAGACAAAATAAGGGTCAGCCCATATTAAAAGCTGAATGCTTAAAGGTTTTGGGTATTCAACAATGAACACACAGATCCAGTGGCAAAGGGAGGAAGACGTACTGGCTCAAACTTACTGAGCACAAACTGATCAATCATGCTGACACAGGGGTGATACCTAGGAGGCCAGGATTAAGATAAAAACAAGAATTAAAAAGACAAAAAAAAGCAAAACTGAGTTAACAGTACCCATATACTCCAGGAGAGAAAGGCTCCACATAATTAGTGTCCACAAGTCACTTAGCAAACACAGGGACGACCATAACCACTGTAAGTGGATCCAAATCCAAATTCTTACAATAAATTATATAAAATATCTAGTTCCCAACAAAAAAATTAGCAGACATACAGAGGGATTCCAAACTGTGGCACATACATTGCAGAAAAATTGTCTTAGATGTGGTTCAGATGTTATTAAACTCTCTGACAAGTTTCAGATGTTGAACTTAGCAGAAAAAAACTTCACAAAAGCTATTTTAAACATGTGAAAAGAACTAGAGTATGAATAAAGGAAAATATAATAATAATGGCTCTTTAAATGGAAAATACCAATTAAAAATCTAAAATTATAAAAAGAGGACCAAATGGAAATTCTGGAGTTAAAAAGTATATTAACCAAAACAAACACACATAAAATACACTAAAGGGACCCAAGAGAATGGCATTATTCATAATATTCAAAGACTCAAAACAATCTAAATGTCCATTAACCAGTGAATGGCTAAACAATATGTGATATGTTCATATAGTGGGATACTACTTATCATTAAAAGAGAATACAGTATTCACGCAGTTCATATGGGTGACTTCAAAAATATTATGTGAAGTGAAATAAGCCAGATGTAAAAGACTATATGATATACATATAATTTCTCATATGAAATATCCACAAAAGGTAGAACTTAGAAGAAAGATTAGTTGTTGCTAAGAGCTGAGGGAAGAAGCCAGAATCGACTACAGATGGGCATGAGTATTCTTGTTTAGGTAATGAAAATCCTCTAAAATTGGCTGTATTTAGTAAAATTGTTGAAAGGTTTACTTTAAAGGGTGAATTAGGTTGTATGTAAGTTACATGACAGTAAAGCTGTTAAAAACATTATTATGCATATTTATATCAAAGATAAATAGGAGGACTTTTATAGATCAAATACATTACATTTTTCTTGAAAATAATAGTAACTGTCATAGTACTCGTAATGATTGTATATTTAGCCTGAATTTTGTATGATTATTTAAGGCTCTTTAAATATATAAACACATTATTTATAGCAATGAGAGAAAAAATAATACCATCATGATACAGATAAGTAAATGGACACTTAGAAAAAATACTGCTAAAGGATCATTGCTCAGGTAGCTTGACATCCTAAATTCATGGATTCACTCAATGCCTTTTATAATCTACTAGTGGTGTGTGTGTGTGCATGATAGAGAAAGACATGAGATTAATATTGACAGCTTGTGTTAAATGGAATATAATTTTTTACACAATATATTTAAGAATTCATAACTACCAGGTAATATACATACACGTATATATACACACACACACATATATATATATGTACACACATCACATGTATAAAATCACTGTTAAAATAGTTAATTACTTAGGGATTAAAACTACAGTAACTATTTTAATTGCCAAATGATATTTTGCTTACAGTTTAAGATTTTTCAAGAAATTAGGTAAAAAGTTAGCCCTTTAACTTATTAACCACTTGAAAGTCAGAGTAGCATTTTTCATAGACTTCAGACCTAAGCATAAATTATAAAATAATGTCTATTTGTAAAAAACCTAATAGGTTATAATATTTTAACACATATCTCAAAATAATATAAAATTTGATGCATCAATTTCACATTTTAGCTAATGTGGAGCTTTAGCCTATACTCTAACACATAACTATCTTACAAACCACTCTACCTTTTATTTTAGTAACATGAATAGTCCAATCAATTACAAAGAAAAAGTTTCTTTCCTTTGTTTAACACATGAAAAATTTATCTATTGCTGATTATCTGACTTTGAATAAATTCATAAGCTTTATTATTGCCCATTAGAAGAGATGTTTTGCTGACACAAAAGTCAAATAAATTATTTATAATCAGTAAATCTTCATAGCATAAGAGTTTAAACACAGTGATTATTCTGGACTGGTTAAAAGAACAGTTAGTGTAAAATCTTACCACGCCAATGGAAAAGTAATTATTGATGATACTGTAAGGCACTGGGTCTCCCTTCTCATCTTTGTCATTAGGTATGACTTCAAACTTCCACCTGTCCAACATGATTTCTGTGCTGTTTTCAATGTCTTTTAGGATTTTCATCAGATTCTCACCTTCATAACCTAATGAAAAAAAATATCTTGAGAAAAAATATAACAAAATAACAAAAGCTGTATTTATATACATTTTAGAGTGTGTGTATGTCTCATTCTAAAGCCAAACAATGCATTTTAAAACAAATTCTAACACAGGTAAAGAACTATAATCATAAGATCATACAAATATTTTAGTTATAGCTTTAATGCGCAACTCATACCCCTCTCCTGTGGTGCAAATTCTCAGTATAGTCAAATGCCAAATCAGCATCTCCACGGCATACCCCTACAGAACTTTATATCTATGTATTCAAAATGAAATTAATGATCTGCTTCCATATCTTCTTCCTGTTAACTTCCTTTCAGACAGGCAACACCCTCTACCTAGTTGCAGAAGTAAAAAGCCTGGATGTGATTTCAGACTTTTCCCTTTCATCCCTCCCTGGTCCTCACACATTGCCCTCTAGTGATACAGAAAAATTTTCAGGTTAAGTAGAAGGTCCTTCTCTTTTTCATTTTATGCCATATCATCTCTTATTCTATATCCAGAGTATCCCTTTTCTTTTGGCTGCCTTGTTTCTGCTCCTGCTGCAAGTTTTATATTTGATAGTACTTCTTTCCAGAAGCCACCCTTCCTACAGTTCCACAGCATGCAGTTCTACAAACTAGCCCTAACTTACAACTAGTACCCTGCCTTAGAGTTTTGTTTTGTTTTGTTTTTATTCATGAGAGACACAGGCGGAAGGAGAAGTAGGATCCCCACAGGGAGCCTGATGTGGGACTCGATCCCAGGACCCCGGGATCACGCCCTGAGCCAAAGGCAGACATCCAACGACTAAGCCCCCCCAGGTGCCCTGCTTAGAGTTATTTGCATCTTTCTCACTACAAGTGTCTTTTCCCAAGTCTGCCCTAGAGTAAATGCTTAACAAATCTAGTTTTAATGAATCTACTGCAGATCATCAACATGGCCTGAAAATAGTTATTCCTGAATATTATATTTTCTTTAAATGTATGTATCTATATAACATTATAGTTCAGACTGTAGCTTAATCCTGGCTGTGTTATTTAATGTTCGCTTTTACCCTCCCTAAATAATTCCTTCCTCTGTAAAAATTTCTGTTTATTTTGAAAATTAAATGAGAAAATGCATAAAAGTTCTCAGTACATGAAGCATAAGAATAGAAAGTTTTCAACCGTATAATGATGACATAACTCGAAATACTGTACAAAGTTAAATAATATATCTTACTCTACACACAGATACATACACAGATTCTTGAATTGGTATTTTAAGTTGGAACAATATTTTCATAGATTTTTTTCTGTGTCCAACTTTGGTCGATATTTTAATAATGTATTCGTTGAACAAGTAAATGCCAGAGGCTATGAGTCCTCATTAGAGGTGTTAGCACACTTAACACTGTAAAACTAATTGGGTTAAAAGAAAAAAAAAGAAGAAGAAGAGGCACTGTAATATGCCAACATTCTCTAAGGATAAATAAATTACTTAATGGTGTATTTGTTGAATTAACTATTAGAAGTTCAAGGCACCCAGAATACAGGAGTGCCTATTTAGGCACCCACTATTATCTTTTATCTTACACAGGTAAAATAATTATGTACTAGCTAATACATTCAGCAGAGCACAACAAACAATGACTAGACAGATAAAAGTATTAAAAGCACCAAATATTATTTTTTTTAAAATGTCATATATTTTTGTAGCATAATTCAAAAACAATGAATATACACAATAATGTGTATAACTATACTCAGTACAAACATTGAATTACTTAAGGTATGAGATTATAATAACAAAACTTACAAATATCTCACATTTTTAATAGTTCTACCCTCATTCTCAGAGTTTAATTTCTTCTAAGTTTTTAATTTCTTTTAAAAATAATAAATTTTAGCCTCCAAATAAATTTTATATATATTTTTCCCATTGAACTGAATAAAAAGTTAAGTATATTCCCCTCTTTTGCAAACTCTACTAATTAGAAAATAAGTATGATGATTTTCAGACATAAATGAATTTACATATATTAACATAACAGTATAATATAGCATGGAAGTATACTACAATATATAATAAAATGTAATATGATATCAATATATATACACTCAACATATACACAAGCAAATAACAGTTATTTAAATACAATTTTAAGTTTGTCCCCAGCTACATCAAGTTAATAGCAGCATAGTTCAGTATAACACTAGAAAAATGTAGGGACAGCAACTGACTGGGAGAGAATAAAGCAGGAATGGATTTAGTGAAAATTAATTACCACAGCTAGATTCTAGTAGTGCCACTCACCTTAAAATCTTTAGCACTGGTTATGTTCTCAAAGTTTTTATGGATTAGCATGAAAGAGGCTAATATCAATCAGCCTTCTAGCCAAATAGAAATGGAGAGAGGTAAGCCATAAATCTATTTTGAGAATCACAACATCTGCAGTTCAGAGCTAATTTCCAAAGGTGACAAATTCCAAATTGCAGTCCCCAATTTAACAAATATTTACACCCTACCTGTTTGCATTTATCTATGCTCAAGTTTGTTAAATAACGATTCATAACTGTAAATAGGATTCCAAAACTCAAGAAGATCATGTATTTTTTTTTAAAAGACATGTTAAACTAACTAAATATACAAGTAAAAGCTTATGCCCAGGAAAAAAAAATGATGGTGTTTTGCTTCCATTATTTTGATTTAAACCTTTAATCCCTCTAGGCTAAGAAACAAAATAAAAACATAATTAATATTTATTTTCTATGGGATGCCTGGGTGGCTCAGTGGTTGAGCGTCTGTCTGCCTTCAGCTCAGAACATGATCCTGGGATCCAGGATGGAGTTCTGCATGGGGGTCTCTGCAGAGAACCTGCCTCTCCCTCTGCCTCTGTCTCTTTCTGTGTGCATCTCTCACGAATAAATAAATTAAAAAAATAATTTCTGTGTAAAGGTATGACGTTATTACCAAATCTATATAAAACGTCATAGAAATTTTTAAAAAGGAAAGCAAGTCACATAAAGGAAAGCAACAATCTAGATTTGTCAATGTATGCTTACACCCTTACTCTTCATGAAACATTTTTCCTGCAATAATCTTAAGTTTTAGAGAGATTAATTAGAAAAATTGAAAAGATAATATAAATTAAGTATTTGCAAATGCCCTAGGACTTCCTACATTCTTACAGTCTTATATTTTCCCAAACATATTCTTGTAAAAAATAAATTTCAATATATTCCAGTGAACTAAATGATTATTGGTTGAATCAAGACCTTTATAAGCATGATGATAATAGCTACAACTACATAAAGTACTCAGCACAAACACTAGGTGAACAATGTGATGGTTTGGTATAAGAACCTACAAGACAGGCACTATCATTTTTTCAAACTCTAATGAGGAATCTGAAGCACACAGTAAGTAAGCAACTTGCTCAAACATAGTTGTACACCTGACAAGAAATAATCACACTTCACAGCATGTTAACTTTTAATAAACTTTACCACATTGCATCTCCATTTTCCTAATCACTGGACTTAAGCATTTTGCAGTCCCCCTTAATACCTTGGTTTCCCCAAAGCCCCTATTCAATCCACTAACAGGATCTACCAGTCCTTCCTTAAAAATAGAACCCCACTTTATCTACCTGCCCCATTCCATTACCACTACCTTTATTCTCTAAACCAGCACCTTTATTCTCTAATCACAAAAACTATAACACAAGTTCTGATTTGGAAAAGCATGATTCTCTACGTTTTCACAATTTCTTAATTTTCTTCAGTTTATTTTATACCTCCCAATTAATTTATTTTTGAAGACATTAAAGTCATTGTATCATGCTGTTTTGAAATGCTTTCCATACTTCACTTTTTGCTTCAAATTCAATAAAATAAAATTCTTAACAAGGCCACCAAGATCCTGCATTATTTGGCTCTTGATTGTCTCTCCAATCTCACACTAATCACTGTCTCCTCCACCCCCACTCCATCCCAACCCACTGCCTCACAGATGATTCAAGAGATAATTCGAGTCATCAGCCTTGCTTCAGCCCTTTCAATTTCAGAAGCTATTTTCCTGTCTTACATTATAAATATAGCTTATATATTACCTCCTCAGAGAGGCCCTCAACTATGTAACTGAATTGTTTCCCCCCATTATTTTCTAAATATGTTTGAGATTTCATAGCTTTTATCTAATTTTGTTATTGTATATTTTATTATTACTTGATTTACTGTCTGTGTGCTCAATGAAAATATAATCTCCAAAAGGTAGGAACTTTTAATTTTTTTTCACTCTAAATCCAGCACCTAAAACAGTATCAACATATGCAGGGCAAGCACAGGGAGTTTATTATTAATATATAATTTGGCATATGCCACAATTCATATGTCATTGACTACTGATAGTAATATATTTTAATTGTTTTATAAGGAAATCATGAGAAGATGCCCTGAATGGAACTTTTATGTCAATTTTGAGATTGAAGCCCTTTATGAGTTTGGAATTTAAATGAAATTAATAATTTTAATATCAAAAATATTTTTCAAAAGAATATACAAGAAACCACATGTGTGATTCTCTTCCTTTTAATTAATATACATATGTAAGCACTGGCAAATACAAGCATCTTATAAGCAATGTTTCTATGTATCTGTCTGTCTGTCTTTAGATTTTATGAGATTTAACTCAGTGTTTCATGTTATTCTTTTACTAAATTATATTCTTTTTTAAAAGATTTTATTTAGGGGGATCCCTGGGTGGCTCAGAGGTTTAGTGCCTGCCTTTGGCCCGGGGCCTGATCCTGGAGTCCCAGAATCGAGTCCCACGTTGGGCTCCCAGCATGGAGCCTGCTTCTCCCTCCTCCTGTGTTTCTGCCTCGCTCTCTCTCTCTATGTCTATCATGAATAAATAAATAAATAAATAAATAAATAAATAAATAAATAAATAAATAAATCTTTAAAAAATAAATATTTTATTTATTTATTAATGAGAGACACACAGAGACAGAGAGGCAGAGACACAGGCAGAGGGAGAAGCAGGCTCCATGAAGGGAGCCTTACGTGGGACTTGATCCCAGGTCTCCAGGATCACGCCCTGGGCTGAAGGTGGCACTAAACTGCTGAGCCTCCTGGCTGTCCTACTAAATTATATTCTTAATGAAAATTATAAATATATCATTTATCAAGTTTGTAACTTAGGCCCCAATTCTGCCTGTCGTATACACATATACACATATACATAGAAATATACACAGCTTAAAGTTTACCAGTTGTCCAAATACTCATGGAAAAAAGCTGTTTTCAAATTTTTGTTGTTGTTCTCAAATTTTTATTGTAAATCAGAGTTACTCATGGAGTTTGTTTAAAAAGAAAATCATCTGCCCAGTTCCCACCCCAGAGATTTCCATTCAGCATATTTGGGGTGAGGTCAGGCCACTGTATTTTTAACAAGCTCCCCAAGGGCTTCTCATTCACACTTACTAGACACTTTTTAAACTTCTCTAAGTAGACACTTTTTAAACTCTAAGTTAAAGTTACTTAGTTTCAATTCGGGCTTCTTTAGCAAAATCTGGTTTTCTTTTCTTTGGCATCTTCAGGTAGAGTCTATTAATGAGATTTCAAATTATTTTAAGACCTTTTGATATATTCCCCTCTTACCCTGTTTCATCCACACTACTCCATTTTGAGTTCCTTGACTATGTCAAGTCCCTTCCTACCTCTGGGCCTCTTACTTGAAATTGTTTCTGCCTATTAAGTCTAGTTTCAGTTCTGTATGGCTATTATTTTTCGATCTATTAGGATTCTCCCGATGTTATCTTGTCATTTCCTCAATGAGGCCTTTCACTATATTGGTTATAGGTTAACTTGCTAGTAGGATGTCTCACAACTTGCTTATGACTTATTTGCCACTAGAATCCAAGGCCTCTTTGAAGGTAGACCTTGTTTTGCATCCTTATTCTATATCCCAAGAACAGAACATACCAATTGATATAAAGTGGCTCTCAAAAACTAAGTGTTCCTTAACGTATTTACTCCTGGACAAGTTATTCATTAGCCTTTCAATTTTTCCTTTGTTCATGATTTTTTTACACAACTCAAAGATTAAAAATCTTTAAATAAATAAATAAATAAATAAATAAATAAATAAATAAATAAATCTATCTTAACAGGGCAGCCTGGGTGGCTCAGCGGTTTAGCGCTGCCTTTAGCCCAAGTCGTGATCCTGGAGTCCCAAGATAGAGTTCCACGTCAGACTCCCTGCATGGAGCCTGCTTCTCCCTCTGCCTGTGTCTCTGCCTCTCTCTCTCTCTCTGTGTCTCTCATGAATAAATAAATAAAATCTTTTTTAAAAATCTGAACATTACTTAAGAGTCAGCCCATGTTTATCTCATTTCTTAAGCCAGAAACCCTAAACCAAAGAGGTTTAGAAGCTTGCCTTGCCCCATCAAGTCTATAATTAACATCAGAATAAAAGCCAGCACTCACAGAGTCTAGCTCCTGGGCCACTATTTCTTTCTCTACCCTGGACGATTGTTCAAAATTATATACTACATTTTTCAAAGCAATTATATTTGCTAAATTCACTTGGCAGTTGTCATGTATTAAAAATGATGGGTTTACGATTATTTTTAAGGGGGGGATGCTGTCCACTGTATTTCTGTCTTTTTTTTTTTGTTTTTTTTTTTTTAGTATTTTCATTATTATGTTAGCTGTTTTACCTCCTCCCCATCGCAGGCATCTTGCTAGATCATTGCCGGTCCCAAGAGGCAGAATAGCAACTGGAGGATGCTTGACAACATTAGCCTTTTCTGTGGAATCAAAAATTAAAATAAAATAAAATTTTGATCACAGATGGAACAACAGTAAAAAAGACAGCTTGGCATAAAATGAAAGCATTCCACTAGGTACTTATAACCAGAAAATGCTACATTTTATAGCTATATAAAATTATAAATTAAGATTAATTCATATATATTTGTTGCAATTTATAAAACACAAATAAATACCACAATACACAAAACAAAAGGAAATTTCAAGACCCATGTCTGAAGAAAGACTTTTAAAATCTTAACTCAGTTAAAAATGGTGGTGGGTATGATTTAACATTATTGAAATCTCAAGGATGCAGGTATATGTGTCAGTCATAAGAATGTACTAGAGAGGCATTACCAAAGTGGAGGTGTGGGTTCCTATAAAAAGTTATTTTGCAACACCAACTCTAAATACGTTTCACTTTAAGGAATAAAATATTTTGAAAAATCAAACTCTAAAAGCTAGTAAAATGCTAAAACAGTTTTATTTTGTTGTTGCTACCCATGGTGGATCAGAGTAAGCAACATAAGAACCGGGTAACTCTGAGATCATCAGGTTTTCTTTGAGATTAAGCTTTACACAACATAATGCTTTGGGCTCAGAGCAGTAAAGATCTCTGCATCGAAATTCCACATAGTTTCTTTTTTTTTAAGATTTTATTTAGTTTTTTGAGAGAGCATGAGCAGGGGGCAAGAGGAGCAGAGGGAGAGGGAGAAGCTGACTCTCCACTGAGCAGGAAGCTTGCCACACCAGGATCCATCTCAAGACCCCAGGATCATGATCTGAGCTGAAGGCAAATGCTTAACTCATTAAGTCACCCTGGCACTCCAAAATTCCACATGGTATGACATTTATTTATTTATTTATTTATTTATTTATTTATTTATTTATTATACATGCACATGAATGAGATGTGGGGCATGACTGGGGGAAGGGCAGAGGGAGAAGAAGAGAGAGAATTTTAAGCAGGCCCCACACTAGATGTGGAGCCTGACACGAGGCTAGATCTTACCACCCTGACATCATTACCTGAGCCAAAACCAAGAGTCCATGCTTAACCAACTGAGCCACTCAGGTGTTCCAACATAGTTTTGTTTAAACCATCATATGCCTTCAATGATTCTCACAAACATATATTACCTTTCTTCATTTTTTTTCTATTTTTTCAGCATCTTAAAGTGATTATGTGTTTGTGTGGAAGACTGGGAAGGGAATTGATTATTTTGGGATGGATGTGCCATTTTGTAGTAGACAAGGCTTGGATTTGAGCTAAAATTAACTCATAATATCCTATTGTTTTCACTAAAATTCTCAAGTCCTGAGACTTTGTTGAAGCAACTAATTTCTGCAGTTCTCAAATTCTGTTTTTCTTCTTAAATATTGCATAGTGTACTATTTACATCTTTTGTTTGAAGGCCAAGGAACACAATTTTCACTGTTTCTTAAAAAAAAAAAAAGTGGGGGGGAATCCCTGGGTGGCTCAGTGGTTTAGCTCCTGCCTTTGGCCCAGAGCATGATCCTGGAGACCCAAGATCAAGTCCCACGTCAGGCTCCTCTTGAATGGAGCCTGCTTCTCTCTCTCTGCCTCTCTCTCTCTCTCTCTCTTTCTCTGTGTGTGTGTGTCTCTCATGAATAAATAAAATTTTTGAAAAAAAAAAAAAAAACAGACTAGAGTCATAAGATGCTCACCAGAAGCTCAGCATAGGATGTTGACAATATGCACTCACTTTTAATTGAGTACTTTTATGTGCATGAAAAGATAGAATATGTTCACCTGCATTTACTAAACATAAGTTTTTAATTTATATAGATAGTAAAATCTTTTTTTGAACCAATTCTTTCCCTTTTCTGAAAAGGCCCATTTTAAAAAAAGATTAATTTGAGAGAAAGAGAGAGAGAGAGAGAGAGAGAGAGCACCAGCATGAGAGGCAGAGACAGAGGGAGAGAGAATCTCAAGCAGACTCTGTACTGACTGCAGAGTTCAACACAGGGCTTGACCCTGAGATCATGAACTCAGGTGAAACCAAGAGTCGGATGCTCAGCCAACTGCACCCTCAGGCACCCCTGAAATGGCCATTTTTAACAAAGAATTGGTCCAAAAAATGGATATTTGTTTGAGATATCTCCTAATGAAGGTCAATTCATGATCACTCTACTGGTAGTAATCAGTTTTGACAACTGTCTCTGAAAAAACAGATAATTTTTCTCAATCATCAAGCTTTTGTGATACATTTCTACATTTTATCTTCAATCATATATCTTATAAAACTAAAGTTGTAAAAACTTAATCAGAAAAACAAGCTAGGTTAAGGGTAAAGAGTGAGCTCTAATCCCAGTTCTATCAACTCACAGCTTTCAGATTCCACTCTAATTATTTAACTTTTCCACACCTTAAGAGCTTCTTTCTAAAATGGGATTATCAACACTGTATTACAGTGTTGTGAGAATTAAGATGAATGGGGTAAAAAACCTTAGTACAATGGCTATGAAAATAAAATAAGTACATCTATTTGACACAAATTTTATCACAAATGCTAAGAATCTCTTTGGCTCCCTCCCCAGGGCACTTAAACAAATGGAATTTATAGAGCCTGATCTCAAAATAGCTCTGAGGGTTTATTAAATTCCATGAGAAATGGATTAAAAAAGAAGTATCTCTAGATACTTGCAAATTATTTTGTCAATTATAACTGTAAAATATAGAAAACATATTAAACCAGTAAATAGTCTGCAACAATGCCAGATATCCCATTGCATCACTGTAGCATCCAAAGATATCGATGCACTCATAAAACAAATAAAACATACAGAATTTTAGGTTTCCACTTGCATCCCAGCCATGTTTAAGTATGTGTCTTCATTACCTATGCAGTCCAAAATCCACCCCACGGTTCCATCTCCACCACAGGCTAACACTCTGAAATCAGGAACATCACGGAAAAAGTTTAACCTGAAAAATAAGCACGTTTTAGCACATAATTGATACTTTAAAATTCAGATTTTTAAAGTTTTGTATTCTTAGCATTTTATGTAATAAAAGACATTTTTATATTACAGAAATTATAAGATAATCTCAATGATTTTATTGAAAAATATTAAATTCTTATCTATAATACAATTCTAAAATCAAAGAATTTACATCTTGATTTAAATATATAATAAATATCTTTTATTTTTATCAACTCCAAAGTTCAAAAAACAAAACTAATACAATATAATAATTTTCATTAAAATTTTCTCTCATGTGATCAGCATTTCACATATAATGCAAAGTGACATATACTACAGTATTTCATTTAATAATTTTTATTAAGCAAAAATTCTCTTTTGAATCATTGTGTAAGTACAACAACTCTTATGCCAGCAAATATGTCTTTGAGAGTTTTCAACCTTTTCCATTACTGGAAAAAACTGATTACACCACTGCTGGGGTGTTTCAGTGTTTCCTCTGACAGAATTTGCAAATGAGAGCCAGCCTTTCCCTTGTCTTTTGACATGGCCCTCAGCGTTTTTACCTAGGAATACTCAAACCTAATTGCTAAGTGGGCTGTAATAAATGCCCATAGCTTCTGTTGCTACTGCAAACAGCGCTGTGCTTATTAATGCAACCTACCTTAGGAGAAAGTTAAAAAGGCAGGTAATATAACCAGTTACACAATAGCACATGCCTATTTTCTTGCAATAAAAATTTAAAACAAAACATAAACATGTGGCATGTGTCTGTTCACCTCTCTTGCCCAAGGATAACCACTGGTAGTAATGTAATATGCAACCATCCAAGAAATGTTTCTATACATTTACATATGTGAATATACACATATGAATGTTATTACACACATATTTTTAACATGAATGTGATTATGCTATACATTTGTTAATTTGTGTGCATTTTTAAATTTAAAAATATCTAAGAGGGATCCCTGAGTGGCTCAGCGGTTTGGTGCCTGCCTTTGGCCCAGGGCGCGATCCTGGAGTCCCAGGATGGAGTCCCGCATCGGGCTCCCGGCGTGGAGCCTGCTTCTCCCTCTGCCTGTGTCTCTGCCTCTCTGTGTGTGTGTGTCTATCATAAATAAATAAATAAATCTTAAAAAAAATAAAAATAAAAATGTCTAAGAGAGCCTTCTGTGTCAGCTCATATAGTGTTGCATCATCATTTACAAGTGAATGTATTACATAGGGTATAATTCTGTGATCAAATAAACCATTTCTCTTCAGGTACTTTTAAGCTATTTCTAGTGTTTTACTGTTACAAAAAATAAGTATTGTAGTTAACAGTATTCAAAGGACATTTATGGGAACATATACATATGTTTTGAAGGCTAATTTTCTAGAAGGGAAGTGTTCCACTGTATCACCATGCTACTCTCTGAACAGCTCCCACTATAAAAGATGTGTCAATTTCCTTCAACTCCAAAACACTATATGTAAACAGCTTTATGATATTTCTTCAACAATAATGAAAAATCAAATTATTGTAAAATCACACATTCTTGTTTGGCTAGTGGGTTGGGCTTATTTTTGTAGGTTTACAGGTGTGTGATCTCTTCCGTGAACTGCATCTTCAAACTCTTGCCCATCTTTTCCACTGAGTTGTCTTTTGTTATTACTATCTTATAAATTCTACATGTTATGAATGTTTTTCATTTAAATTAGCATTTTTAGAAAAATATCTTGTTAAAGTAATACAAACAATGCATAAATAGAAATGTATAAAAATTAACTAAAACCCCACCACTTGATAATAGGAACCATGAGTATCTAGAATATCAAACTTCCATGTATTTCCCAAGGTTTTATATTGTGAATATTTACCTTCTGTTAGACATGCTACAATATTTTCTTTGAGACTATTTTCCATTTGTTTACCTATATTATGCATCATATAAGATGATACATAATTTAATTACCTATGTACCAATTGCCCACCCCCAGGGGAGAACATTCCCAATAACCTCTGTGCTCTTTCCCTATAGCAGCCTTCTTCCTCAACCACAAATGTGAGCACTATTTTCAATCTTCAGTCATCATGCATATGCCATAGACAACACATTGTTCACTTTTTGCTTTTTCCACTTAGTATTGTTACTAAGACTCATTCATGTGATAGCTGAATCTCTCTCCACATATAGTGAACTTATTTAATTTCTATTGCTAAATATCATTTATGTGAATGTACCTTTTTAAATTCATATCAATGGACATTTGGATTGGTTGGTTTACATTGTTATAAAATCTGCATTATTTGACATGCTTCCTTAGTGCTCATGAACAGTGGCTACTTTTAGAGGATGATATGTGCAACTTTTTGTTTCCCAAAGAAGTTCTACCAACGTATGCATTCATTAACATTACAGATATTTGGCTGAAGTCATTCTCTGTAACACTTTTAATGTCACACTTCTCAATTTCATGTGTTTCCTCTTTTGTGAAATAGCTGTTCATGACTTTTGTTTCCTTTCTTTACTCCTTTTTCTCTTGCTGATTTGTAGAAACTTCTTTACTTGTTCTTAACTTTAATGCTTTTCTGCAAATATCTTCTACAAACTGAATTTTTTAACTTTAACTTGTATTTTAATAAAATTTGGTTTTAATGTATTCAAATTTATCAATCTTTTCATAAGTGGTTAGCACTTTGGCCTGTATTATGTAAGAAAAGTTTGCCTACTCAGAGATCAGAAGATAACTCATATCTGCTCTTTTTAAAATTTCAGTTGTACTTTTGACAATTCTATGTGGTGGTGTGAGGTAGGGATACCTTTATTTGTTCCTTTCCCTTCCTACCTCCCTCCATTTCTCTCTTTCCTTTTCCTTCTTTCTTTTTTCCCTTCCTGCCTCCTTTCTTTCCTTGTGAATGCTATACGCCAACTTTTTCTTGTCTTTAATCCATCTTTTTATTTATTGGATAACTTCTACTTCCTACCATGCATCATAACTCAGATTTCCATATATGAGTACATTTCTTTTTGAACTGTTTAATTTTATTCATATTTTGTCCATCCCTTTGCCAGTCTCACATTCTTATAATTCCTTGAGTAGTTTTATAGTAAGTCATTATCTCACAGAGCATGAAGAATCTAAGCTATATTCCTTCTGTGATTTTCCAAATATATTTTAAAGTTAACCAGCCCACAAAAATAAAAATAAAATCAATCATGATTTTGATCAGAGTAATATTAAGCCTATAGATCAATTTTGGTAGAAATAAAATCTGTATAATGTTAATTAGGTTTTCTCACCCATGAATATAGGATATTAATAATAATGGTACTATTACTGATCTTCAATATTTATAATTATTATTTCTAGTTTTGTTGTCTAGAGCTCCAATATGTTGCTGAATTGGGATATTCATAGGTAATGTTCCTAACTTGTTTCTAAATTTAAATGGGATATTTCTATATTTTCTTCATTTAATATGATGTTTTTGTACAGATTTTCCTTTTCTTTTTTGACTTACACCTTTTTATGGTAGTAAAGTTTCCTTTTATTTCTGATACAGTAAGGATTTTTACTATGAATCTGTTAAAAAGGTTTCCACATCTTTTGAGATGTTGATATATTATATCACATTTAAACAGTACTGTGGGAAAATATATTTACATATTTTTGTATTATTAAAGTAACCTTATGATACTTTTATATACCCAAATTGGACACTTGAAATTTTTATAGAGAACTGGACTTGGTTTGCTAATATTTCCTTTAAATATTTTGAATCTATATTCATGAATCCAACAGCCTTACTATTTTTCTTCCTGGTACAATCTCTAATTTTTTGGTCTAAATTAGTCTGTCTCATAAAGTGAGTTGCAGAATATGCCTTCATTGGACATTTTTGGAAGCATCTGTACAATTCTAGAAGTTCCTTAAAACTGGTAGCACTTGCATATAAACTATTCTATTTCTTGTGAGTCTTTGATTTCTTTCTTTTTTAAATAACAATTCAATTCCTTTAATGATTATTATGCAAAATTTATATTTTGTAATTCTCTCTAACTCAGTTTTTGCCAGTTGCATATCCTATTAATTTGTCTATACTAAGTTTCAAATATTGTCTTATGGAAGCCTAGATAAGCTTTTCAAAATATGCTGGCAGCTGGAAAGTTTACCATAGAGCTAATTGTTTTTGGTGAAAGCCTAACCATCCATTTGACTCACCATTGTTCTTCTACTCCATGATGATGTTTCATCTGTTATTCATTCTTGTTTCGTTTAAAATTGTCATCATTGGTTCTTCAGCAGCATCCTACCCCCAAACATAAACCCCATGTGACTATCAGACCAGCTTACTCTCTGCAAATTGATTGCTAAATGGATTGAAAAATTGACCTCTCTATCTCAGCCTCATAATGCACTCAATCCATCCTGTTTTCCCTAGAGATTCATTCATTCTTTATTTCATTCATTCACTGAATTGTAGTCTTGGAAAATTATTTAATCATTGAGCCTTGGTTCTTTATCTTTAAGGAATACCTTAAAGATAATACCTTTTGCTGCTTTGGACTATTTTAAGAAATAATTTTTGTATGTAAATTAAATTGTACTACCCACAGATTATTACTAATACAATTATTTTCTCTTCGTTAAAAGTAGCATATATGCTTTATAGGTCAGAGTGCCACTCCTCTATTTTCACCCCTCTCCCCTAGTGTTCTGGCAAAATAATCACAAAGAGAACTTCCTATCAAGCAAAGAGAGATGGACACTGAGTTTTCCTACCTTCAATCTGAAAGTGTAGCCAGTGAACTACTGGGAGATCTGCTTATGGCATTGCATTAAGAACAGAAAATACAGAGGAAAACAGGACTGATAGAGAACAAACAAATCCAAGGAACTTGGCAAGAACCAAAATGCAGGGTCCTGCAAAGGTACTAACTTTTTACTCTTAAGCTATAAAGACCAGCAGATGAGAGGCTCCCACTTCAAAGGATAGCCTAACAATGAGAAAGATGAGGGAATAAGGAGTGTCTGGAAAGATGCCTATTTGTGGAAACTTTAGTACTCTGTATTATACTTTCACCTACCAATTTCAGAGGTTCATTTGCAAAATTAACATGTATAAAAATTTTGCAATGAAGTAATCATCCATGGCTCCAGAATTTACTAGACTATTTCTATGGAAATTTATGAAATTAAAACTTAAAATGACTTATGAGGTAGATTAATAGTTTTTGAGTTACCAGTGTTGGTCATTAATGGTTTTCTGGAGCAATAACTATTTATCTACAATAGCTATATTTGAAAGAGATCTTATATTTATGTACAGGTTTCATAGCTCTGTGTCAGATGCTTTCCTATCACATTTGCTCAACAGCCCCACTACAGCACACCCTATAAAAAAGTGAGTGGTGAAATTTTGAACCACTAAAAGCAAATCAAGGTATTTCATCTAAGATTTAGAAGTCCCCTTCCATTTCTAAAAAGTGAAGAGTTAAACTCATATAGAGGGATGCCTGGGTGGCTCAGTGGTTGAGCATCTGCCTTGGGCTCAGGTCATGATTCCTGGGTCCTGGGATTGAGTCCCGCATCAGGCTCCCCACGGGACTGTCTCTGCTTTTCTCTCTGTGTCTCTCATGAATAAAAAAAAAACTTAAAAAAGTAAAAACTAATATAGAAATTTTAGGAAGTTTTAATTTGTACCTAACAGTAGTATTTAAAAACTATTTATGGGGATCCCTGGTTGACTCAGCGGTTTGGCACCTGCTTTTGGCCCGGGGTGCGATCCTGGAGTCCTGGGATCGAGTCCCGCATCAGGCTCCTGGCATGGAGCCTGCTTCTCCCTCTGCCTGTGTCTCTGCCTCTCTCTCTCTGTGTCTATCAATGAATAAGTAAATAAATAAATCTTAAAAAAAAAACTATTTTTAAGAAGTTTTAAAACATTTTTAAAATGGGAAAACATTTTTAAAAAGAAGAAAGAAAACCTACAGTCTTGATTCCAGAATCTTAGAAAGTGTCTTATAACTAGATTTCTCAAATGATGATATGTGGGAATTTCTTCTTATTCTAATCTCATACTTTATCATCCAAAGAAAATGAATGATCCCGTAATTTATATATGATTGGGCAATATCAGAAATGAGAATGAACATATAAAAATAAATTAACTATCAAACAATGTACATATTATAAAACTATTTTGTGATATTTAGAAGAAACCAGAATGAGACTCATAAATATTATTATCATAATAGCATAGAATGAATGTTCATTAATTGTACCTATTCATATTTGTTTGTATTAAAGAAATACAAGGTTGAAGAATTGAAAATGACTTTATTATACATCTTCAACTTTCCTTTTCCTCTTCTTTATTTAGAAAAATATCATTTATATCTAGAGCTTATCTTAAGAGAGATCTGCATTCTGACTTAAGCATTTTGAGCCAGAAACAAACATACTTAACTCTTATTACTCAGCTCAGTTCATATTGATACCTGAATGTACATAGTTACATAGTACTCTACAGTTACAAGATTAAATGGCTTCACCATTGCCTCACTGAAATCAGGTTGAAATTTCTGGTTTGTGATGTTGTTATTGTTTTCAAAACCATATTTAACCAATTATTCCTAATACCTTCCACCTTATTTCCTAATACCCAAACTGCATCTGTCACTGGATCACTGGTATCACTGGATAATATTATTGGTATCACTGGATACTATTATTGCGTCTGCAGTCAGATTTAAAAATCTATGCATGGGAAAAAAAAAAAAATCTACGCATGGGGAATCCCTGGATGGCTCAGCGGCTTAGCGCCTGCCTTGGGCCCAGGGCGTGATCCTGGAAACCCAGGATAGAGTCCCACATCAGGCTCCCTGCATGAAGCCTGCTTCTCCCTCTGCCTGTGTCTCTGCCTCTCTCTCTCTGTCTCTCATGAATAAATAAATAAAAAATAAAAAATCTATGCATGAAGCCATTATGGCCTCCCAAATTTTCCTCCATACTATATATTACCAAATTAAGAGAATGTTTTATTTGATCTTTTCCTGTGGATCTTGATAATGCCAGCTTCAAAGTGATACTCATTGTAATGTGCCTCCCCCAACATTTCAGCTTTTCTTTCTTTCTTTCTTTCTTTCTTTCTTTCTTTCTTTCTTTCTTTCTTTCTTTCTTTCTTTCTTTCTTTCTTTCTTTCTTCTTCTTCTTCTTCTTCTCTTCTTTCTTTCTTTCTTTCTTTCTTTCTTTCTTCTTTCTTTCTTCTTTCTTTCTTTCTTTCTTCTTTCTCTTTTTTTTTAAGATTTTATTTTTTTCTTCATGGGAGATACAGAGAGAAAGAGAGGCAGAGACACAGGCAGAGGGAGAAGCAGGTTCCATGCAGGGAGCCCAATGCGGGACTCAATCCCGGGACTCCAAGATCAGGCCCCCGGTGGAAAGAAGGCGCTAAACCACTGAGCCACCCAGGGATCCCCAACATTTCAGCTTAAAGTAAAACTAATTATAACAATGTCCTCTTCACTTGTCTTAGTTATTCTATTTTACTAATAAGTTGTAAAGGTTAGACAAACTAAAAACTGCACCTGTTTTTAACAAATTTGGCTATTCTTTTGAGGATATTATATGAAAGATAAACTTACACTGTGTTAGGCAACGGGACATTTCATGTAGATAAGTTGGTCAGTCATAAAAAATATAATTTGGACTTGGGCAGTCCTGGTGGCTCAGCGGTTTAGCGCCGCCTTCAGCCCAGGGCGTGATCCTGGGGACTGGGGATCGAGTCCCGCATCGGGCTCCCTGCATGGAGCCTGCTTCTCCCTCTGCCTGTGTCTCTGCCTCTCCCTCTCTGTGTTTCTCATGAATAAATATATATATAATTTGGACTCATTGATATGAACTCAGTATGACTTAATGCTGTTACCACCACAGCCAGAAAAAACTTCCAGAGTACTTGAGAAAATATATATTCCAGTGTACGATTAATAACTGAAAGATTAATTTCATTATCTCTGGAAATATCAAAAACATATTTTATGTCTATGTGCATTTTTACAAGAGAAGGAGAGAGAAAGAGTAAGGGAGAAAGGCAGTGAGAAAAGTCAAAATGATAATGAGAGAAAGAAAATGAGAGAATATTTGTTCCTGGGAAACCTCTGTTATCTTATTAAATAGCTTTAATGTTCTCCTTGGCATAAAATCAGTTAGGAGAAATCAGGAAATAATAGGCTCCACAGTGTTCCTTCTTGATTAGTGTACATAATTCTTGGAAAATTAATGTGTTAAAAAATATCAAACTTTCTCAAATCATTTGTGAATTAATAAAGACAAAGTAATACTTAGCTAAACCAGTCTTAACCTTTTATTGAAATGACTCATGATTTCATTTGTGTAGTAAAATGCTTTTATAAAGATGTTACTTTAAGATTCAAATGTATGCTGGTATGTGGAAAGTAGCAACCCTTTCAGGATGTCTTAATATTAACATAAATTAATATTTAAGGACCAAGTAACCAAAGAACATAAAATACCTTTTTTTTAGACATTTTCTCTCATCTATACATGTTAAGAGTTTTTTTTTTTAAGGTTTTATTTATTTTTTTTTTGAGACAGAAAGAGAGAAAGAGAGCAGAAGCAGGGAGGAGGGTCAGAAAGAGAGGGAGTAGCAAGCTGCTTACCAAGCAAGGAGTGTGATCTGGGGCTCCATCCCAGGACCTGGGGATCAAGACCTGAGCTGAAGGCAGATGCTTAACCAACTGAGCCACCAAGGCACCCCAGAAGGGGGTTAATTTGACTCAATATTTACATAACTATATTTAGCACTACAAATATGCAATCAAGTTTGTGACCATATACATGTGCCTTCATCCCTTAAAGTTCTAAAGTATATGTATAGAGTTTGCATACCAACATATATGTATATACATGAAAATGCAATTTAGATATTTCTCCTAAATCTATAAATTATATGACTACATAAGTAAAAAGATTTAAAATTCTGAAGTGAAGAATGAAAAGAAATATATGATAAAGAGTTTTAATTAAACTAGAAGCCACACATACTTCCTAATCATTCAAACAAGAATTCATTCTTAATATTTACATTTGGAAAATAACAAAGACATCATCTGGCCAATGGACACTAAAATTAACTCCTAAAATGTAATAGCAAAGTGATTAGGTTGCTTAGTTCTTTTTGGCACATCTACGCAAATCTATTTTGTCATCCTAATGATTTTATTGTTAGTAATTAGAATGAGTTTTTATTTTATATTAGTCAGACCATTCCACCAAGTTAATTTCATAGCGTGAAGCTTTGTGAATTAGTAAATACATATGAACTTCTATAGAGAAAAAAAATACTTTCACAGGGATCAAATATAACAGAATACCTATAAATGCTTAAGAAATAGCATTACATTTAATATTTATATTCTTAGAAAAGTGACTTTATAAATGATATAGCACTCACATCAGTTCATTTATTTAATATGCATTTATTAACTACAACTTTCTAACAGAAGCTGGGCTAAATTCAGAGATTGAGAAGTAAGAATAGAGTCCTTGCCTTCAATATCTCAATGGTTAAATTGAGAAAGCAAACAAAATAACACACAGTTCATGTCACAACAGAATGTTCTTTGGAAGCAGTTGATGCAGATTAAATAAAGAATATATTGGCTTAATAAAGGTGGAGACAGACACCTGAGTTGAATTGTGAAACTGTAGTAAGTTCATCCTCTGATGAACTGGGACGTGAGGAAAAGGAGGAAGTGAATAAAGGTTTAATATATAAGACAACAGGTGAATATAGAAAAACAGGAAAAGTGATTAGATGAGGAATTCTGGACAGTGTGAAATAATGCATTGTCAGGAGAAAGGGGAAGGTGAATGATCTTTCCCTTCATTATATTATGGACTATAAATTAATGAATAAGTTTGGGAAAGGGCAAAAAAATCAGTTTCATATTAGACATATAAAATTTTAGACACCTATGGGACATTATTAATCTGGAAATGTTGCCTCATAGTTAAATAAATCTATATGCAGCTGCAGAGAGAAACCTGAGATGGAAGGCAATATTCAGAAGCAATCCAAATGTATTTGATGATCAAAATCAGGAAAGGAAGTAAGAAGGAACAGAACAGAAGTTAAAATGGTCGTGATGGAATGCAGCAAAGATTTGTTCTTTTATGGGATTAAAATCTTGAGCAAATTATTTAAACTGTCTAATCATGAACTTCCTCATCTGCAAATGGAGAAAATGTCCAGCTCATAAGGTTGCTATAATTTGGATAACACTTGACCTATGACCTACAAATCTCTATTATTTTATTATTATATAATTAAGGAAGTGTGTGTGCAAGAAATAGACTTCTGGGTATGACATTCTAGGAAAATATGACCTTTGAGGACTTACCAAGAAGGATGTGTCCAATTATATAAGAAGAAACAACTCTAGAGATAGGAAACAATTATTCCCTAATATCCAAGGGAGAAGAAGGTGGTTGGGTGGCTCAGTCAGTGGAGCATCTGACTCTTGATTTGACTCAGGTCATGATCTCATGATCAGTCATGAAATTAATCCCTCAGTTAAGCTCTGCACTCTGCAAGGAGTCTATTTGAGATTCTTTCCCTCTGCTCCTCCCCGTTCTCACTCTGTCTCTCTAAAAATAAGTAAATAAATCTTATAAAAATAATATCCAAGGGAGAAGAGACTTTCAAGAAATATAAAAATAAACAGGACTTTAATTATCACACAGAAGTTTACTACTGGCAATAGCAATCTCAATGGAGAGTAGAGTCAAAATTCCAACTACACTGAAGAGGAAATGAAAAATGGAAAAATACCTCATTTTATTAAAAAATGAGTTGTGAAGAAAACAAATGAATGGGAAGATAAGTAGATTTACATTTGCACAAAAATTCTTCAAATTAAATATAGCAGCTTCATCAGTTTTATATGTTGCTCATTTTTTGCAACATTGCAATAACCTAGGAATCATTTCCTTTGGCCTTAAATCTCTATCCATTCCTATTGTAATTTATAATAACATTTTATTCATTGCATGTATTGTAAACTAAATCAAATCACTTTAATACAGAGTGGGTTTATATTAAGAGGACTTACATAGGGGCACCTGGGTGGCACAGATGGTTAATCATCTGACTCCATTTCAGCTCAGATCCTGATCTCAGGGTTGTGAGACCTAGCCCCAAGTAGGGCTGCACACCCTGCATGGAATTTGCTTGAGGTTCTCTCCCTCCACTCGAGCTCTTTTTTTCTCTCTCTCAAATTAATAAATAAAATATTTTTTAAAGGGGCTTACAAAAAAAAGGGGGTTACATAGTTAAGGTAAAAAGGCAGTTGAAGAGAACTGCTCAAGATGTAATAGCAACGGGGTAGGATAATGAATGAAGCGTCAAAGAAGCAAGAGGAGCAGGGATCCAGAGAAAAGTTGAATACACTTTATTTAGCATAGATGCCACATCTGATTAAAAAAAGAGGGGAGGGAATCAAGATAGATATGAATATTGGGGTGTTTATAATGGTAGGAATAATAAACATAACTTGAAGTAATTTGCTTTTCATGATCTCTCATTCATAAATTAGGAGCAAAGAAGAATAATGGTTTTGTGGGATGTGATATAAAATTTGATGCCCTCTTTAAGAAAAAATATGTAAAAATCAGGTTTTATAAATTATACATAAATGTGTATACATATTTATTTAGACTAAGAAAAGAAAATAGATTACAACTTTAAGGTAGCAGACAGACACTACATCATAAGGTTGAAAACTGCCTGATAGACTTAAACATTTTTAATATCTGATTGGCTTTTTGTATGACAATACTTTTGAATAGTATGTTTTATGAAGAGATGACAAGATGAAATTAAATTGTAGATTTCTATAGGCTGATGACCTCTATGTTATTTTAAACTTTCACCCTTCTTCAGTGATAGAGTTTTAAATGAAAGTGAAGTTTATAACCTGAAAAAGATTTTCTGTAGTAGTATTATCCAGACTTTAAGGACTTCATTACTTAAATGACCTGATATTTGAGTTTTACTTATTTTTTCCAGAAGGTTCATTAGAGATTATAGAATCAGTAGCAGAATAACGAGTTATTTGTGTGTGTATTTTCATGTGCACATATGCATACACACAGAATTTGACAATTAAGGCTTATATATTAATTAATAAAATATAAAAATTCCTTTGGATGCAATTATGATTTATCTGTATACCAGAATCAATTCAGAGCATATGGTTTTATCTACTATTTTTTCCTTTAGTCAAAACCATATTATTGCCATGATTATTTGCTTCAACAAAATCTGTATTCAAATTATCACCACAGGAGCAAATAAAATCATTAGTGCTTTACCTTTTTATGGATTATCTGTTTAAAGCATTCTGATTACTCTGATATAAAAATGGCATTGCTTAATCTTTTTAAAGTTCTTTAGCCAATGAAGGTAAAATATTAACAGTTAATCACTTCACTTATAACACACATAAGAAAACTTGGAATTGAACACGAACACTAACTTAGAACATTTGATCTAAATAAAAAGTCATGCTTCAAAGAGTGTTATGCAAAGTGATTTTCTGCAGTTTAAATGGTTGCTTTGATCAGATACTTAGCTATTAATTTTGAAGTAGATCCTGATATTTCCACAGCATATTTGTGCTTATTAGTTTCAATAAGGTCAATGATATCACTAGAGCTCCCATTTTTGGTGCTACATGTTGATAAGAACTCCATAAAATCATGTATTCATCATCAATTAATTCTAATTAAATAGAAACTAAGAACTGAATTTTTCATTTAATATGCATTTTTATTTTTTGGCTAATTTTTGCTGAAAAGTTTTACTGCAACACAAAAGTGTTATAAAACACAAGTATTTATAGATTTAAACTACATGTCTAGTTTTTAAAAACACCGAATAAGAATATTCAAAGTAGGGGGATCCCTGGGTGGCTCAGCGATTTGGCGCCTGCCTTTGGTCCAGGGTGTGATCCTGGAGTCCAGGGATCGAGTCCCGTGTCGGGCTCCCTGCATGGAGCCTGCTTCTCCTCTATCTGTGTCTCTGCTTCTTGCTCTCTATCTGTGTCTCTCATGAATAAATTTATTTAAAATAAAGACTTTTAAATAAAGTCTTTTAAAAAAAAGAATATTCAAAGTATTCATTAAAAATTATTGGGAGGACTGCTCATCTTCTTTTCCTCACATTTATTTAACATACATCTAATGTATGATTTCCCCCCAATCTCCACGGACATTGCTGATCGGTATGTTTGTTCTCCTGTGTATTTCACAAGGAGATGAGAGTCAGTGGCCAAGGCATAACGGGCTGCTACACCAGTTAGCCATTAGGAGTTTTAATGCATATTTAATGTTTTCTTTCAACTCACTATATACTGTACTTCAGAAGAAACTGTTGCTTGTCTTTGTGTGTGGGAATGGTTGGGAAAAGACAGTTAAATTTTTCTGATAATGTTTCAGATCTAATGATTATATGTTAAAGTGAGAACACCACTCATTGAACAGATGTGTCTTAACATCCTACTAGAGGGTAACATAGCAGAGACTGGATATACACACTGGAGAGATCCGAAACCCATCATCATCAGTACTTATTATAATGCACCCATTAATAACAATACCTAAATTAAAAATACAAAATTCCTGGCTAAATACTAAACTGGTATAGATGCCAGAAAGTCAAGAAGAGACCAGAAGACTCAGGATAAATGTGATTCTTATACTCACGGGAATCATAAAACTCTATGTGATTGGGCCCCTCAGTACCATTTTCATATGCTACTTCTAACCATTCTGCTTCAGCCACCTGGCCATCATGCTAATGTCCCCCAATCATGTCAAATATTGTCCTGTCATGATGCTTAATTTCTGTTCCTCTCTCTGCCTCAAATGCTCTTCTATGAGATGGCCAAACGGTGTGCTCACTCATCCTTCATGTCTATACTCAGGAAGTTCTTCCCTACTCAGCCTATATAGAAAAACAACAGAGCATTCACTACCAATATATATTGTATTTACCTTCTCCACTGACATAATGTATATTTTATTAGTTTAATCTGTCTTCCAGCACTGAAACATAAGCCTATGTGAGCAGAAAATGTTACTGGTTTTGTTCAAAGTGGACTGAAGTTCTAAAATGTGTCCCTAACATCTGTTAGCCATTTAATAAATATATGCTTAATCAATTTATGTTACTATTATGGTGGTTATTATTAAGCTATCATTTACTTATACTTAGTTGTTGCATTGTTATTCTATTTGTTTGTAAATTAAAATGCCCACTTTTATTCTTTTTAATTAATTTAATTTAATTTAATTGATTTTAATTAGGAATAAGCTACATGATCATCATTCCTAAATGATTCTGAGGTAATCATCTACTATGAGTTTTCTTATATTCATTCATTAGTAAGGACATGTCCTTTAACTGCCTGGGGCAGATGGAAAGCTGTGCCAGGGAAAGATGCTGGGCAAGCTTAGCAAACTGTGAATATTCAAATAAAATAGTTCGTTATTTATTAGAAACTTGACTTTTGTAGAATAAAATAAGAAACAGGTGAAATCATATAGACAAATGAATTGGTTATTTCTAGCAGTCAATTCAGGTGAAATTATTCTTTTCAGAATGTTCAGGGAATTTAGGTGAGTAATAACTTCTAAATAATAACAGAGATGTCTAGTCTAACTGCTATTTGGCTAGCTACTATTGCTTTATTTGTGAGATGAATAAAAAACATTCCAGATTTTTCAACATCTTTAAAGTCATAATGAGTTGTGATTATGACTTCTACAGGAAAGTCCGTCTACAGGGTAGGTGATTATGTGACTTTGTTGATTATAGCAACATGTTAATGTTTTTGTGTCATTTACTAACCTATAAATCTTTAATATAAAAACAAAAAAATGATTTTCTAATTCAATTGCTCTAGTGATAAAAACAGAATTATGGTCATCCATTTAGAGGCATTTGGGTAGCTCAGTCAGTTAAGCATCCAACTCTTGATTTCAGCTCAGAGCATGATCTCAGTGGGGAGTCTGCTGGAGATTTTCTCTATCTCCCTTGACCATTCCCCCTTAAAAAATAAATAAATCTTTAAAAAACCCCACAGAATTATGCTTACACATTTCATTGAGGGGTTGTAGCTCACAAAATTATCATAAAATATGATTAATCATAAGGATTGAAAGGGTGAGCTGACTGCTTTATTTTTACATTACCAACAATTTTTACAACTAACATTTTTTTCTGGAAATTTCCAGTAAAGCTATATTGAATTTTGATAAACTTTTTCTCAGTCTTCTGAGGGTTTTGTTTAGCTCTTTGACATAACAAGATTCCATAACAGGAGACATTATGTAGGAGGTCATAAGTTCTGATTCAAGATGGCTTTTATTTACATAAAATATGGTAGAAACTTTGTTATATAAAATAATATCTTAAAATAAGAAAGTAATAAAATCTGTGAAATCTGTTATATCTTTCCTAAGTTACACATATATCATAATAGAACATATTAAAAGATTTCCCTATGCAAATATATATGATACTTAGAATATGTGAATTTAAAGGCTGTTAAATTTTATTTTTAATATTATATATGTTTTGCACTTAGTTCAGTTAGATGAAACCAAAGATTTCTATAAAGCACCTTTCATGAAAAATTCATTATACCTAATTATGCTACCAATATGGAAAATAATTTACATGATTTGAAAAGATTTATTTTACATTTTTTTTTCAGTTCAATAAATACCTGATATTTTTTCTGAATATTTTAGGGATGATATGAGACTAAAATAAACCATGTGTATTTTCACAAAGCATCAAGTTAGAAATGAAAAAGCTATCTCACAAGTACACAAAAACTTGATATTGACTTTTCATAGGCCACATTAGCATACCCAGTTGTAACAGCTAGATATGTGCATGTTTACTTTAATGTTCTGAAAGAAAAAAAATACATTGTTCTCTAACCAGAAAACAATGCATATTTTATATTTCATCTTTTCCAAAAAGCTTATACCTCCAAATAATTTATTCAGTTAGATCACAATATGCATTATCAGGAAGAAACCAATTTTATGACATAGATATTAGTTTTAGAGATCACTAAAGAGAATAGAATCAGAGAGAATCTATTTAAGGAGATACAATGGAAGTACACAAACAATGGCCATTTCTGCCTTGAAAACAAAGACAAAAAGAGAAATGCTCAGAGAATATGGTATTTACTAAATAATTCACACTAAGGATTAGCATAGTTTCAATACACTAAGAAAAGTTTCTACTCTATAAACAAAGTGTCAGAAAATAAATAAATAAATAAAGATAGGATAAGAGAAGACATGCGTACAAAAAGATTTAAAAACTTGGTGTCCTAAAAAGGAAAAATGGGAAAAAAAGGATATTAAAATAAGGAATAATTGCAGGCTCATGGTGGCAGATAAAACACATATATTTTTAAAGTACATCTATTGTAGCAGTGAGAAAGTAATATACCAGAAACAAATATGAAACTAAATCAGAATGAATATTACAGTAGTAGAGACTTTACAGAATGGAACAGTTTCCAAAGCAAAACACTAAAAGGGAAACACTACAAAAGTAGCTCTATCACAAAGCTTGATTAGAGATAGCACAGCCAGAAATAGGTATGGCAAGAGTCATGACAAGCAAGCAGGTCAGTCATGGGACTAAGTGGAGGTTTAGAGCATAGCCTGGCCACAGTCCCCATTAAAAGCCACCTGTGGCATTCGCTTCCAGGATAACAAGGAACAGCTTTCCATAGAAGCACAGGTCTACCACTTGTGACACAGTGCAGTAGTATCAGACACAGGGCATTCACATAGTGATCCAACTGAAACTAGAAATTCAGTGCGATTCCATTCAAACTCATTTTTTTTTGAAACTTGACACATGAACAAACAAGGGAGGATAAATGTCATTAAATCACTAGAATCAACAAACAGATCAACAAAGCAAAGAGTAGCAATACTCTAGCATATATATTATTTATTCATATATGAAATATGGCAATTCAGTGGAGAAACAGTGAACTAATGAATAGCTTTTGTTGGGACAATTCCTTTTTTTTTTATTATTTTTTTAAAGAGAGCAGGGGAGGGACAGATGGTGGGAGGAGAGAGAATCTTAAGCAGGGCTCCACATCCAGCATGAAATCCAACATGGGCTCAATCTCACAACCCTGAGATCATGTGACCTGAGTTGAAATCAAGTCAGACACTAAATGAACTGAGCCACACAGGTGCCCTGGACAATTACATTTAAATGTAAGGGGGAAACTGTGCCCCGTCTCTACTTAATCTGTATCTTTCAGTGAATTTCTAAGAGAAAATGTAATCTTTAAAGATGAAACATCAGAAATTTAAAACAAAATATAAAAGTAACAAAAGAAGATATACAGGAACATTTCATAATCTTGGCTTGAGGAAAGATTTTCTAAAACATATAAAATAGAGAAATCATCCTTCATAAAATTAGTAATTGAAAATTTTCAATGTTTCTATGGATAAAAAAGAAGAAAATATATAAATTGAAGGTATACAGAACAAACTAGAAGAAAACATTTGCAAGATATATGAAATGATGGTGTTAATATTTATGAAATGAGATCCATAAATGAACATTAAGAAGGTCAAATAAATCAAAAGGAAAATGGGCAAATAAAAGAGCATATGCTTTACATAAGAAATATAAAAGTTTAGTATAATAAGAAAAAAAAATACTTGTTTGGAGCATCTGTACTTTCGGCCTTATTTGATTATGGGAAAACAGCTGAGAATGTTTTTGATAGATCTATTAAACAAGTAAACCAACTGTATTGACCCAAATAATAGGGTAAGCATACGGCCAAAGTGAGGACAATGAGACAGTTTTTCTCTGAAATTTGAATATGAACTTTGATCTAAGAGATAATTATGAGTTGCTGATTCATCCATATGTGACAACCTGTAAAAATGGTAGTGCAAAAGACTGACGATTGTCTAAGAATTTACAATGATTAGTAGCAATGTTATTGGGAAGTTACCATATTTGTACCATATCAATATGGCCTATAATACCTTAATATCTATTATATCTATTATATGCAATCAATCTATTTATTCAGTAATTCTCCATGCTGACTGGATAGAATCACCTGGGGAGGTTTTAAGACATTCAAATGCTTGTACCAGCCCTCAGATATTCAGAATCTGCCTATATTCTGCACCACTACTTCAACCCATCCCTATGTCCTCACAGAGATTTTTTTTTTATTCTCAATCCTTAAGGAAAAAAAAAATTGGTTTACCAATGCCCCTCTCTGACATACGAGAAGTAGCAGACTGCTGTGCCAGCACAACTATACTGGGAGTATATAGGGAGGACAGGAAAGAAGACCAATTGACCAGGGGGCAGGATTTTAACCAGTAAAACTTGTTGTCTACTTGATGTTCAGAGTTTATGAAATACACCAATGCAACAGTACTGGCTAATAATATAGCTTATACTTTGAGGGACTTGAAAAGAACAAGAATGGACAATTAGTGATAAAAGAAAAGCTTATATAAGCAAACTGCTCAGGATGAACCCATAGTTGGGACTGTAAATGACCCAAAGGAATCCCCATCAGTATTTTTTCTTAGTTACTCCTAGTGAGCATGCAAAAAAAAAAAAAAAAAAAAAGGCTTTAGTTCATATTGGTAGGAAGAGAGGCTATGGAGGATGCTTGGGTGGCTCAGTGGTTGAGGATCTGCCTTTGGCCAAGGGCGTGATCCTGGAGTCCCAGGATCAAGTCCCTCATCGGGCTCCCTGCAAGGAGACTGCTTTTCCCTCTGCCTCTCTCTGTGTGTCTCCCATGAATAAATAAATAAAATCTAAAACAAACAAAAAAGTTCTTTTAAAAAAAGAGAGAGGCTATGGAAGAAATAACACTAATTTATTTTCAACAAGAAGGGTAGTTACTGACTCTGGAGTGCTCAGTTGTCATCAAAGAAACCAATAAGTAAACTCCAATATGTTGATTTATATTAGGGACTCGGCCAACTATTTAGGGACAGGCTAAATAACCTGATCCTTTTCATAATGCAACTGAAGCCTTTTGTCTCACTGCACCAGACATTTATTCTAGTAATTGGATTTACTTTTCCTTCCCATTATATCTTGTCAATGTCATAGCAATTGATTTATTGAATGATTTAGACACTATCATAATGTCTCACACTGTTGTCTCCTTTCAAAAAGTTCCTTTCACAGAGAAGGAAGAAAGACAGTGGGTCGATCCTCCCAAGACTTAAAAGTCTTCTCTTGTGTTTTATCAGGCAGAGGCAGTTAGTCAGTATAACTGAAATAGCCTACTAAAGATTCAGTCACTGAATCAGTGGTAATACTTAAATGGTGTTCCACAAGCCACGTAGCATGTGCTCTAAACTATATGATGCTGCTTACTCGTGTCAGGCAAAAACATGGTTCTGGGGACAAAAGGTAAAGTTTGGGTGATGGAAATTACAATTACATTTAATACACATTGTGATTGTTAATTGTATGTGCCAACGTGGTTGGTCCATGAGGTGACCAGATAATTGACCAAACATTATTTTGTGTGTTTCTGTGATGGTATGTTTGGATGAAATTTACACTTAATTTGGTAAACTATGTAAAGGAGATTGCCCTCCAATATGTGGGTGGGCCCCATCCAATCAGCTGAAGGTCAAAATAGAATAAAAGACTGACCCTACTCCATAAAGAGAGAACTCTTTAGCTTGATGCCTTCAAACTAGGACATTGGCTCTTTCTGGTTCTAAAATAGCTTGCCAACCTTTAGATTCAAACTGAAACATTGATTCTATAGATTTTGTACTTGCCAGTCCCCAGTAACATATAAGCCAATTCCTTATAATACATCTCTCTATATATGACCTATTGGTTCTGCTTCTCTGAAGAACACTGACTAATACATCTACTTTCAAAATTTTGCTTCCCACCTCCTTGATTTTTAATTACTATGGTTTACATGATTTAACACCAAAGTGAAGAATGCTGCCATATGAGACAATGAAGTTTTCATTGAGTTAGTAGCTAAAACTGACACCAAGACATTTTTGAGGCTTTTCAAAGCACTAGGTAAACAAACAAACAAAAAAAAAAAAAAAAAAGAAAAAAGAACAGGTTTGCTGCTATACAATGGGAATAGAGAATTGTAATAGGATCTCTCCTTCTAGTATTGATTTACCATGAAAGGCTAGGTTATATATAACAAACAAAAATCATAGGGGCCTAACCTTACAGAGGTTTATTTAGCCCTCATCCATTGGGGATCATGGGTATAGTGGTGTGTGGGAAGAGGAGGCCTTTCTACCTCTCTTCACTCTGTGATCCCAGTTAACAAAAGAGGCAATCTCTGAATTACTGCTGGTTACTGTGGCAAAAGATAAAACATGGAAAATCTACTTTCTGCCTATAGTTTATTGTGAGAAAGCCATATAAACACTCTAAATTGCTACAGTTAAAAGAAGTTAAATAAAATCAAGTGCCTGGGAGGAGACCTGGAAATATTTGATAATAACTCTAATACTGCCACGTACCACCATGCCTTTCAGTAAAGGTAAATGAGGGACTAATTCAGCCCTAGGCAAATAATACTACCAAAGTCTCAGGACGATCAGTTATAAACAGGTCACTGCACTGGGTAAAAATGTTTAGGCAGCAGAAATGTTTTAAGTTTCAGCTACAACTTCCAACCAGTTGTAAAACCACAGGCCACAGACTTTACACGTGTTTTATTCATAAAGAATGAATTAAAATCATCAATCAATTAAATTCATATTTGCAGTTAAATCTTTAATTTTCTCATTACATTTCTGTATCTTAAGCCCAAATGTATGGAGACTGAGGAGAAAATAGTCATCTCCACAGATGTTTCCAGCAAACCCGGACTTGGAGCTGGATATAGTAACTGTATGAAAATTTGGGGTGTCTACATTTTAGGAGACTGTGTGTTTTCAGTTGTACATTTGGTAGTAGCAATATATTGACTAGTATAATTCTGTTTTTCAATTGTTATGTTCGGAAAAGAAGAGATATTGGACATCCCTATGGCTGGATTATGCTGAACACCTATTGTTTATTTCCTTCAAGAATTCATCCTTGGATTTTAGCACCTTTGTGTATCTTTGAGGGAACAAACCTTGCCAGGACTGTCAGTCAAGATCCCTCATCCTAAATAAGCAAAGGCTGTGGTGTGGGAAATTAAAGAAACCAGTAAATATACTTTTCCCTGTGATCTGAATGCTAAGCAGAGAAATAAGAATACCAAAAGCAACTGGAATCAATTCCTCTCAGCAATAACTACCATGGGACTTTGTCCTTTTATTCCTACTACTCCATTTCCTCATATTGTCCTGATCCTATCCTTACCGAAACAGTTCTTTATTTTTCTACTAAATCTAGGAGTAACTTCATAATGGTACTTTATATTGGATAATAAGCCAGAGCAGATTTCTGTTGTTTATAGAAAAGCATATCTAATTAATGCCATGCTATGCATTATAATTGATCAAAGACATGTGAATACAAGTATATTTATTTTTTATTCACAAATAATTTTCACCTATAACATTAAAAAATTGAAAGTTACTGAAGATAATCGATTTAAAGAATACTGGGGGAAATAAGCCTTATATGCTATCTGGGATTATAATTCAACTCAAATTTTTTTATTAGAACTTTGGCAGAACCTTACACAATTAAAATGGAAAATATTCTCAATCAAGCAATCCTACCTATATCAACCTATTTGATGAAAACATTTGAACATGCTTATGAGAAACAAATACATTGATAAACATTAACTTTGAATATTTGGTAATAATTTAAAAGTACAGACCATCTCAATGCTTATCAATAATTCAATAGCTAACAAAACTATGGAATATTGTGCAGCTCTTAAAAATAATCAAACTGATCAACATCTGAACTCAAAATACATCCATCATACACTTTTGAGTTAAAAAAAAAAACAAGGTGCAGAGCAATAAAAGATCTATACTCCAAATTATATAAAAAACTACTTATTTATATAATATACATATGCATGTGTGTATGAATGCATTATACACATGAATACATTATATTTAAAAATATCACATATACACATGAGGTTTTATGTTCATATAAGGAGTTCTGGTATAATAAACACAAACAATTTGCAGTGCTATTATCTGAGGAGTGTTAGTGCTTGAAGGGAGGCCTTTAACTTACTTACTAAATGATACTTATTGTAGTGTGGATTTTCACAAGTACATATATATCACTTTTATTTTTTCAATATATTAAAATAGAGTACAGGATAATAGGATGCCTAAAATTGAGAGAGTGAAAGCAACCATGTGATACATATTTATAGAGTGGGAAAAAATGAAATGGTGAAAACAAGGCTAAAGTCAATGTTATTGCAGTATATTTACATAGAGCTATAAACATGTAATTATCAACTAATATTACTATAAATAGTATTGATAATAATGAACATTAATTGAGGACATATGTAATAAGCATATTTTATATGCTTCATAGGAATGATCCTATTTAACTTCACAACTATCCTATAAATTAGGTAATATTTTTCTCATTTTACAGAAAAAGACCAAGAAGACACATAGGCTTATAATAAAGTTCAGTAGGCATTGCATTTAATTATGAAATATGGGAAAATCCTGGATTTATTGGTCTGAATAGAACTACAGAGGTCCTGGAATAGCTAAACTTTTGAATACATCATTGCTTAAACAGAATAAGAGCTACTGCTTTGAAATTCAGAGAATATTGAAGAATAAGAAAAAGAGCCATCCTAAGTTTCTGTGTTAACATAAAGGTTTTACTTTTGCATGGCTTTATCTAGATTGGGACTTCCTGCATGTGGCTCAATAGCCAATAATCTGATCATGATCCTTTAGATTCTGGGGTCTGGAACTTGATAAAGACATTGTTCTGAACTAACTGCTTATGATGATCCTGCCTTGTACAGCAAGGGTGTACTACAGATAGCTGCTCTGCTGGCACTGGCCAGCAGGTAGCAGGGAGTGAAAGAAAGAGATGAATATATGAGAGCCTGTGCTAATTAATTGTATTTTATTTACATTTATTTAACATTAGACACAATGGTATGCATTTTGTTCTGAGCATTTAAAAGAATCCAATTTCAATATCTGGCTTCTAGTTTCTGAGAATAACCTAGAAAACTTATTTTAATTACACTGATTTTTTTTGTGTGTGTGCTGGTTTTGTTGTTGTTGTTGTTTATAAAGAAGCTCAGGTAAGCACTTTAGAGCTTCTTTCTACTTCATCTGATCTAATGTTTATTCGAGTTGACAGAAAACAGGTCAGTGGAAGATAATATTGGTTAGTTAACGAGGCTAAATTAATGACGATTGATGTCAGTATATACTTGTGATATTAAAAGTACATCGTTTCTGCTGGAAAGAATAAATTTATTTTGCTATGTCTTGCCTATTAATAAAATATCTTGTAAAAGAGTGATGGTCACTAGATTTTGTGAGTAGTAAATGAAAAAATATTATTATTTCTATTCTTTGTTAACCAGCTTTTCCTCTATAGTAGATCCTCATTCTGTATTTAAAAAAAAAAAAAAAGGGATCCCTGGGTGGCGCAGTGGTTTGGCGCCTGCCTTTGGCTCAGGGCGCGATCCTGGAGACCTGGGATCGAATCCCACATCGGGCTCCCGGTGCATGGAGCCTGCTTCTCCCTCTGCCTGTGTCTCTGCCTCTCTCTCTCTCTCTGTGTGACTATCGTAAAAAAAAAAAAAAAAAAAAAAGAGGCAGTGGTTCTGCAAACAGTTTGTTTGGATGTTTAAGTACACAGCGAGTGTGTTTGTGTGAGTAGTAGTAGTACTAGTAACAGCATAGTAGCAGTACTTCACGATACTTAGAAGGGAAAAACATCTAGTTGAAACAGGCTATTCTGAGATATAGCATCTGCACTGGTTACTTTTATATGGTTGATGCTCAATGCTTTTACGTATAATAATCTGGCTGTTGTATTCAAATAACATTATTTCTAGGTACATCAAGCTGCTTATTTTATTAATTAATATTAAATGAGTCGATGTAATGATATTATGATTATTCTTGGACTTACCCTGGCATTGGTCCATTCCCAGAAAGACTGTAAACCTGACGAGGATTTAGTAGATATTGGAATTTTCTATAAATTCTATAAAGATGAAAACACGGGAAGAAAAGAAAAAGAAATTTAGTGATACTCCCCAATTTTTAAATAAATAGCACCTCTTAATCTTTTAATTATATGCATGGTTGTAACTAAATATATTTGATAAAATTTAGACTGGTAATATTAGAAGTATAAGAGCTCAATAAGAACTTATGGTTCTTTGAAAAAGAGGCTTAGTAGCCATTATAAAGGCAATAAAGCTTAGAAATTAGAAATAATGATATTTGCATTCTAAACATGCATATGCATTTAGAATATTCTTTATCATGCTTTTGAATATTATTTAGCTAATTAGATTTCAAATATATTTTTTAAAAATATCAGAATAAAATTACTTACATACCTTCTCCTAATTGATCCTTGTGAAGTTTACAGGTTATTGGGCCAATCTAATCAAGATGAAAACTATCCCACATATAAAATGGAACTGTGCATGTTGTATGTATGTATGCAATCAGAGAATGTGACCTCATCTGCTTAATTATTTCACATAAACAATCATCTGATAAGTCAGCTCACACAATTGCTAAACTATTTCAACAAGTACATATTAAATAATTCATTTTTTTCTAAAAGAAATCAATCATTGTACAACAAATTCAACACAAATGTTTCTAAGTAGATACACATCTTATATTGGTATTCTTAGACGAGATATTAAAAATGAAGGAATATATTTAGTTTTTAAAAGTTAGTTTTTAATCAATGTAAAAATATTACCATATATTTTACAAGCACATTCACACTATCTTTACTGATAGAAACTGCCCAAATTTACTACATAGTATCTGTTATATCACCTGACTCCCAAAACTGCAATAACCTCACATTCTAGTTTTCTATTAACTATATGAGCTACTGTCTCAAGAAAGTTCATGAGTCATGCTCAGTACTTCTTTTTCCCCAGCACCTGACCCTGATTGGAGAACAGTCCTGCCACCTTCTAACAGTAATGTCTATTAAACTTGGCAATTATATCTCACTGCCTTTGCTCAGGCTTTCAACCTCTCTCATTAGCTCTATAAAATTCTTACCTATCCAGCACTCTTACATAGTGCTGGTTAAGTATAGTCATGTTGTTTCCTTGATGGAAAGTTCCTAAGGTCTAGTTATTTATCCTAAAAGATGTTTTATTATATTTAAAATAGGTTATACCTTGTCTTTTCACCTTCTTTTTCCTTAAACTTTAAGCTCAGGGATTATTTCCTGGTTCCCTAAAAAACACTACACCCTTTCACAAATCCTTCTTTCCTTCAGCTGGAAAACATCTACTTACATCAACTCAAAAGCTACCTCTTGTCCAAAGACTTCTCAGTCTTAAGATAGCCATTTCTTCCTCTGAACTTCCACAGCACCTTTATTTTAAACATTTCTAGTTTAGCATTCACCTTGTGATTTGTGGTATATCTGCTTGTGAGTTTGGATTCATTCAGGTGTTGCTGTTTAAATGAATGAACACTACGTGAACATTTTTACACCTGTTGACCAGTATGGGAAACTTGGTGTGAATATATAATTTTGTAACCTTTTGCTACTTATCTAACATATCAACGTCAGGAAACACAAATATTTTCAAAGGAAATCTTGAATGGAATATCATTTTTTTTGTGAAAGATGACTTTTACTCATTCAGAAAAATTTACATTGCACTCATAATAGATTTCCTTCACATGTATACATATTTACATTTCCTTTGATTGGTCCCTATTTATGTATAAAGAACAAAACATAAATGGGTGTACATATAAAAGTACTCAAGTATCATGCCTCCCCCCCATTAAGTTTAATTTACTCATGACTTTAGTGTTTCTATGTTTGCTTGTTTGTTTTTTTCTTAATGGGAGGAGGGAAAGTCAGGTATTCGGTATGGGTCATCCTGCATGATCCATGTTCTTATTCGAAGGGAATATTTTCCTTTTGAAAATATACCTTTTCTTTCTTTCTCTTGATACTTCATTTGTCTCTAAATTCCAACATGAATTTAATTCTTAGCTAATTCTGTGTGAAGACTTTACTTTTTTCCTAAATATCCATAACATATAAAGTGGACAGACTATACATAGTAAAGGAGAAAATTATTTTAGCATTATTATGTAATTACTATTTTTGTATCTGTAAAAGTGAAGCAACTATTCTCTTAAATAAAACAATATAAATATTTTTAATTAAGCCACTAATTATTTAAAATCATTTCTATCATGTTTAGCACAATAAAAAATATGCAACTCTATGTTAACAAAGGAAAAAAATTCTAAGCAGAAATAATATTTTGTTGATTGGAAAATGAATAGTAATCTTCATTTCATTGAAAAAGCTGTGAAGTTAGATAGTAGGAAAGGAAATTATAAAATTCCACTTATCATAAAAACATTTCAACTTTCAATTTCATTATTTGATGAACCACAATGGAAATTTCTGCTTTATTATCGTAGTGTTTATATGAATGCTTTTATTTGTTCATTTTTGGAATGAGATTAGTAAAGATTTCTAGAAATTATTAAAGCAAGTGCAACTGCATTTTTATGACACCTCTTTTAAAAAGGACATAAGATTTACTCTTCAGTGTTGTGATTTTCTAATTTTTATTAAATCTTATGATTTAATCACTAATTTACTACAAAAATGGAAATTTTGTGTTGTCTGCCAATATATTGTGATACCTGATAATACAGCTCATTATAATTCAGATTAAATATATTGTGCTTCTCCAGGATATACAGCATCATGTACTCCAAAAACACACATGCAGAAAATCATTATAATGTAATTTGTCTAGAAGCTGGACATAAATTCTGTTCCTCACTACTGAATGATGAATTACTTGAAGTCACCATGTTGACCATTTAGAGAACCAATTTCAATGCAACGGTATGTTGCATTGCAACATGTTGTATGTTGTATGCAAAGCTCTTTGCTAAGGTCTAGGTGCAATAGGTAGGGTAAAGAGAATTCAGATACCCAAGCTATGATAATACAAAGGCCATTATTATATTAATATTTGAACAGTAAAAATAAGGAGAGATCCTATCAATATATTACATATAGATGTAGAATTATTTATTTCACATTAAAATTGTAAACCATAGGGAAAATGTTTTAAAATGTTTTTATCTTGTAATTTTAGTTTATCTTTTTACATACAGATGACACGGAAAATACACTGATTTCTAAAAACATACCTCTCTCCTTGCTTCCCACCACTTTTGGGGTTCACGAAAACTAAAAGTGGATGAGTACCAGGAACAGGAGTAATCTAGAAGAAAAGGTGGATAGATGGACACATTATTCCCATTATGTCTGAAGAGAACGCTTGTTATTTATAATTCATGAAATAGCAATTAACTTCAAGAATATGTCTCTTAAATTCTGTAATATGGATAGATAGACAGATCTATTTAGCAACTCAATCCCTGTGCTTTGACTATATACATTAATAGGCATACTCATTCCACAAAGAGAGGTAGGGTCTAGTTAGGTATAGGGCAGATAGGAAGGCAGCTATAAAGACAGATTGGTGTTTGAATAGCCATGAGACAAAAACAAAAGGTACGATTTGTGGGGCAGTGAGTATAGCAGCCAGAATAAAGCAGAATATGGTGGGGAGAAAAAGATTAGAAGAAAGAGATAAGATGATAGAGGCCCTGACTTTACAGATGACACCTACTTTAGAGCTTTGTGACAAGTGTGGAATCCATCTACCCAATCACTTGTCAATTAGAATCTCAATAATATGGTTTGAAGTCTCTTTCAGCCTAACCGTCCCCCTCTGCACAATGTTTCCTCAATGTATTCTTTCCCTGCATGGAGAGTAGAGGACAAGTTATTTGAGTCTCTTTGCTAAACAGGAATTCATAAATTGACTGTGCTCCTACTCTAAGTCATGCACTGCTTTTGTCACTACTGATTTCTTGATTGAACAAGAAAAAGTGTCTGTCCTAGTGGAGCTTATGTTCTAGTAGAGAAATAGACAAAAAACAAACACATATACAGTTAGCAGTGAAACATGCCATGAAAGGAAATAATTTTTTTAAATGATAGCTCTTTATTGGTCTGAGGAGGAAAAGTTGGTTTTGATAGGATGGTAGGGAAGAACTCTGACATTTTACTTGAATTTGATGTTAATAGAGAGACTCTTAAATACAAGTGTTCCTATTCAATCTACCACCATCTAAATACAGTTTGACAGAGGAGGGGCAAGATGGCGGAAGAGCAGGGTCCCCAAATCACCTGTCCCCAACAAATTACCTAGATAACCTTCAAACCATCCTGAAAATCTACGAATTCGGCCTGAGATTTAAAGAGAGACCAGCTGGAATGCTACAGTGAGAGGAGTTCGCGCTTCTATCAAGGTAGGAAGACGGGGAAAAAGAAATAAAGAAACAAAAGGCCTCCGAGGGGGAGGGGCCCCGCGAGGAGCCGGGCTGAGGCCGGGGCGAGTGTCTCCAGGACAGGAGAGCCCCGTCCCCGTCCCGGAGGAGCAGGAGCTGCACCAACCTTCCGGGGCGGGCGGAAAGGGGCTCGCAGGGAGGTGGAGCAGGACCCTGGAGGGCGGGGATGCCCTCGGGCTCCCGGGGACACTAACAGACACCTGCGAGCGCTCCCTAAGGGCTGCAGCGCGCACCGGAGCAGTTCGGAGGGGCTCGGGCGGCGGCTCCAGGGAGGGGGCTGCGGGGCGGGAGCGCGAATCCAACAACGCAGGCCCCGGAGCACAGGGCGCCGGGACACAGCCCAGGATCCGGCCTCCCCCCGGGACAGGCAGAGGCCGGGAGGGCCCAGGACAAGCAAGGACGCTCCTGCCCCGAACTGAGCAGATCAGCGGCCCCGCCCCGGAGCCTCCAGGCCCTGCGGACGGAGAACCGAGAGCCCCGAACCCCGTAGTTCCTGCGGGGGCTGAATCCAGGCTTCCAGAGTTGCCATAGCAACTGCGGCTGCTCCTCCTGACCTCACGGGGTAAACAACCCCCGCTGAGCCCTGCAGCAGGCAGGGGCAGAGCAGCTCCCCCAAGTGCTAACACCTGAAAATCAGCGCAACAGGCCCCTCCCCCAGAAGACCAGCTGGACGGACCAGTTCCAGGGGAAGTCAAGGGACTTAAAGTCTACAGAAATACTCCCCCGTGTTTTTTTTTTTCTTTTCTTTTTTCTTTTCTTTTTGATTTCTGATTGCTTCCCCCACCCCCCTTTTTTTCACCTTTCTTTCTTTTTCTTTCCCTTTTTCTTCTCTTCTTTCCTTTTTCTTTTCTTTTTCTTTTTTCTTTTTCTCTTTTCTTTCCTTCTCTCTCTTTCCCTCCTTTTCCCAATACAACTTGTTTTTGGCCACTCCGCACTGAGCAAAATGACTAGAAGGAAAACCTCACCTCAAAAGAAAGAATCAGAAACAGCCCTCTCTCCCACAGAGCTACAAAATCTGGATTACAATTCAATGTCAGAAAGCCAATTCAGAAGCACTATTATACAGCTACTGGTGGCTCTAGAAAAAAGCATTAAGGACTCACGAGACTTCATGACTGCAGAATTTAGATCCAATCAGGCAGAAATTAAAAATCAACTGAATGAGATGCAATCCAAACTAGAAGTCCTAACGACGAGGGTTAACGAGGTGGAAGAACGAGTGAGTGACATAGAAGACAAGTTAATGGCAAAGAGGGAAACTGAGGAAAAAAGAGACAAACAATTAAAGGACCATGAAGACAGATTAAGGGAATTAAATGACACCCTAAGGAAGAAAAACCTACGTTTAATTGGGGTTCCCGAGGGCGCCGAAAGGGACAGAGGGCCAGAATATGGATTTGAACAAATCCTAGCTGAAAACTTTCCCAGTCTGGGAAGGGAAACAGGCATTCAGATCCAGGAAATAGAGAGATCCCCCCCTAAAATCAATAAAAACCGTTCAACACCTCGACATCTAATAGTGAAGCTTGCAAATTCCAAAGATAAAGAGAAGATCCTTAAAGCAGCAAGAGACAAGAAGTCCCTGACTTTCATGGGAGGAATATTAGGGTAACAGCAGACCTCTCCACAGAGACGTGGCAGGCCAGAAAGGGCTGGCAGGATATATTCAGGGTCCTAAATGAGAAGAACATGCAACCAAGAATACTTTATCCAGCAAGGCTCTCATTCAAAATGGAAGGAGAGATAAAGAGCTTCCAAGACAGGCAGGAACTGAAAGAATATGTGACCTCCAAACCAGCTCTGCAAGAAATTTTAAGGGGGACTCTTAAAACTCCCCTTTAAGAAGAAGTTCAGTGGAACAATCCACAAAAACAAGGACTAAATAGATACCATGATGACACTAAACTCATATCTGTCAATTGTAACTCTGAACGTGAACGGGCTTAATGACCCCATCAAAAGGCGCAGGGTTTCAGACTGGATAAAAAAGCAGGACCTGTCTATCTGCTGTCTACAAGAGACTCATTTTAGACAGAAGGACACCTACAACCTGAAAATAAAAGGTTGGAGAACCATTTACCATTCAAATGGTTCTCAAAAGAAAACAGGGGTAGCCATCCTTATATCAGATAAACTAAAATTCACTCCGAAGACAGTAGTGAGAGACGAAGAGGGACACTCTATCATACTTAAAGGATCTATCCAACAAGAGGACTTAACAATCCTCAATATATATGCCCCGAATGTGGGAGCTGCCAAATACTTAAACGAATTATTAACCAAAGTAAAGAAATACTTAGATAATAATACACTTATACGTGGTGACTTCAATCTAGCTCTCTCTACCCTTGATAGGTCTTCTAAACACAACATCTCCAAAGAAACGAGAGCTTTAAATGATACACTGGACCAGATAGATTTCACAGATATCTACAGAACTTTACATCAAACTCAACTGAATACACATTCTTCTCAAGTGCACATGGAACTTTTTCCAGAATAGACCACATACTGGGTCACAAATCGGGTCTGAACCGATACCAAAAGATTGGGATCGTCCCCTGCATATTCTCAGACCATAACGCCTTGAAATTAGAACTCAATCACAAGAAGAAGTTTGGAAGGACCTCAAACACGTGGAGGTTAAGGACCATCCTGCTAAAAGATAAAAGGGTCAACCAGGAAATTAAGGAAGAATTAAAAAAATTCATGGAAACTAATGAGAATGAAGATACAACTGTTCAAAATCTTTGGGATGCAGCAAAAGCAGTCCTGAGGGGGAAATACATCGCAATACAAGCATCCATTCAAAAACTGGAAAGAACTCAAATACAAAAGCTAACCTTACACATAAAGGAGCTAGAGAAGAAGCAGCAAATCGAGCGACGCCCAGCAGAAGAAGAGAGTTAATTAAAATTCGAGCAGAACTCAACGAAATTGAGACCAGAAGAACTGTGGAACAGATCAATAGAACCAGGAGTTGGTTCTTTGAAAGAATTAATAAGATAGATAAACCATTAGCCAACCTTATTAAAAAGAAGAGAGAGAAGACTCAAATTAATAAAATCATGAATGAGAAAGGAGAGATCACTACCAACACCAAGGAAATACAAACGATTTTAAAAACATATGAACAGCTCTACGCCAATAAATTAGGCAATCTAGAAGAAATGGACGCATTCCTGGAAAGCCACAAACTACCAAAACTGGAGCAGGAAGAAATAGAAAACCTGAACAGCCCAATAACCAGGGAGGAAATTGAAGCAGTCATCAAAAACCTCCCAAGACACAAGAGTCCAGGGCCAGATGGCTTCCCAGGGGAATTCTATTAAACGTTTAAAGAAGAAATCATACCTATTCTACTAAAGCTGTTTGGAAAGATAGAAAGAGATGGAGTACTTCCAAACTCATTCTATGAGGCCAGCATCACCTTAATTCCAAAACCAGACAAAGACCCCACCAAAAAGGAGAATTACAGACCAATATCCCTGATGAACATGGATGCAAAAATTCTCAACAAGATACTAGCCAATAGGATCCAACAACACATTAAGAAAATTATTCACCATGACCAAGTAGGATTTATCCCCGGGACACAAGGCTGGTTCAACACTCATAAAACAATCAATGTGATTCATCATATCAGCAAGAGAAAAACCAAGAACCATATGATCCTCTCATTAGATGCAGAGAAAGCATTTGACAAAATACAGCATCCATTCCTGATCAAAACTCTTCAGAGTGTAGGGATAGAGGGAACTTTCCTCGACATCTTAAAAGCCATCTACGAAAAGCCCACAGCAAATATCATTCTCAATGGGGAAGCACTGGGAGCCTTTCCCCTAAGATCAGGAACCAGACAGGGATGTCCACTCTCACCACTGCTATTCAACATAGTATTGGAAGTCCTAGCCTCAGCAATCAGACAACAAAAAGACATTAAAGGCATTCAAATTGGCAAAGAAGAAGTCAAACTCTCCCTCTTCGCCGATGACATGATACTCTACATAGAAAACCCAAAAGCCTCCACCCCAAGATTGCTAGAACTCATACAGCAATTTGGTAGCGTGGCAGGATACAAAATCAATGCCCAGAAATCAATGGCATTCCTATACACTAACAATGAGACTGAAGAAAGAGAAATTAAGGAGTCAATCCCATTTACAATTGCACCCAAAAGCATAAGATACCTAGGAATAAACCTAACCAAAGAGGTAAAGGATCTATACCCTCAAAACTATAGAACACTTCTGAAAGAAATTGAGGAAGACACAAAGAGATGGAAAAATATTCCATGCTCATGGATTGGCAGAATTAATATTGTGAAAATGTCAATGCTACCCAGGGCAATTTACACGTTCAATGCAATCCCTATCAAAATACCATGGACTTTTTTCAGAGACTTAGAACAAATTATTTTAAGATTTGTGTGGAATCAGAAAAGACCCCGAATAGCCAGGGGAATTTTAAAAAAGAAAACCATAGCTGGGGGCATCACAATGCCAGATTTCAGGTTGTACTACAAAGCTGTGGTCATCAAGACAGTGTGGTACTGGCACAAAAACAGACACATAGACCAATGGAACAGAATAGAGAATCCAGAAATGGACCCTGAACTTTATGGTCAACTAATATTCGACAAAGGAGGAAAGACGATCCACTGGAAGAAAGACAGTCTCTTCAATAAATGGTGCTGGGAAAATTGGTCATCCACATGCAGAAGAATGAAACTAGACCACTCTCTTGCACCATACACAAAGATAAACTCAAAATGGATGAAAGATTTAAATGTGAGACAAGACTCCATCAAAATCCTAGAGGAGAACACAGGCAACACCCTTTTTGAACTTGGCCACAGTAACTTCTTGCAAGATACATCCACGAAAACAAAAGAAACAAAAGCAAAAATGAACTATTCGGACTTCATCAAGATAAGAAGCTTTTGCACAGCAAAGGATACAATCAACAAAACTCAAAGACAACCTACAGAATGGGAGAAGATATTTGCAAATGACCTATCAGATAAAGGGCTAGTTTCCAAAATCTATAAAGAACTTATTAAACTCAACACCAAAGAAACAAACAATCCAATCATGAAATGGGCAAAAGACATGAAGAGAAATCTCACAGAGGAAGACATAGACATGGCCAACATGCACATGAGAAAATGCTCTGCATCACTTGCCATCAGGGAAATACAAATCAAAACCACAATGAGATACCACCTCACACCAGTGAGAATGGGGAAAATTAATAAGGCAGGAAGCAACAAATGTTGGAGAGGATGTGGAGAAAAGGGAACCCTCTTACACTGTTGGTGGGAATGTGAACGGGTGCAGCCACTCTGGAAAACTGTGTGGAGGTTCCTCAAAGAATTAAAAATAGACCTGCCCTACGACCCAGCAATTGCACTGTTAGGGATTTACCCTGAAGATTCAGATGCAATGAAACGCCGGGGCACCTGCACCCCGATGTTTCTAGCAGCAATGTCCACAATAGCCAAACTGTGGAAGGTGCCTCGGTGCCCATCGAAAGATGAATGGATAAAGAAGATGTGGTTTATGTATACAATGGAATATTACTCAGCCATTAGAAACAACAAATACCCACCATTTGCTTCAACGTGGATGGAACTGGAGGGTATTATGCTGAGTGAAGTAAGTCAATCGGAGAAGGACAAACAGTGTATGTTCTCACTCATTTGGGGAATATGAATAATAGTGAAGGGGAATATAAGGGAAGGGAGAAGAAATGTGTGGGAGATATCAGAAAGGGACACAGAACATAAAGACTTCTAACTCTGGGAAATGAACTAGGGGTGGTGGAAGGGGAGGAGGGCGGGGGGTGGGGGTGAATGGGTGACGGGCACGGAGGGGGACACTTGACGGGATGAGCACTGGGTGTTATTCTGTATGTTGGTAAATTGAACATCAATAAAAATTAATTTAATAAAAAATAAATAAATAAATAAATAAATAAATAAATAAATAAATAAATAAATACAGTTTGACAAAAAATATTTAGTAACAAAGTATACAACTACTGGAGCCCTCTTAAGATTAAGTTGAAAAGTTCTATATCAATTTGTTTTTTAAATGTAGATTAAAGGTATCCTTTATTGCTATGAATTCTTCTCTTTGAAAGTATTCTTAAATATGTAATTAAAAACAACCATTTAACCATATGATGTCCTTTCTTCCCGTTTGTTTAAACAACATAAAATAGGGATCCCTGGGTGGCGCAGTGGTTAAGCGCCTGCCTTTGGCCCATGGCGCGATCCTGGAGACCCGGGATCGAATCCCACGTCGGGCTCCCGGTGCATGGAGCCTGCTTCTCCCTCTGCCTGTGTCTCTGCCTCTCTCTCTCTCACTATCATAAGTAAACTAATAAATAAATAAATAAATAAATAAATAAATAAATAAATAAATAAACAACATAAAATATTCTTCTAATATATTTTGCTCCAATCTTAGGTGAATGTAATTTTTCTAATAAGCATATAGGCACTAGGGAAATGTTAAAATCTTCATATTAGTTATAGAAGAAACCTTAGTAAAATATTCTTAATTTTTCTACTCTTATTCTACTTGTCATTATAACCTATTGTCTGTTTTACCTTCCTCTGTAAAGAGAACAAAGGTTCCTTGTTCCTAGTTTGGTTCTAATTCAGTTAGGAAGTAAGACAGATTTGTAGTAACATCCCAGTTCTTCTCTCCTGAACCAAATGTGCTCAATCAATTAATATATAGAAAGTACCTACTAGATTAAGCTACTGACTAGTAATGTGTGCCCTTCTCCCCTCATTTAAAAGCTAAAATAAATAAACACCAAAACATAACTTGATCTAAAGATTGTAATTCAATTTTCTTTATTTTTTCATATAATTATAAAATCAGAACGCCTGAAGTTTGCACATGCAAAAAGAGTAATGTTAACACATGTGGATTTTAGTTGATTTTTGCACTTAATTTGAATTGTTATTCCTTATTTTTAAAGAAAGGTAAGGATCTCAAGGTAAGTAAAGGTTTCTGAGGAAAACATTAAATCTGAACCCAAACTCGCATTAGGATGATCTTCCCTAAACTCAACATTCAGCTTATCATTCTATTAAAATAGATTATATTAAATTCACACTGGGTTCAATATTTACAATTTATTTGAAAATATGCTTTGGAATGCCTTTCAGAAATACATATTTACTAGAATATTTAAAGGCATCATAATTATTTATCAAATAAAGGCCAATCCATGGAGCCCCTGGGTGACTCAGTTAAGCATCTGCCTTTGGTTCAGGTTATGGTCTCAGCGTCCTGGGATCGAGCCCCACATCTGGCTCCTTGATTGTCCTTCACCTTCTGCTCCTTTCCTGGCTCCTGTTCTCTTTCTCTAAATAAATAAATAAAATATTGGGAAAAAAAAGGAAGAAAAGAGGAAAGAAAGAAAGAAAGAAAGAAAGAAAGAAAGAAAGAAAGAAAGAAAGCAAGCCAGCCAATCCAGCAGAGTAAATTTGGGAGCCATAAGGCCAAAGATGGAATTTTTTAATTTGACAGCATGAAACCTGCAGTATCACATAGTCATTTTCAAGTCTGTCAGCCTAAAAATAAACAGCTACTTTGTGCACCAATACTCCTGAAGGAAGGAGAAACGTCTTATTGTTGAAGACTGCTACTATCACTTACTCTTCATATTCCTCTTTACAGTTAGTAAAAGAACCCTGAGCAAAGGGTAACTTTGAAAGATTGGCCCCTACCATCACAACTGTATCTTGGAAGCTGTTGCTATTCTTTGCAGAATTTAAATATGTATTTCTTTTAAAGACCTTTAAGAAGGTGTGACTTTTGGTGTCTTGCCATATAAAAACACAAATAAATAGTCTAAGTAGAAAAAATGTGCCTATATTTTGTCTATTTGTCTATAATTGGAAATTTCTATGGACTGAATCGTGTTTCCCCAAATTTTATGTTGAAATGCTATTCCCCAGTGTGATAGTATTTGAAGACAGGGAAGCAAGGAATGTTAGATGAAGTCATGAGAGTGGGAGCTTCAGATAGTAGTAGTACCCTTATAAAAGAAAGATCTATCCCTGCATCTGTGCACCACAAAAAAGAAGGTCATGTGAGAGATGACTGCCACCTGTAAGCCAAGAGAATAGAACTCAGAATAAAATTTAACTTGTCACCTTGATCTTGAGCTTTCCAGCCTTGAGAACTGTGATAAAATAATACCTGTTGTTTAAGCCACCCATCTATAATAATTTATGCTTATAGCCCAATTTGACTACTACAGAAGTGTTTTATGAAAACTCAAGATATGCTCTTTAAACAGGAAGAGTGAGAACTTCTAGTCATCTTCTTCTGGAAACCAGCATGAAATTCAATATTTTAAGGACCAGCCGCCATCTTTGATAATGAGGTGGCCTTGAAGATACCACAAATGGAGGACAGGAAAGAGTACCAACCATGATAAAAATCTGGAACTGTCTTATTAGCCCTATTTCTAGAGATCTACTTCTGGACTTTATTTAAATGAGAGAAAAATTTATGGCTATCTTGTCTAAACCAATGTTATGTTTTGTTTTTGTTGTTTCCCTGTTACATGCTGCAGAACCTAATTGTAACTGGTATGAAGGACAAGACACACAAGGGCACAGAATTGAACACAGATGGAACCAGGCATAGAAATTTTATACTTCATCAAACTGGAAAATAATTCTAGACCCTGAGTGAAGAACAAAAACTTAATACCAAAATCCCCTAAGAGAATCTGTATTTCATTTTATTTTACTTTATGTTATTCTCCTTACTGAGTAGGGGCATAATCATTTTCAGTTAATCCTTTTGTAACTTAAAGAGTCTGAGATAAGGGAAAAATACATAGGCATTACTCGATGTGATATTTCAATTTAATTCAATCTATTTAATTCCAGATTTTGTTTTTCAGAGAGGTCAAAACTAGGTAAGAACTAACTTACAGAATTCAGAATTCAGTCTAGCAGAGCTAATTTTTATTATAATGTGAATCACATATATCTAAAATAACAAGTAGGTTAAAAGAATACAAAGTTTTCTTAGTTTCTTAAATTTGGTATATCTAATTTTTATTAAAATTTTTTTAATTTTTATTTATTTATGATAGTCACAGAGAGAGAGAGGCAGAGACACAGGCAGAGGGAGAAGCAGGCTCCATGCACCGGGAGCCCGATGTGGGATTCGATCCCGGGTCTCCAGGATCGCGCCCCGGGCCAAAGGCAGGCGCCAAACCGCTGCGCCACCCAGGGATCCCGTGGTATATCTAATTTTGATGAATAAAGTTTTATGGAAATATCCAACAATATTTTTTTATATTCTGAAGTGATATTTTTATATGTATAATTTAAAACAATTTCAAAATTACAGAAAAAGTTAAAAGGACTGTTCAGATAACATGTTTTCCCTGAACCTCTTGAAATTAAGTTGCCAAAATGTTATTTTATCACTCCTGTTTACTTTAGGATAGCCTATATACAGGAACATTCTCTTACATAAACACAGCACAACTATCAAAACCAGAAAGTTAACACGATTCTGTACTCCCTGCTCTTGTTATAAGTCATTACTGGGACAACTAGTAAAACTTGCATAGGACCCGGTAATTAAATAACAGTAATAAATCAATCGTATGTTCAAGTTTACTAATTTTCTTTAAACTATATCTAATGTCTTTACTGTGATGAATTTTCTATTTTTATTCCATACAAAATTTTGAAATAAGATGTAAAATCCTGTCATTTTTAACATGACTTACTGCCATCCTTAAATATTATACCCTTTTTGTTACAGCTTTTGGTGGAATGGGAGGGAAAGCTAAAACATACATAAAAACATTTGTCTGCCTAAACCTATTTGTATTTGGAAGTAAATATCTACACAGCTTTTGAAATAATCTGAAGTGGAACAGTATATAAGACAGATGAAGAGCAAGTTGCTCTGCTTGAGGCATGAAAAAAACTGGCTTTGGGTTTCAGTTTAACAATCCTTAATCTATACATTCTCTATCGGTAATCTCGTTTTATCTGATAGTTTTAAGTGCTGCCAATATACCTTTCACGTCCAAATTTATATCTATCCTTTGCCCTGAATTCTAGATTCACATATCTGTCTGTCTACCTAAAATTTCCATTTAGATGTCTAACAGCAACAGAAATTTCTCTCCAAAACCTATTTGTCCAGACCCTTCTTTATCTCCATCAATGGCAACTTCATCATTTCAGGTGAATGGGCCAAATATCTTTAGAGATGTCCCTAGTTTCTCTCTTTCTAATAAACCCTGTCTCCAATCTATCAGCACATCCTGTTGATTCTGTCTTTAAAATATGTGGAGAATCCATCTCTTTACCTCCCCTTCTCTACACTGAATATGCCCCCATCCTCTAAACCCTAAATAACTGGGGGCCATTACCAGACTTGACTCTATGCTCCCTAACAATCTAACCTCAACAAGGGTAAGCCTTTCAACATTTAAGTCGGGATCATGTTGTATCTCACCATCTCTCTCAGATGGAAAATAAGAGTTCTTATATAGGCCTTGAACGCTCTGTAGTATCTAGTTCCCATTACTTCTCTAAAGTACTCTTCCTCATGCTTCAACCATGCAGTTGTTCTTGTTGATCCAAGAACTTGCTAGGCATGCCCCTATCTCAGTGCTGCCCATCACCTAGATATCCATAGACCAAAGGCCTCAACTAAGTCTAAGTCAAATATCACATTATAATGAGGCCCAATCTGACCATGTTACTTAAAATTAGAGACAACTCTCTCAGTCCTGCCACTTACTACTGAGCTTCAAAAAAATGAGCTCCACTTTTTCCTTATTATTTACGATCTAGCACATTATAAGTTGGGAACGGGAACTTAGTTTAAAGGTTGTTATATTAAAGTGTAGAATAATAACTCTGGACTTAGAGAGTTAAAATGACAATGAAGAGCTTATTATGGAAGATCTAAGCTGCTTGAGGATCCTAAAGTCATCAAGGGGCACACACATGTACACACATATGCTCTCACACACACACATACATCAATCAAATAAAAGGAATTAATTGTATACAGACATTATATAGTTGTATATAGTACACATGGAGACATACAGAGATAGAGATATAGATAGATAGATGATAGATAGATAGATAGATAGATAGATGATAAATATATTTACAGTCTTGGTGAGCATAAGAATGAGATATTGCAAATAAGGAAGACAATAAGAATAGGGAGAAGCAGCTGTGGTAGGGGATGGCACTGGCTCAGTTTTATGTGTTTAAGTATAAAGGTTCCTTCTTTTTTCTAGTGTAAAGAGTGCTACAAACTAGACTTTTTTGATTGTCAAGTGACCCTTTTATTTGTAAATGCTTCTCAGAGAATAATTAGGGACAAGGTAACTTCAGTTTGATACAGTTTACACGATGGTTCTATTTCACTTGTTTTTTCACATGTGAATAGTCATATTCATTTTTACATCTTGTACATGTTAGAAATTGTAGTTTCAATTACATTTGATCATATGTATTAAGTGTAAACCTATGGTGCGAGCAGTGACAAAGACAGAGTGCCTAACCACCTCTATTTGAAGTCCCCTAGGACCTGGGTTAATTAATGAGACTCATCCTAAGGTTATACATGATCTATTACTTCCTCTAATTAGAAATAATAATCCTGATCATTATGCTGGTTAGCTGGAAAGAAGTAAGATGAATGTGCTTAACTATGATTAATAGTCTTAAGCAGTATAGATCTCTTCTGTCACAGACTTATATGCAAACCAGGCTGCAACTCAATGCTTTTTCATGGTATACATTTTTTGAAACACAAAAAAAATTAATTTTCTGGCATATCTTTTTACCTTTCCTGATAAAGAATGACCACTTTATTTTTTTAAAGTTGATTATTACCACAAAATTTATTTATTTTTGTACTTTGTATTAGTTATCCAATAATTTATTCTCTTACCATTTTTACATTTTCCTCAAAACTATGTGAATACATATGGGTATCATATTTCAGTCCATTCTGCTGAGGTGAAACAGATTATTGCACATGACTATAAACCAATATTTAAAATTCAAAAAAAATGATGATGATAATAATCAGAGTATTTCTTTACTGCTCTTTTATAAGGGCCGATGTCTACCCTGTGCTTACTAACAACTTTACCAGATAAATTCATATGCAAAAGGAAGTTACAAAAAAGCTATTATCTGGTTTGAGAGATATAATACATTCACAGAGAAAAGCAGGGGGTCAGAACAAAGTGATCAGAAAGTTAGGTTTTTATGCCTGTTAAACTTTTTTTTAACCAAAAAGACCCAGTATTGTAGGAGTAAAACCCATACACTCAGAGTTAGATGGTCATCACTAAACTTTGGCTTTACCACGGACTTCACTCTGAGGCTCTGGGAATAACTTTACCTATGAACATTTCGAAAGTGGTGACAATAATGCTATTTATTATAATTTATTGAGAGAAGTAAGAATATTTATCTCACTTGCTTGTTGAGAAGATTCACTTAATAGGCATAAAATACTACCATGGTGTCTAGCATATACTATTTAACAAATGGTACATGTTTCCCTTCCATTTCATACATGGCTCGAGAAGTGTTGAGCCATGTGTGAAGTGTACCTGGATTTTAAAATTCAGTGAATGCAGAGTGACTAAAGATTTAACTAATCAATATTTGCAACTGAAGTACTAAATTTATAAATGTTGATTTTTTTCTCTAAACATTTTATAGGATCACTTAATTTGTGCCATCATTTCAAAAATATTTCTATGCACAATGTGTTTTATTAGATCAAAACAAATAAGTAATCTGGTTATCAATATTTAAGAAATTATTATTAAACTTTCAATAAGATACTCAAAACAATAAAGAAACATGCATTTAGGCAACTGCTATGTGCTCTGAACTCTGCTTCCAAATTAAGGGAGATAAGATACATAATCCATAGTATCATAGGTAAAATAATAAATGAAAATGAAATATAAAGCTATGTATATTAAAGGTAAGTATGTGACAAAATATATTTTTCTTTGATAAGTGGTTGGTAAATTTCCTGGAGAACATGAAACTTGAAGCATAGTGTTAAAGAAGGAAAGGAAAATTAGAAGAGAGAAATGTAAAAGTTAAAAACACAAAAATAAAATCAAACACAATTTCATTGATTCAGGCAAATTCACTGATTGTTTTTATGTTGGAGTGAAGAACAGATACAAATCAAAGCAATACACACAATCTACAGTGTGTCTTAAATGCAGACTGAAAAAATCTTACTCCTGATGTCAGAGATTCTAGGGATATTGTAGAGAATTTTAAAGTACTGCAAATATGATTTTGAGCTACCTATGTTTATTTAAAGTAGAAACATATACGGGGTTTCAATTTTGAATTAAAACTTCAGAGGATATGGATAAATCCTAATAAATCCTTTATTTTACTATTTACATAGGAACAAAGGTATCCACAACATGAAATTCATTTTATTTTTTCTAGACATTTTTTACAACTAAATTGACTCTTCTAAGTATATAAACTACATATATGGGGAAAATAAAATATAAATAAATTATATGCACATAAAAATGTGTATATTTAGTGATTTTGCAAAACCTTTAGATTGGCAAAAGATTTCTTACCAATTTGAGTTCAAATGCACATAACATCAGAAGTGATTAATGTAATTGGAGTGTCACTCTGTCAATCACATATAAAACTGACATCTTGATAAATTAATAAGGATCTTTCTGGAGTCCTCTGCTGAGCTAATCTCCACATTAAATAAATATGTTGATAGCTGAACATAGAAGAGCATAAAAGTAAGAAATATGAAAGCTACTCAAATTTGGATTTAAAAAGTCATACCTGTAAGCCTTGCCCATCCACCGTCACAGAGTTGGCTCTTTGCATTTTGTTCTTATCTATCACTTTGTTTGACTGCTGGGAACCACCTTTTTCCTTTTTCACTGTTGCTTGTCTTTCCTGTGAGGAGGAAATCTTTTTTAAGAATGTTGTTTTACTAAAAAGGGCAACACATAGAAAACTTTTGTGGCTACAAACTAGGGCCCACATTCCTAATTTGGAGTTCTTATTGAATACTAAGAAAGCTATTGCTTTCAACTGGCTTAGTCCATATGATAGATGCATAATAAAAATATCAATTAAAGGGACTATGAGAAAGAAAACCAGATGGCATTCCCCCTATGTGCCCAATTAGGACTGTTCATCGTACATTATCAAGAACCACTAAAGCTAATTATTTTCATAAGGAGTGGCACAAATAAATAATATGGAGCTATAAAAGATTTGGTATTGAGCACTAAAAATAATGCTTATAAATACGGGTAATATTGAAAATGCACACATCATGAACTTTTAAACTGCTATTTATATCCAGGATGACATACAACTTAAAATACATGTTCCATCCCAGTTAATTCTTTTGTTCACAGTGGAAACACTTCATACAGTTGTCTCCTTCTTGTTTCTGGTTTCCTCTCCTCTCACTCTCCCTTCCATCCAACCCAATGAACTTTTATCACCATTTATCCACCAAACCTTCTCTTCTTAAAATCATCAATGATCTTTTCATGGGTTGGCCTTCCTCTTTTCCAGTTTTTTAGCAGAATTTGACAGAATTGACCTCTGTCTTCCCTCTTGAATACTGGCCTCAGTAGGCTTCTGGACACAGCTTTGTCTCACTCATAGCTCTCTTCTTACGTCACTAACTGCTTCCTCAGAGGCTCTTCCATTGGTTCTTCCTCCAGGTGTATGGTCCATAACATTTAACCTCTTCCTTGAACACTTCGTCTTCACTCTCTACACTCACTCCTTAGGTACCTTCATGAAATCTCCAGACTCCGAATTTCAACTCCATGAGGAGGACTTTTAAATTTATAGTTTCTGCTCATGTTTCTCCCTTGAAATTTAACTCCTATATACAAATCCCCTTTCTATCTTTCCACGAGTGTCTAAAATACACATTCATCTTAAAACATCCATTTTTTTTTTTTACATTTCCTGCCTACTCTTCTTAAAAACAATCCCAAACTGAATGATGACTCACCATCTCCATCATTACATACTTTAGGCCTATCTTCTTCTTTGCTGGGATTATCATAACCATCAGGTAATGGGTCAATCTGCTTTGATCTTTGTCTCCCTATAGTCAGGTCTCTATACAACAGCCACATTTGTGGATGTATGTCCAGCTACCCCTCTATACAACAGCCACGATTTGTGGATGTATGTCCAGCTACCCCTACCTCCTCATTAATCCTTGATCACAACAAGCATGCTCTTAATTCAGAGCTTTTGCAATCACTCTTCACTCTGCTGGAAAGCTCTTTCCTGTATATTTGTTGAGCTTGCTCCTCACTTTAGGCTCCTGTTCAAATGTCAGGTAGATTTCTTGATTCTCTTTAGCCTCTTTTTATAGAAATATAAATAAATAAATAAATAAATAAATAAATAAATAAATAAATAAATAAATAAAATGTTATGTATAATTTCCTACAACTCGAAATGTTTTCTATTTAATTAGTTTAATGCTGGTCTTTCCCCACTTTAGTCAAAACTCCACACAAGAAAGTACTTTGTTTGCTTCACTGTTCTACATCAGATCCTAAAGTACCTGACAAAAGTCAGGATAAGTGAATAGAGAAATAAATGAATTAACATAAAAATTAAGTTCCTGAAGTATTGTATTGAGAGGGATTCTTGGGTCATGTCTAGATTTGGTATGAAAAGTTGTTCTGATCCAATAACACTTTCTGCCATGTGTGCTTAAATACTCGAGTGACATATTTTCTGGTCCCTATATTTGCTTTATAGAGCATCATTTCACTTCTGTAATTTTGGAACATATTTTAAGTGGACTTAAAACCAAAGTCGGTGGGTTTTTTGCTGTTGTTGTTGTTGTTTTGTTGTTGTTTTGTTTTTTTAGTAGGCTCAATGCCCAGAATGGAGCCTAACACGGGATTTAAACTCACACCGTGAAATAGTATCAGACACCTAACTGACTGAGCCACCCAGGTGTCCCCAATGTAAAGTTCTTTTTAAGGACCAGATGAATCAGAAAACTTCTCAGACCAAAAAAGATGCTAATAAATATAGTCCATTCACCTTGAAATTTCATGGTGTAAAATCACTGAATATATTTTTGTGTGGCTAAAAATGGATGGTGTAATAAGATTCCTGAAATTCACTTTCTTTGGAGAACGACATACTTTCATTTAAGCATAATTTCTGGCAAAAATATTGATTTTTTTTAAAGATAGATCATTCTTTCTAAACTTGCAGATTATAATTTTGTCCAAAGAATGTTAAGAGTATAATGCATAGAATAAGTGGACTATAGTCTGAGGTTTGGAGTCAGAAAGCCTGAGCTGAATCCCATCTCTGCTATTTAAATATTATGTAACCTTAGAGAACTTAACTCTTATTCAAAAATGGAGATAGCAATACCTATTTCTCAGAGTTGTGTAAAGTTTATGAAAAAATATATTAATTCCTAACATTGTGCCTATATTAGAATATGTGCTCAATAAATGAAAGTTATTATGAATAATGAAGTGTGGCTCTCCCATTAGGGTGCTCATTAGTATTACAATTATGCAAAGTGTTCATTATATTTCCAAGTGCATATATATGAAAAATTACACTTAGTTATACTTAAGTATATGTTTAAATAAATAAGGCTCAATATTTACAAGTAAAAATCCATAACTTGTATTAACCATTCAAAAATGTAATACTGGTAGAAAGTATGGGAATAATTTCTTTCTAGATTCTTGAATGCAGGAATATAAGACATGGTAACAATATTCCATAAAAATCTACAGTGTAGAAGATAAACATTATCTCAGGTATCTTATATTCCATCATACGTTATATACCTTGTATAATGCCATATAATCCAACAATTGCTATTTGGAATTTAATTCCTAAAATGTTTAGGTTACAAGAATTAAGTAAATATAAGTTGGCTGGTAACATTAAAACTGGATATTTATGACCAAATTACTTATATAAATACTGCTGGAAATTTAAGACATGTAAGTATATGTCTGTAAAGAGCTACCAAATCATCTGTTAACATGATTTTATTCTTAGCTATGCTCATAGCTAGGAGAATTCCTTTGCTGGTAAGAATCTCCAACTAGCAGAAAGCAGTTGATTAAGTAGCTTCATGACTCTCCTGGGAGTCATCTTCCTGAGTAAATTGGAGTAAACAAATGGTTTATAGAAACCTTTATAAAATGTAAAAACAAAATTTTAAAACCTAAATTGAATGTTCAACCTAGGTTTTATTTTTGATATCTAAAATTATAAGAAAGAGGTATATAACAAGTTAATAGAGAAAATCCTGAATACATCCTGAAGTTATTGAAAAGTTTCAGGAAGAGATCACCAACCTGAGTTTGCATCATTATTAAAACTAAAGTTGCTCCCTGGTCAACAGAGGAGCAGTGCTTACACCCTCACTTTTTGTTTCATTTTTTTGTTTGTTTTTGGACTCTAAACCACAAAATAAATGTGTGAATTGTATCATATGATATAGATAATAATAATAAATGTTTGTTTAAACACACACACACACAAAGAAAACCAGGTGGTTCTTTGGTTGGGGGAAATATGTCTACTGGGTGGAATTCGTGGAATTAATCAAGGCTGACCATTTTAAATAGGAGAAACTTGTAGGTATTTAGTTTTTCCCAGAGTTTTCTTTTTATTACACTCATTTGTTTTATTTTTATTTCAAAATTGTATAGAGGTCTCTCTAGATATTTACTATACTTAAGCATCATAAGCTCACAGGATAGTTGGATATTTTTTCCTATTTCCACTAAGAAAGTCTTTATGTCTTTCATATTTTACATGAAGGACAGGAAGGCGGAAGAAGCTGCATCCTTGGAAGATCTGCGGTCCGCAAAAATTTCACTAGCCTGTTTGGGGGGTTAATTAGCTGATTGGCAGAGCTCTATGATGATATTTAAGAGACTCACTCCCAGTGTTGATGTTATTGAAAAGTTTTAGGAAGAGATCACCAACTTGATTTTGCATGATTATTAAGGATAAAATTGCTCTCTGGTAATAGGGGGCAGTGTTCACCACTTCACCTTCCACTTTTTTTTTAAGTTTTTGGATTCTAAACCACATAATAAATTACCTTATTATAATTAAGGCAAATTTTGTTCTGCCAGATAAATTATCCCAGATATAAAAAGAGTTGGAAAATTATTGCTATAATCAATAGGAATTATTCAAACACTGAAAAGAGCTACTCTAACCAAAATTTTAAAAAAAAATGAAAATCTAACTATGAAATATAAAATATAGTTATTGATATTTCAGCATTTTCAAATATCAGTCATTTGTGTTTGCTGTGCAGACATTTTAAATATATAATTTAATGTTTTGTGATCCTTAGACTTTATAAGTAGCACAACAGATCTTAACTGGGGAATACATTGTAGCAGAATTCCAAAAGCATAATCACCATAATTAAAGAAGAAGAAAAGCTGAAAAGGCCATTCACAGAAAACAGAAAGATGAAATAAATGACACAAAAAAACCTCACTTTAAATATGTGCTCCAAAAATAATTTTTTTTAATATCATGCTGATTCTCAAAGGTAGGGTATTTGTGCATTGCTGAAAACTGCTTTCACAAAAGGGATGTTTACCACAATACTTCAGCCTGCTGTTATCGATCACTTGCAAATGACAAGCAGCAAGTGATGATTACCTCAAGCACAGGGTTTTCTTTTTTTGTGTCCAATCTCAGCATGAGAGATAAGCAGCAGCAAAGCATTTTGATTGGTACAAAGCCACAAAAGGATGGGGAGGGGCTGCATTGCTGTGAAGTATCCTTCACTTGAGTCCTGGAACTCACTTTATCTGCTCCAGCATCACTTACTTGCCTGAATGGAGACTTAGCCCTCTCTTGCCACTGGAGCTACACCACAAGAAGTTCCCAGAAACTCTACATTTTGAACCCACGGTAACACTTGGGTATTCCTAGTATAAAAGATCTTACTGAAGCAGAAGTGTCACCAAATTCATAATGTTTATAAGGGTTATGGGCTCTAAGAAAGCAAGGCTGACAGTTGCAAAGCTGCACTTTTAATTATTGTGACCTTATTGGGAAATTGGAGTAGTTTCCTGCCGAGAGAAACTAATTCATTTGGGAAAGAGCAAAGGCTCTAAGTCTACTAGAAATCCTCGGAAGTTGCAGCAAAATTCATTATTGCTGAGGAGCAAAGTAGTCTTGATTAAAAAAAAATATATATATATATATACAGTTTTTTAACATAAATAATTGATATAAAGATTTTCATTTCTCTTTATTTTTTTATTTTATTTTATTTTTTTCATTTCTCTTTTAATTTAGTTAAGTAAGTGCTTACTAAAAACAAATTACTTTGGGCAAAGTCATAAGTATGGGCTTAGAGGCCAAATCCCAGCTTTGTCTCTTATCTGCTGTGCAAACTTGGGCAAGTTATTTATTAGCTCCAAAACTCCACTTAATTCATCCATAAAATGAGAAGATCTGTGTGATGATACACTGAGAAAATGTAGATGAAGATACCAGCATAAAATAAGCACTCAGTAAATGGCAGTGATTCTTAAAATATAAAATAGATACTGTGTTATATTTTATCAAGTTTCATATGTATGCAGCTTAGATCACAGTAGTTAAAGATTGGTGTTATGAAGAAATAGTTAACTTTCTTTGTAGTCCTTTATGTGTCTACTGCATCATCATAACTGGGGATAAGTGGTGCAATGATTCAGGTTGGGTGTTTTGGGGCAGATGGGAAGCAAAAAATGAGACAGAATGAAAGCTAGTCTAAAGTATCTGGAGGCACTACTCAGCCCCTAAACTTAGAGGTACAATTTGCAACTTAATCCACAAGTCCTGAGGTTAACACATCACACCTGACGTGAATATTTTCTCTTAGGATAATTTCATACTGGGTATAAACCACTTACAAGATTTCTGTTCAAGAAATCCTGATTGGAAGAAATGAAATTTAGGAATGTGAAGGCCCTTGTCAAAATCTTTTACTTTGAGCTGTTTACCAGTATTATGTTAGTGACTTTATAAAAGTATGTGTGTGCATAGGTACCTCATCTTCACTCACTCGTCATTCCCTTTGTAACCATCATCAGTGACGGTAAGCCAAAGGTTAAAAGCAAAGAGGTAGATCTCTCTACACAGTAAGCCAAAGGTTAAAAGCAGAGAGGTAGATCTCTTATATATTCATACTCATCATGTCTTTTGATCAGTTGAGTTAAATGCTCGACATAGTGATTTCTATGAGTCCCCCATCAGTTTATGTTAGTTCCAAGTAAAATTTGTTATCTTATTATTATATTATGTATTTTTATTATTACTCAAACCATTGAACTGTGAGTGTAAAATGAGTTGTTTCCATGAAAATTAACTTGCATGTTTTGGAAAGATACAATAATACATGATATGTGTGTGTGTGTTTGTGTGTGTGTGTTTATAAATGCATGGATTTGTGTGTGTGTGCCTTTATGTAGGAGTAGTCAAGTTGGGTTTGGACGTGACAACTATAAAAGCTTTGAAAATTAATAAAAACTGAGAGTTACTTTACACTCAAATTGTTTTACACATGTCCTTGAGTTTCTGTTATAATTTTTAAAAATTGACTTTATACTCAAATTGTTTTACATATGGCCTTGAATTTCTGTTATAGTTTTTAAAAATTGAAAGTAAGTGAAGACAATTATTTTCATTAATAAATGAATATCTTTTCATGAAATAAGGAATGGTATTCTTATACTTTAAAATAAAATTGTAAAAAAAATTAAAAAAAATAAAATTGTAACTGAAAATTTTCATGGGTTATATATGAAAAGAAGACTGTTATATAAGACTGTTATATATGAAAAAAAAAAGGTTATATACTATTTCCAAACAGTACATGCATATGTCCTCATAGAAAAGCCTTGAAACTTATGTCAGGAGTGTAACCCATAAATATACGTTTACATATTTTAAGTAAAATGTTTACATATCCCCATATCTTTCTATAAGTTCCCTCACATACATATTAACTACATGTTCAATTAACTAACAAGCCATCGTTCCTAATGATGGAACATAGGATTCTTGTGCATGCACTCGTATGTGTATGTGTGTTTGTGTGTGTGTGTGTGTGTGTGTGTTCACACACTCACCAGTGTATATATTCATACATGGGCTTAAGAAAAATTTTGGAACAATGTAGCTGAAGAAAACTTACATGATGATTTCAGAGGATGGTGACAAGTCTAAGTTAATATAAACCAATATATCTTGCCAGAAAAAGTTTAAAAAGCAGTGTAGGAGGACTTTTAATTACTTTATAGGAGAAGAAATATTTTTTTAACAAATCAGAAAAGTGTATTATTAAAACTGCAATTTTTGTCTCTTTATTCTATCTGTATGATACAGATTTTACAGCTGGATATGGGAAACCTATGGAGACTAACAAACCTAATGAGAAAAGTTTAAATCTCAAATACAGCTTCACACAATGGGCTATGATAGAGGCAAACATAAACTCTGATGCCTGAATATACAAAATCAATTCTATTAGAGTTAAACAATTAAAATAGGTGATACACTTTTTAAGTACCTTTGTTGCTTGTGTGTAATTCAACATTTCTATTTTATAATAACTACCAAAATAATGGTATCAGTGAACTTAAAACATACAAAAATAATTTAATATTTCTCTTAGATATCTCCAGTGTATTTTTAAGTGTATCTCTGGTTACAAAATGAAATTTTAAAAAGTTTCATGAAGCAGTCTACACTAATTGGAAAACTTTTTAGGGGGGAGGGGAGGGAGGTTATTATATTTTTGTGGAATTACGTTTTCCTTTAAATAAATCATATTCTTATATAGTAGTCATATGTTATAAATAATTTTCCCAAAGCAAGCAGATTCAGATTATAAATTTAAGGGAAACAATACCATCTGAGCATATCCTTTTATCTTTAGATAAAAACAAGTGAATAGGATAGGGTCACAGAAAAATTGGAGAAGTTGTTTCGTTAATGCAAAGGTAAAGCTATAGCTTTAGTGAAAATAAATGGTGTGGCAATGCCTAGATTTATTTTTGAATTAGAAATCATTTATTCTGTCACTATGTTTTATTCCAATGACTTTCTATATAATGTCATATGCTAAGTGATAAATACAGATACACTCTTTTTAAAGTGATGGGCATTTGAAATTGAGCAAGTGTTTCTCAACCTACTATCACTGCAAACTACATTTTAATGGTACAGAGGATTTAACTGTTTGGGGTTTTTGTAAGGTACCTACATTTTAACTTGAAAAACAGGAATGATGCTCTTCTGATACACAGGGCAAAACTCTTTGCAAAGTAACTTTTATTTTTCTCTGTATACTTTGTTTACGTAACTTTTTGCTTTCCTAATGTTTTACAAAGGTAGGCTGGAACCATTTCAAGGTTATCTCTTTATGAAAAGATAAAGGTTCCAATTTCAAATATCAAATATGAGATTAAATAAACTATGCAAACTGATATTAGTAGGTCACTGATATAGCTCCAAATGTTCTTTGTAAAAATATAAGACCTATAATTCCAAGGGTGAAAACCTTTTTTGCTTACGCACCTCAGGGACTGAAACTCCTGAAGTGGGCAGAGTCTGCTGAAAAAGAGAAGTTCATATTAAAGCTGAAAAAACCAAAGTCAAACTGAAAACAAATGCCAGTGAAGGTTCTTATATCACTATTCTCCTGTGAAGTAAGTGAATAAATAAAAAATGCATTTCTCTGTCATATTTTTTCTGCTTAATTTCATTAGATGCATGAATAAATATATTTTCACAAAATAAGTAATTGGTCCAATGCAGTGAGTGGGTTCGACTGTGAATTACTTATCCAAATTGCAATTTCATCCACCCAAAGCTGATTGATCAACATCCTTGGTTGGCTTCACAGACCTCTCTGAAACAACACAAATCTATTACATTTATATTTTGCAGTAAGACCTCATCTCCAAGTTCCATTATATTTCATCAACCATTCCTACTAATTTATTAAGTTGCCCATTTACCAGGCCCACTTTTCCATTTTCCAGTCCAACTCTCATTCCTTCCTAAAAATACTCAGTGTCTTTTTGATGGAGACATAGTTTATGGTGTTGGTTTTATTTTGTGATTTTTTTCTGGAAATAAGAAAAAAAAATATTCCATTAGTATCAGTAAGAAGTAAAAATATTATTAGATAAGTAGAAAAAATTTACTGGAGAGTAATTAGGAAAAAATGAGGAAGTTAAATACACTGAAGCTGGTCTTCATGACAGTGCATCTTCAATAATTCACCACCCTTCCTTTCCTGAGCCACAGTGGAAAGCTTTTTTTCTAGCAAGAAACAGAAAAAAAAAAAGGTTACCAAATTCCAAAAGTCTATGTCCTATGTGTCTCAGAACAAATTTGGAAAATTTTTGACAACTCACACGCATAATACCAGACAAAGTTTTCCTATTGTGGGGTGTGTGTGGAGGTTTGAAAATTGGATATGAAACTAAGAATTCTTAGACATTTATGTGTCTCTGAAAAGGAGGGAGTGGCCAGCATTTCGTTTCCTCTCCAGGACTGAGCTATGTGAAGGCAACTCTAAATGGATCTCCAAGGTGAGTCTGAACAATCTGAGAACACAGATATAGTTCACTCCCATATATACTGTATATAGTTATTGAAGAAGCAGGCAATTTCACAGCTACTCAGCACAGAGATGGACTAAAAAGATCCAATGCACCCAAAAGTGGATCGGAAGAAGGGTCTAGGGCACCACTAGAGAAAATTAAAATGTCCAGGAATACACCTCTATTTAGAAGATATTTTTATAATATAAGTAAAAAAAATGTTGCAGCTACAGATTTTTCATCAAAAGAAATCATCAAGTCTGGGAGGATGAACTTGGGTTAACTATCCCATTAACAGGAGAACCCTATGGAAGTAATTGCTACTTCTCAGATGGACTGAAATCATATTTAATAGAACTTTCACTGAAGCTTTCTGAGTTCAGTAATATTCTTGACTTTTGAATCAAAGTCAGTCTGCATAAAACCTGGGGCAATGGAGTGGTGGGAAAAACATGCTAGCCTCAGTCTAGCTCACCTCAAAATTTTTTTTCAGCTGTCCTATTTTTCTTTCTCATATCTTCATCTAAGTTTAGATCTGAATAAACATTTGAAGGCATGAATGAAGTTCTTCTACCTTTATTATAACAGATAAAGGTTTGCTCTCTTTCCAATCCAGATTAAGTGACTTGTCCTATGATCCCCTATCCTATCCTATGCTGTGGCCCCAGGAAGGTCCCAGAGACTCTCAAGCAAGCATACTAGGATGCCCATCAAGCTGTCTCCAAAGCATGAGACAGCTTCCAGATGCCTTCCACTGTGACAAGAATCTATGTTCACTGTACTTATGTCCATAGAGAGCAAAGCAATGGAAAGCCAAGTGAAAAGATCATAGTTGTCAAAATGGTTCATAATAATAGTCAAATGTGATGTAATATCTTGAATAGATATTGTCCACCCCACCTTAACCACCAAAAAATCTATAAAAGGCATTTTTACATGCTTTTAAGCATTTGAATATAGACAGGATAATGACTAGTATTATGGAATTACTGTTAATATTCCTAGATGTGATAATAATATAGAAATTTTGTAGAAAACTGCCTTAATCTTAGAAGATGCCTGCTGACATATTTAGAAATATAGTATCATACTACCTGCTATTTATTTGCAAAAGGTTCAACTTAATAAAATATGTATTTCCATATGTATGATGGCAAAATAATAACGGAGACTGGGGATATATTGAATTCATGTGGCCTGATGTCACAAAAAGCAGAAACCATGTCAACTCAGATAATAAGAAACCCTTTTCAGGCATTCTCCCCTCCCTCCCCAAAAGACATAGTAGGATGAAATTAAACCTTGGCTACCACTTGTGTGGAGAACTGAGAATATATAGATATTCATGTTTGTAAGCTTCTTCCTTTGTAAGGTAGTAGGAATATTGGGCATCTACTGAGAGTGAGCAATGTTGAGAGTGAAGTAGTGACCAGAAGAAAGTAAGGGAATAGAGTAGAGAGAAAGTAGAGAATTTGTGTCTACCTCTCTGAGAATGGGAGAGCAGATGACATAGAATGAGTAACAGAATCAAGCAAAATTCAGAATGCAGTGAGGCTAGAAGTCATAAATATGTAAGAGAGAAAGCCACCAGCTCAGAGAATTTTCTCCAGTAACACTCAGGCATCTTGAGAGCAACACTAAAAATTCACTCCAGGAATAGGAGTGATGAAACAATGTATATATAAGCTTACTCATAATCAAGATGTGCAGACAAAGAGTATATATTAAATTAACAAGCCCATCAGTGGCTTACCCTCAAGTCATAATAAGAAAACTATGGTACCTCGAAAGGAGATAAGCAATTCATTACAGAACAAATTGAGATATTATGTTACTTCAATTATACTCTTTTTTTATATGATTTTTAAACATCAAGGATGAACAGAGTAAATGTTTTAGTTTTTTGAAAATTATCATGAGTGTATAATTCTAAATGTAATATATTTTTAATCAAAATTAATACAGGAACTGTATATTTGTATTTAATCAAATGTGAGGTGTGACTGCAGAGGAATGTGATTGATTTTATTTAATCAGTATCATTTTAATATTAAATAGAATACACAGTACAGATAATTAGTTTAAAAGATGCATTTGTCTTTAGGGCACCTATTAAGTTCAACCGAATACCAAAGAATTTTTGAAAATCCTATTATTCTAAAATACTGAGATATATCTTGTCTTTATAGTTTCTAACATGTAATCATTTTAAATTGACAATTTAATCCAAATTGTCACAGGACAAAGAAAACCCTTTAGTGGAGAGATTGCTGGAGGTTTGAGGTAAAAATATAATAAGAGCATAGTACTCACATTAAAAGGGTCATTAGTTATTTCAAGACTAAAGCAAAATTAACAGAATTACACGCTATAACTATATAGGAATGTTTATGTTTTTGAAGAATTACTTTTATGTCTATTGTCTCATTTAATCCTCCCCCTAAACCAAGATATTCCACTTCTCAGACTGAGAAACTAAAAATCTGAAAGATTAGATTGCTATCCTAGGAAAAATAAGTATTACTAACAGAATCCTAATATAGTATTTCCCTGTCCCAGGCTCCATTTATTCAAACAAGTTCAATAAGAATTATTTCAGGCTTCTTTTTAGCCACATCTCTATTTTTTAGGTGATTTGAAAATCAAATTATTTTAAAACTGGGAAGTATTGAGAGACCACAATATATATCTGTTTTGCCTGAAAGAAGTGGCTTGAATATCAATAAGGGTTAATTTAACATAATAATGTCTAGTACCCTGGTAAATTAGAGTACCCATAATAAAACAATTTTAAATAGCTGCCTTCTTTATATACAGTTAGATATCTCTGGGATCAAAAAAGAAGTGAGAGAAAGAAAAGCAAGTTAGGGAAAAGGACAATTTTCTTCCTAAAATAGTACACTGACAGGTTTAAGGGCAGAAGTTTTTCTCTCACACTTGCTAATAAAGTGTATCAAAGGCATCTCTACCAAATAGAAAGTAACCAAGTTTGGTTTAGGTGAATTTTACTGTCACATTCCAGATTCATTACTTGTTTACCCTATTATGATTTTGTAGTTCCTAAGTGTGTACGCCAGACATTTGAACACAACACAAATTTTTTAAAGTGGGAATGAAGTAATTTTTATGCTACAAATAATTGTTATAGCCTATGATTACTTCAATCTATGGCAAGTATGTCAATTAGAAGGATCATTAATTTTTTTTTCCAGCAGCACTATGACATATCTAATTATAACCATCAAAAATAAAATATTTTAGAAGTCACACATGTTATAATCTTACCTGGGTCCCTTGAATAACCACTTCTCACTTGAGCCAAATTTTTAAGCTTGCATCAACATAAATTTAATGGTAAGAATATTTTTAATTGAGACAATTTCATTACCTTTATAATTTTAAGTGCTCACAGAAGTGTCCATTCCTATTATTGGATTGTTTACACATATTTGCAGAGTTTAGTTCAGAAGATTTTGCACAGGAGGTATTGTGAAGCTCCCTCCTTAATGGAGGTATTCCTGTATGCTTGTGTCTAGAAAGGAAACATCCTGAGCCTTCAGGGAAAGTACACCTAGTGCAACGGATATTTGGAAAATTAAGAGGCACCAAATGTTTTCAATAAGAATGTTAAAAATTTATCTTTATAGAGATATCCAAGTTTCAAAGATGGATATCTACATATAAAAGCAGTCAGCAACAGTGAAACTGTTTCTAATGTTATTTTTATTGTTGTTGTCTTGCCTAATTGACCAGCGAGTGAAATAAAACCATTAGAAATGTTATCCTACTTAGCTAGGTCTTATAAAATCTTCAGAAGCCCATACGGTTGAATAGAGTTCTTCAATTTATTTTTCACTCTGATCCATAGTGAAAATATGTGTATATTTACATAATTGTAAAATAATTTCACAAAGACCACCTACCTTATATGCCCTACTCTCTGATATGTTCTATTGTCTTCTCCACTTCTATTCCCTTCTATTTCAGAAATGGCTATTTTTTTCCATTCCTTTTTGAAATGCTGATCTGAATCCCCTAAATAAAATCATTCTTCACTAATTGTTGGGGAATTCAGCATGGAAACTAAAAATGGGTTTAGAACATTGAATTTGGGGAGGGCTTGTATTGCTTGTGCCATCTGCATGTTGTGTGATTTTAGGTAAATTTCTTAAATCTCTCTATGCTTCACTTTCCTCATATGTCTGGTAGGCATGATAACTATAGCTGCTTTCAAGATTAAAAGGTCATCTAACAAATTTAAGTTTCCAATAAATAGTAAGTGTCTTAATAACTTTAGAACCTAAAAGACTCTCCTAATTTTCAATGCCTGCCTAGATAGAGCTCAGCAAAAAAGGACTAATCACATTTTCTTCATCTCAAACTGTATTTGTTGCTCATAAGTAGATGGAACCAACAGATTTCTTTTTTTTTTTCTTTAATGAAATGTATATGTTAGGGCTGTTACAGGAGAGAGAAAGAAGGAAAGATGCAGAAAGGGAGAGAAGAGATCAAAGAGAGACAGCAACACAGAAAAAGGGAGAGGGAGACAAGAGAACCTAAGAAAAAGGAAAGAACAAAGTCTTCCTTGCAATACTCCTCAGTCCTCAAATGGACCACAGGTATCATAACTATGGCTATCATTTTGGAAATGAATGTCCTTTCTTTTTTTTTTTAAATTTTTGTTTATTTATAATAGTCACACACAGATAGAGAGAGAGAGGCAGAGACACAGGCAGAGGGAGAAGCAGGCTCCATGCACCGGGAGCCCGACGTGGGATTCGATCCCGAGTCTCCAGGATCGCGCCCTGGGCCAAAGGCAGGCGCTAAACCGCTGCGCCACTCAGGGATCCCCTGAATGTCCTTTCATTCAAAGAAAATAATTACATTGAGCAAAGGAAGGATGGGAGCTGATATTTAGAGAATGACTCTAAGTTTTTGTGTTTTTTTTTTAAAGATTTATTTATTTTATTGAGAGAGAGAGAGAGTGTGTACGTCCTCTCATGCTCCCCTGAGTGAGGGGAGGGACAGAATCCTCAAACGGACTTCCTGCTGAATGCAGAGCCTGATACAGGACTCAACCCCAGGACCCTGAGATCATGTCCTGAGCTGAAATCAAGAGATGGCCGCTTAACCACTGAATCACCCAGGCACCCATGGCTTTAATTTTTGTTTGAAATATTGCAAAATCCTTAAACATCAGATTCAAACATCTTCAAAATATATTTCAAGAAGAAATGCACATGTCTTACTGATTATTTGTGTCAGATAATTCTTCAGAATTCTTACTTTACATAAAGATAATCAATACCTACCTATTTATGAGTACATATGTATGATTCTGTTTGGGATGTTTGGGATAGGAATATGAGTGCAGTTGGTGGTTTTAAATAAAAAAAAACACCCTCAAAAAACCACACCTACTATTATAGATTATAATATCTACTGAATCTTATATAAATAAAATTAATCAATAATACTTCCTGTTATGACTATTCTTTTTCTCAACATGATCCCATTCTCAAAATGTTTCAGTGTGGCTTTCTAAAATATGGAAAAATCACTGTGGGTAGTGAAAGAATATTGATAAAAATATTTAGAATTAAAGCATTAGGCTGCTAAGTTTTCCTTTTCATCAATCTTGGAAAAGACCTCAAATTAAAAAACAAATAAGTTATAATGAAATTTGTTCTTATCCTTTGCCCCTCTAAATATCCACTGATCTCACACCAAAGCATTTTCTAACCAGGTTAAAGTCCAATTCTGCACTCACATTAGAGTAAGATTCAATTGAGTTAAAATTTTACACTGACTGCCAGTCAACCTTATCATGAACTTTCATTATGTGCATGTAATTAATTGGGTCCAACGAACAATATCAGTACTGAGTTATAGACTCTTTTCCCCCGACCATATAATTAGAATATAATTACCCACAGGATATCAGAATGATGCAAAACCTTTCCTCTAAATGCGCCCTCATTAGGAAACAAGTCTCAATGTACATTTATTCAATCAGTGTGAATTAATTAAAATGTTACTGAAATAAAAGAGGGCAGCAATAAAGAGTATCTGACATCTATTAAGAGACTATCACTTGAGATCTGCATGCACAGTTTATATTTAAACCCATTTAGCTCAAGTAGGAACTTGGCCATGTAATGTTATATACATCCAGCATACGAGGAAATCTGAGTAAATGAATCAGTATGTGTTAGTGTTTTTGAAAAGAACATAATATGTAATGCACACAAAATCTTAAAGGGCCTGAGCAGGATTCTACTTTATTCCTTGATGAGTCCATAAAGATGTTATCATTACACAGGACAAATCATGTTTAACTCCCAAGTATCCAGGAAAGTAGTTTTTCATCCCATACTTTTCTACTACAAATCTAGCATCACTATTTTGCTATGGCTTAGGAGAAATTGATCAGAAAAGCCTAGATTTGCCAAAGAATTAATTATTATTCTTTTTAATAAAAAAATAACCTCCATTACTTAAGCTAGCTCAAGGTATTTCAGTAGCATATTTTCTTTAAGCAGAATATTCATATCTACCTAAGACTTTATTCTTTTTAAGAGAATGCATAATATAATATAATATATTCAGATTATATAAAACATGGAAAAAAAAACAGTAAATGCATAAAGAAACCAAAGGGGATATGCTGCATATCCCATAAGACGCTGCTGGTTCATGGAAAAAAATTCTTCCTAAAAGCTATTTTTCTTGGTTTCTCTAGTACTTGGCATACTGTCACATGCAATCAAAGATTACTGAATAAACTAACAAATAAGCCTAATACAAAGGAATACGCACCAATATTCAAGAACAATATCATAAAGAGTAGCAAAAATTTTAAAAAGCTACATGTAATATTTAAAGTAAGATATACAGAGATCTTCAAGCTTTCTGTTATTATATAATTCCTCAGACAGTTTTAGGTTGTGTAAAACTTAGTGCTGATAATAAATATTGGGCATTCATTCTTACATATAAACAAGCACCACTTTAAAATGGAAATACCGATGAGCACCAAGTTATATAAGGATATTTACAAATTGCTACTTTTCATTGCTCTTCAGGAACAAACTCTAATAACCAGTTTTTAAATTATTAATTTTAAATTTTTAATTATTAATTAAAATAATTAAATTATTCTTTTAAATATTTTCTTAAAAATGTAAATTAATTAACATTTTTTAAATTATTAACTAAAATGACTCCATAAGATCATTTTTAAATGTTCTGAATGTATGTTATACTTTTACATTCAGGTATTAGACTGGTTTTCATAGAAACCAACATATGAAAGAAATAATGAACTCATTCTAAGTAAGAAGGAGATTGTCTCACACAGGCCTGCTTTATTTTTACATAAAATTTTCTGTAGAATTTCAGTGACAAAGACATGTTGCTCTAATTTTTTTCTGAAGATGCTGTGATTTGAGTAATACTAACTAAGGGTAAGCATCACATACACAAAAAATACTACTAATAGAATATGAACAAATTTAGAGTTACATTTAGTAGGAAACATCAATTTTCATTTTCTGAGCTAAACTAAGAATGAATATTTATGATACTTTACATAGACTACTGCATTGCTTAAGCTATCTTTTTAAAAAATCAGATTTTGAATATAATTTGATATCCAAAGAAAAGTGTCTTGATTATCCTTAGAATTCTGAAATATTTCCTTTAAGCTTTCTAGCTGCAGTGCCACTTTATTTTAAAAATTAGGCATTTTACAGTACCATCTATTGGATATTTTATATAACTACAATAACTTAACAATCTCAGGTTTTCTGAAATTTAGTAATGATTATAAAATACTTCAAGTGCCACTCCAGAAACACAATGCTCATTAGATGTCCACTAATATTACCTCATCTTCACATACTTTAGACTCAATTTTATTAGCTTATAAGAATAAGATTTATTTACCATGTATTATGAATGATTTTTTAAAATAAGCCTCCCTGCCACATATTCATTTTAATTTGTTATATGATACTCACGTCACTGTCTAATATATTTTCTTCTTGACTCAAGAGAAAGTAATAACTGATGGGGATAAAAAGAGACATGTAATTGTAATTTATTAATTCAGTAAATATTTGTTGAGCATCTACTATTCATTACACTGAATTAGGTGCTAGAGATAAAGAGATTTAAAACCCTTTTTGTGTGAGTGGTGAGAGTGGAGGAAGCATTGGTCATTGAGCAGAGAAAAGAGCTTCACAAGAAATATTTTAAGTTCAGCTCCTAGAGTGATGTTGAAGCCTCTATGGGACATCCAGAGGAAATTCACAAGGTGAAGCTGAGTATTTGGATCTTGAGGGGTCAGAGAGAACAAGGTTACACAGATGTATTCAAAAGTGGTAGTTGTACTCATGGAATCAAATGAGCTAATTTGTAGAGAGCATAACGACATAAGAATATAGTTAAAAATGGAAAGAGAACCATATTTAAGAATTAAAGGACTAGGAATTTAGCAATATGGATCAAGTGCGGCTAGCAAGGTAGAATAAAACCTAGATGAAACATGTTGGGTGAATGCCACGGTATGAGAACGGAGCCCTTAAAATACTCTCAGTGCTGCAGGGGATTCAATAAGAGGATTCTTGAAAAGGGGGTCTAGTGGATATTGTTGGTAGCCAAAGCAGAATCCTTTGTCACCTTGCCAGAGTACCTATCTCTAATTGCTATAAGTGTGGACTGCTGAGAACTCCTAATTGTTCCATTTTCTGAAGAATTATTCTTTATTCCAGGAGTGGCTCTCCAGGGAGCAAGCACCCACTACTCTGGAGGAAGTCACAGCTAATGAATGAGTGATAGGGGTTAGAAAAAGCCAGCCCCTTGTTTTAAGAACAACCCCTTGTCTTCAGACCCCTTGTCTTAAGGCCTTTTATAGGCCATACCCCATGGTATGATTTTATGCCAGAGCTCTCAAAGTTCAGGCCAAGGCTTACATTCTCCCTGTCACCTCTTCCTTGCTCAAAGCCCCTTTTCTTTCCTGCTTCCTCCCTCTCTTGCAGATGGTTTTATAAAGAAACATTCCTACCTCTATAAGTCACAAACAGCTAAATCCCTGGTTCATGCTCTGCTCCTTGGGAGTCCAACCAAAGAGTGCTTCTGGATTTGTGATGAATTACAAGAACAGTTTCCCACCCATTTTATAGTCAGGAATTGGGAGAAGTAAGGAAGGAGGAAAGTAAGTTGAGGTAGAAGGAGGAGGAAAATTTGACACAGTGAGTGTACCTTCACAGCTGCACATACTTATGGCTACATTAAGAAGAAGACAAAGACCACATCCATTTACAAATATAGAAAAATAGCAGAAAGGAACAGCTAAATCTTTAATATGGGTTTAAGGGCAAACATACTACCAAGAGTAGAAACAAAGTAGTTCCAGTACTGGACTCAAATTGTGCTGGCCAGTGCTATCTAGTGCTATCTATCACAAGCAGGTTAGGTTACACCTTATTTAAGTGTTTCAATTGTAAATCAGTGAGTCGATATATTATTACATATTATGGCAAATGTCATGAAAGGAGAAAAATGGGGAGAGATGCAGAAAGTGCCACAATTTAAGAACTGGAGGGATACAGGCCTTCGTGACTCAAGGATGGTGGAATAACGGTAACTAAATGGAAGAATTCAAGAATAGTTGAGGTTGGGGTGAAATAGGAATATTATAGGGAATAGAAAATGCAGGTTGAGCTGTATTCCTCCAGGACTTGAGTTTCTGTGGGCAAATGAGGCCAAATTGGTTAAAGCTTCTGTGAGTATTAGCAACAGAATTTGAAGTAATGTATTTTATCATCTAGACTGGGAGGTGAGGAGTGAGTATGGCAGCCTCAAAAGAACTAAACAATCATTAGTCTACAAAAAAGGGAAACAGGGTTGAACTAAGGGGGAAAAAAGTGAGTCAAAAATCACTGCACTGTGCATGAAATTGGTGTATAGATCAAGTTTTAAATGAATCAATTTTTGTTCAGGTTTCAGGTTGAAAGTGGAGAATAGTAAATTATATTTAATAGTAAAACAGAGAAAGGCATGTATATAAATACTTCATGATCACCACCACTTCATCTGGAATCATTAAAACCACAGTTTACCTTTACAAGGTGGAATTTGTCCTTAAATACCTAGTGGTGAAGGGACCTGATTTTTATTGCACCTGAAATTTAAAAGTTAGAAGACAGACATGATATAAAGTATTTATTTCTACTGTGATATAGTTAGTTCTGAATATATGCCATTCCCTAACCCCAATCTTCCTCTGGAGAGAACAAGCAGAAATATCAATACAGAGGTTCCCATATTTGGGAGCATTTATGCCAATTTCTGGCAATTGTTTCTGACAATTGTGTCTCACCAGATAGAAAAAGTATGATGTCTGACTTGTTTTAATTTGTTTCTCTCAATTATTGATAAGAGTTAAGGTTTTAAGTTACTTTATGGTTATTTGCATTAATTTTACAAAACAAGGCATTTTGTTGTGATGCTTATGTTTGCCTTGATTTATGAATTTTGGTCTTTATCATTTTAAAAATAATTTTTGGATTGGTCAAGTCTATCAACATTTTCTTTAATCTTTTCCTTTTAGGAAAAAGGTAAAAGGCAAGAAAAAATATTTTTATAAGCCAAAAATAAACATTCAATCCATGTTTGATTTATTCTGGAATAGGTATAAAGTGGAATTTATCTTAATTTAGTTTCCCATATGGCTGTGCAGTAATATCAAACCACTGATCTCCATCAGATTTAATAGGTGACCTTCGTCATATACTACATTACTACATATAATTTACTATGTTATAGACTTTTTACAAGGTCCTTATATTTTCTAGAGGCGTTTACATTATTTTGATCACTGTAACTTTAATAAGCATAATCCTAATATTTGTTAAAAACAGGTACTTCCTGGGATGCCTGAGTGGCTTAGCAGTTGAGCATCTGCCTTTGGCCCAGTGCGTAATCCTGGGGTCCCGGGATTGAGTCCCACTTCGGGCTCCCTGCATGGAGCCTGCTTCTCCCTCTGCCTATGTCTTTCCTCTGTTTCTGTGTCTCTCATAAATAAATAAATAATATTTTTTTAAAAAAACAAGTCCTTCCTTATTGGTATTCTTTATAGTTCGAGGAATTTATATTTGTACATATTTATTCATCCAGGGAAAATATGGGATCACATTATTTAATATATATATTACATGGGAATCATACTAAATAGATGAATGAGTTTGAAGAGATGTAGGTTCTTTTTAGCTTAATTTTATTTTCTTCATTATACTTAGACTTTAAAAAAAATCTTAATTTTTTGTTTAAGGATAGCACCTTATTGCCATTCTCCTTTCACTAAAGGAGATTTTCTTAATCCTCTCTTTCAAATTACTGATTCAGTGTCCTCAAAGTTGATTCTCTCCTATATAGACACTGATATACTTCAGTTTCTGCTAAAATATTTTTTTCTCTACATCTTTTCTTAACCTTGTAGTTATTCCTTTTAAGTCAGTATTTATAAAGTAGATTTTTCTTTAGTATTCTTGATCATGTAAAACAATTGCTATTAACATTTTCTTCTGCTCAATGCAATAAATCTTCACGTATGAGACCCATCTAACTTAACTACAATGCTTGTTTCTTTTTTCTTATGGCAGAATTATTACTATTTTATTTTGGCAACAGGTAGACTTCTTTATACTAAAATGCACTTTGGCCATAAGCCATCAGTCTGCATTGACAGTTGTTATAAAAAAGGAAAACCAAAGGAAACAAACACTACTATGATTACAGCAATATTGTTGAGCCGTAGTGCCTTCCCGATACAATTTGGTATGGAAGAAATTAATCTGAGATCTTAGTAACAACAATAACAATAAAAAGTCTTTCCGCTAAATGAATGATTTGTTTTTATGTTGTCAAGACTGTCAAGACTATATTTCCCCCCTTTTCGTATGGATACTAAGAAACTCAGGAACAAATCTGCAAACTACCTCTGTCAATTGTTTTAGAATATTAGTGAATTTTTAAGTCTAATTTGATTTTGGTATAAATTTATTGTTTTAGATTGCTGCTTAGTTATACAAGGTGATTTGATTGTTATTGGTAATAAGTTGTAGAATAATTTAATTCATTAATGGATAATCACATATTCTCACTTTTGAATCAGGTACATAGAGGATATTATTTACTTTGTTTTATCCTATTTCCTAGATTTTAGCTTTCAAGTATTTTTTATCCTTCTTTAGATAAAGGTCATTTTTGCCTATATGTTTTAGACTTCCATCGGATTTTCAATTAATTAAACATCCAGTTTATGTCATATCAGGCTTTGTTTTTGCTTTTCCATAAATCATGACAAATTAACAGAGTACAGGTTTGTTTCCTTAAAATAGTGATACAGAAATATTATAGAAATGTATTATCTTTGAAGCTCTATTTAAAAAAAAAACTAAAAATAATATTTTAGAATCCTAAAAATAACTCTACCATATTCATTTAGGTAGAAACAAATATAATTTGCCACAATATAATTAATTTTTTCTTCTAGATTAGATCTTATTTATAACTATACATATTCTATATTACAGCCTAAGCTACTACAAAGACAGGTTCTTCGGAAACCCCTGAAATCAATCTAACTAAGACAATGTAACAGATAAATGGTTCATCTCACAAGTGTAGACGACGGAGTCATAACTTAGTGATGCAGGTTCCTTTTCCCATTTCTTATACTATGTACATTTAAAATATAAATACATGAATACTCTGCCCAATTAAAATGGATATACACATATTTTATAAACATTATAGGGCTTTAGTGCTTAAATGTGTTCCTCACTGGAATTTGAGTCAGAAAACCATTGGCAAAAAATATAGGAAGGTTCAGAATTTAATTCTACACATTTTTAAAAATAAATAAATAAAAAGCAGCCATCTTTTATGAATAATACCATAAAAATGAGTCTGAGTTAGATTTTCAAAGTATGGAAAAATTAGATTCTTTTTTGCCTATCATTACTATGATGACAATTATGAATTGATCTATAATGAATATTAATTAAATGAATATTAAGTAATGACATTGATGAAACATTTATTGAGCACTGACAATGGGCTTTGTCCCCACTCTTTAGACAAAAAAGAAAATTGCACAGGCACAAACCCATGGTACATTACATAAAGAATTTCAAGAAAATAGATGACTTCAGTAACTGTGGTTAAAGGTTAAAGAGGTAAATGCAAAGAAGGGAAATGATGTTAAATAAAAACTGAAGCTCAGTGCAGCAAGTCACATCCTTAGCCAACTGTTCACACCTCTCCACCAGACTTCTGGGAGCTCTACAACTAGTATAGGAAGTAAGGTTACAGAGCATTCAAAATTCAAATTTCAGAATCACACAGAATTCAAACATTTCCCTCTCTCCTTTAATTGGCTAATGTTTACTACTGAAATTGTCATTATTAACTATTTCTGGTTACAGTTAAGGGATAAATAGAGAGTACAGAAAGAGCCCATAGTAACTGGACTATGAGGAAAACTCACACACCCATACTTCCACTCTCTAACAGAACTTTTGACATCGCTAAAGAGTAATGACTTGATTAAATACATACTTTAAGGAAAGACTTAACATATTCAATGCTATGTAAGACTTAATCACCATATCTACAATGCATAATTTAGTAGGATTCTTATAATTGTAGAAGAGCAAGCAAAGATTGGAAGAAGAGAAGGTAATATAGACATATGGTTCCCCAAGGGTGTTATATGTAGAGATGTGTGGACTGGTATTTCAGCAACACAACTTTGTCCAAGTTTTCAGTCACAGTAAAGAAGAGAGGTAGTCGGAAAAATGTGAATCAAGTCTAAGAATATGTCTAGAATTTATATTTTCCAAATAGTTTTATTTTCCTTTCTCTCAGCTAATGAGCTTCATTATTGATTTTGTTGAGATTCTTTACGGTTTATTTAAGGTAATATAGAATATTATAGAATATTATAACAAGAATATTATAACAAGACTATAAAGTATTCTGGGGAGAAGACACCACAATTGGTCCAAAAGGGGCACAATAATGAACATATATTTTATATCACTTTCTGCCAATAGATACTATTTTGACAGTATATTCTGATAATACTGTATTTGTTGAAATATAAGATAAAATTATCATCTAAAAATAGTTATTTAAGTATTTAATAGTTTATTCTAAAAAATTATTTTGGTTTTAGGAAACATTCCAAACATTATGTTCCTGATTTAGAAATATGTTTATAGTGCAGAAAGAACTAAACAACTGTGAAGTGTGATTCATGCGGAGAACAAAATAATACAGTATGAGTGAAAAAAGGATACTTTGCAATATCTATTACAGAGTAAACAGGAAAAGTCACTCTTCCTAAAGATGTTCACTGAATAAGAACAAAATAAATAATTGGAAACATGCTAGACATAAATATTGTTTCAACTAAATTATGTTATCTTCATTTCATAAGATATTATGTGGCCATGAATAACAATGTTGCATAGTATATAGAAACACATACATTTAATGATATTAGTTTAAGTGTAAAAATAAGGTGTCACATGATATATCAAGTTTAGTTATAAAAATGTAAAAAATATGCACCTAAGGATCAAGAGGAAAATTTTAATACTGCTTCCATTTATATATTAATAACTGCTCTTATATAAATTATTACAAATTTTTAATTTCTTTCTCATTTTTATGTTTTTTAATAAATTTTATTTTATAATAAAATGTTAAAATTTACTTTTTAAATTCCACATAATATTTAAAATAACAGTAATATTAGGTGACATACACTGAACACTCACTATATGCTGGGCATACTTCTAAGCAATTTTCATGAATTAACTCATTTAATTCCATTTTACAAACTGAATACAGATGTATGAAATATGAATATGAATAATTTGCCTCATGTCACAAAATCAGTGAAAAGGCCAGGATCCAAATACAGAGAGTATATTATCAAACCTTATCCTAACATGGCTGAGCCACTTTATTCTCCCACCTGCAATAAATGCAATAAATGAACACTCTAGTTGCTTCCTGTCCTTTCCAAAGCTTAGGATTTTCAATTGTCTTAATAATTTTGAGGGGTGTATAATGTTAACTATCAAGATTTAAACATGTATTTTCCTGATGAGTAAAGATGGTGTGCATGCATTTATATGTTTATAGGTGTTACGTATTTTTTATTCAAAGGCTGTTTAGGTCTTTTGCCTTTTTGGATTGGGTTGTTTGTTACTTATTATTTATTTACATAAATTACTTTTATATTCTGGACACTAGCCTTTTGTTACCATTCTGTAACCCTCTGAAGGAAACAACTTGCCCAAAGATCCAGAGTTCATGTGAAACTTAAGTTTCTAGTCTCTATCCTTTCTGGTTATCAGGATCCCAAACTTATTTCTGCTTTCTTTCTTCTAAATTGATCTTCCATATCTCACTTCATTTTTAAAACTTTTCATTGAGCTTTCTGAACCTTTGCCTAAAATAAACAAACTATAATTTTGCTTTCTAAGTCACTGCCACTTTCTCTAGTATGTTTCTAAAAAGAGGTTGCTCATTTTCTCAACTAATACTTGTTCTATAGTTTTTATGGAAATCTCTTGGCTTTCCAACCAAATCATCATTCCTGTGGATCCAAAGTAGAATATCTCTCACTCTGTCCTCTATTGCTGCTGAGACTACTCATTCACTTTACATTTGGCAGCCAAGTCCCCACATGTTCTTCAAAATTCAGGCATCATTTCTTCAAGAAAGTTTACATTTACTCTTTGAATTACCCTCAGGATAAATTAAGGGTTTGTCCTCTAGAGCCTCTGTAAGTTAATATTTATCTCACCATAATATGTAATCTGCTTGCCTGTTTTGATCAATAGTCCAATTTGTAGGAAATAAGATAAATGTTCTCATCTGAATTTTTAGCTCCAATAACTTGAAAAGACAATGGAAAGAAGAAAGAAGGGAAGAAGTAGAGAGAAGATAATAAAACCTAAAAAAATCCGGCATTGCAGATATCGTATATAAGAAAAATGCACATTGATTATCAGTAATGATCTTAAAATAAAGACATTGTCATTATGGTATGTAAACCATAGGTACTTATCTCTAACATAAACTCCAGTATAGGGGCACCTGCACGGCTCAGTCAGTTAAGCATCCGACTTGGGGTTTCAATGCAGGTCATGATCTCAGGGTGGTGAGATCAAGCCCTGCTTCAGGCTCTGTACCCAGTGCAGAGTCTGCTTGGGATTCCTTCCTTCTTTCTCTCCTACCCTGTCTTCTCTTCTCCCTGCTTGCATGTGCACCTGCACATGCTCTCTCTCTCTCTCTCTCTCTCTCTCTCTCTCTCTGTCTCTCTCTCACACAAATAAATAAATAAAATTTTTAAAAAATAAACTCTAATTTAAAGTAATCAACATTATATCATCCCTATATTTTAACTTATTAGCTTTACTAATATATATTGATACAGAAAAGGACTAATCAATCCCTTACTTAGAAAATAAAAATCTTGCTTTTAAATAGTAATGTACAATAAGCATTCTATGCATGGAGAATACTAAATTAAATCATAGAGCTAAATATAATAAAAATTATTTTTATGAGGATCTGCTTCATTTTACTGTTCAAACATAAAGTTTAAGATGCCACTTCCTCATGAGACATCTCAAGTTCTCTTTTGTTGATAGTGAAAGAATCAATGTAATAAAAGCCTCAGTCAAACTGAAGAATCATTATGAAAACATGTATACTCCTAGAGACCCAATTTGACTGATCATAAAAAAAATATATAAAACCTGGAATGAATGTATGGATGAAACTACAGTTCTAGAGAAGCTGATCAAATTTATAGCTCTATGAGATTACTCTAAGAATCAGAGACTCTATCTAGCCTATTGCATTGATTTCTGTTTGATCTAACAAATTTATGTACTATTAAAAATAATTTTAAAATTTCTAATTGAAGCCATTATAATGAAGAGAGATTTATGGAAAGGATAGTGATAAATTTATGGATTAGCACATAGAAATAAACAACATAAATACATGCATCATTGTCAAATGTGGCATGCATTTACCTCCGTGCATCCTAAGGATAGAAGACAGAACGTGACAGTAACAGATCCAGGGATCGTGTTTTATCCTAAACACGTATATGGAATCTTCTTTTTATTTTTTTAATAATGTATTTATTTATTCATGAGAGACACAGAGAGACACGCACACATAGGCAGAGGATGAAGCAGGTTCCCTACAGGGACCCCGATCGGGACTCGATCCCAGGACCCCAAGATTACGACCTGAGCCAAAGGCAGATGCTCAACCACTGAGCAACCCAGGTGCCCCTTATTTTCATTTTTTAATTTAATTTAAACACAATGCTTGGGGATCCCTGGGTGGCGCAGCGGTTTAGCGCCTGCCTTTGGCCCAGGGCGCGATCCTGGAGACCGAAGATCGAATCCCACGTCGGGCTCCCGGTGCATGGAGCCTGCTTCTCCCTCTGCCTGTGTCTCTGCCTCTCTCTCTCTCTCTCTCTCTCTCTCTCTCTCTCTGTGCGACTATCAAAAATAAATTTAAAAAATTTAAATTAAAAAAAATAATAAATAAATAAACACAATGCTTGGATCTATTGTATTCAGCCTTTCTGGGGAGAGAGGCTAACATTTATGTGTACACATATGTTAAGGTATAAATAATAATAATAATAATAATAATAATAATAATAATAATAACAACAACAGTATTTGGACTAATAGGGTCCAAAAGATAACGAATCATGATAAAGAGAACTAAGAGGAATTTATTTTAGGTAATTAAAACATCTCTAAAAACAGGGTTTTGTTTTTTTGTGTTTTTTTTTTTTTTTTTTTTTTTTTGCTGCTGTTGTTACAATAAATAAGGACTCTTATATGAGTTTTAAAATGTCTTTCAATGTAGGTTAATGACATAAAAGTAAGTCCGAAGTTAATTAAACCAATTCAATAAGAGACTAAAGCAAATGGACCAAGTCTGTCTTTGGTTGGGGGTAAAATTTAGGACATAAAAGAACATAAAAGATGGCTCTCATGCTTATCAGGCCATGTCCTACATAAATTGTTACAATTTTTTTGCATTGTCACTTTGAGATTAGATGGCAAAAGTTTCTGAGTTCAATCTATATAGAGAATCAAGAACATATTTTTAATGGATTCCATTCAAAGGAGTATTCATTTTAACAATCAGTTGGGAAGGATTAATGGCCTTTTTTGAAAATTACGTTGCTTATTCAGTCCCCTCTGAATGGGCAGGAATAACTTTACATTTGTTTGGAGGTAGGATGAAGGAAGGCCTTCAAGAAGTCTGCCTTTGTAAGCAGTTCTGAATTTTCTTCAATATGGCAGTGAATGGACCATGAATGTCATCATTTTTGCTGGAAGATTTTTCAAAGAAAGTATTATGAGTATGCAAACACAGAGAAGTAGCTTAACGAAATCTTTAAATTACATAAATGTTAAGCAATATGGCGTTTTGATAATATTCTCAAAACATGCTGGATACCAATTGTAATCCCAGAAAACAGTGATTTCATCTGATGTATAGACAGACTCACTGGTCACCTTTCAGTTTTAATCTCAGAGTAGTTGGTTTTAACCCATTTTTATGGCGATAGGCACTATCAAGACCAATTATGTGTGGAAGCCGTTTATAGTATATGCTAATGAAATGCTCCATAACAGGTAAGTACATAGCTACTGAATCATTAACTTAAAGTTAATAACAAGTGTTGGGGAGCAATTGGGAGGCTGAGAAATGTGTACAACTTTTTAAAAGATAAATAACACCTAAAAAGAGGTTCTAAAATATCAAAAGACTGCCGCTAGGGATCTTGACCTTATAGTACTTTATTTAGATTCTTCAACCAGGAGTTAAGCTCCATGTTAAGTTTATATCACTCATTCAATAATCAATTCCTGACTATACAGTCAAGGTAAAGGAAAAAAAAATCCTCAATAAAAACAGACATCTTAAATTCTTCATTTTGTATTTCCTAGAATGTGATAAAGAATCTTCTATTCATGGCCATCTTGCAGTTTCTGAACCTCACCTGCTCTTCTTCAAGAACATTAGCACAAGCAACGGGACTCATAATTTTTAAGAAGGAAATTGTTGTTGAAAAATTAAAAAAACAAGATGATATCATTTGTGAAAACTAACGATTTTCTTTAAACAGAAGTTAAAATTTTATTATGGTGATGTGCTGTGGAATTATTCCTGAGATGTCAAGTGAGAGTTCACAAATTAAAAAGTCTTAGAGCCCAGAGTAAGCAATTTTGTGGGCAGAACAATAACTGCATAATTTATTTACAGTAGTAGTTTTTAAATGGTTAATGGGTTTAATAGTAGTATGTGTATTTTCTTCATAATAAGAAGGTAACCTTTAATTTCTACTTAGCAAAGAAGGGGAAATTTTAAAGTAAAATGATTCAGGCTGATTTATTAACATATACAAAACTCCAAAAGCTTTAGAGAGTAGGTTTACTTGCTATAGTAGTTCAAATTATCCTTGATTTCTAGTGTGTAATTGGCATGTGAGGGATTGCGTGAATTGATTTAGTTAGAGACTTGCTTACCATGCTGGATAGTTTGGAATTCAAATAGAGAATTACCAAATATGTACTTATTTTAAATATTTTAAAATATTTAAGCAGGAAAATATAATTGCATTTTGGCAAGTGGATCCAGAAAGCAGAATGAAGAAGGTATAGAATGGAGGTAATTCAGTAGGATGCCACTAGGACATTCCTGGAGAACAATTTGTGATGGTGACATGTGAGGCGATTACTGTTGAGGTGAAGGAAAGAAAAAGGATTGAGACCATTAGAATAGGTTACTCAGTGATTAATCTGATACTCAAGATGAGGCATCAATGATAATTCCTAGGCTTTTGTCTTGGGACAGCTGTGATATGAATGTTCACATCACCAAGATAAGATAAATAGGATAGGGCCTGTTTTGGGATTTGGAGAAAGGGTGAGAATGATGAGTTCAGTGCACGAGTTCTGGAGTGGTACTCCTTGGGTTCCAAGTCTCGTTGGCCACTTCATAGCCATGTGACACAGGAAATTTACTTAACCTCTCTGTTTCTTAGTTTCCTCATATATAAAATGGAGATAGTTATAATATTTATCTTATGGTGCCACTGTGAGGATTAAATAAATTCACACACATCATTACCAGTAACCCCAAACCCTTCAAACTCTCTATGTGCTACCCCACTCACTCTCACAACCTGACACTAATAACCTTAATTTCAACAATCTTGGATTCAACTCTAATCCAAAACATATCCTTCATAACACCAATTATTGTACCTCCCTCTTCATCTCATTACTTCCCACACCTCCCAGCTTAAACTCCATGGTCACTCCTTATACTCACTCTATTGCATATACTCTCAACTCCATAGCAACTCTTTTTAAAATATATTTAGCAAAACAGACTCCTCATGGGTAGGCTATGCCTATTCTAGTCCTAGAGCTAGAATGAAACTGGAGAAATAAGATTGAATGTGACCAAATATATTCATCTAGGCTTACTGGTCTTATTCTAAATTTATGATGATTAACAGGTGGCTGCTCATTACTCCCTGCAAATCAAATGGTATTTCCTTGATCCATTAAGCTCACACTTTCCTCAGTGTCTGTTGTGCAACTTCTTCCCAATATTCAAAGGTCTCATACAGTTCATACCACACTTGCTCTCAGCAATGACCTCAGGTAACTAATTCTCTGAGAAAGAGAAGTAAGCATCACATATAATTTTGCTCACTGCTGCCTCCTCAACAGTTACATTGTTCTTGTTAAAGTATGAGTCAGGTCATTCCCTTTTCTGGTCAAAATCCTCTAATGGCTTCCAACCTCACTCAGAATAAAAGCTAAAGATCTTACAGTGGCCTAAATCGCCCTACAGGATATGAAAATTTTATGACATCTTGGACCTTCTCCTCTCTTCTTCTTCCTTCTCACTTACGCCCAGCCACTACTCTCCTTGATGGACTGCAGATAAGACATTTTTGTCCTGCCTCTGAGTCTTTTCTCGTCCTTCCTTGGTGACTTGTCTGTGAAGTTCCATCCCTACATAGTCGTGTGGGTAACTCCCACACATTCCTCAACTCTTCATTCAACTATCCCCTTAGACATCTCTTTCTTGACTATCCTTTTCATAACTACAACCCCAACATTCCTTCTCTTCTTTTCCTGCTTCAATTTTGTATGAACCATGTACAAAATAATTTTCTTATTTCATTGTTTATTGCTGGAATGAAAACTCCACCAAAAAAAAAAAAAGATTTAATTTAGCTTTTACCATTTTACCCCACCACCTATAATACTATTTGACAACAACTAGACACTCAATAAATACTTGATGAATTAATGAATAAATATGCCTAGCACAGTAGCTGGTAGGGTATATGTGCTCTCTATAAATGAGCTACCATTATTACATTAAATAAATATAATAATACATTAGGCATGTAAGACAACATGGCCCTTCAAGTTGCAGCTTTATAGGTTTGCGATTCAAACCTATGGATGAAGAATGCACTGAGTATAAATTAACATGATAATGAAGTCAACGAAATAAATAAGATCCCACTGGGAAGAATGTTAACAGTGAAAAGCTGTGACATATGAGGGTTGAGCAAAGGGATGCACCAACATGGAGCAGGATGAAGTCATGAAAGCCAGTAAAGATAAAAAGGAAGCATCCAGAGAAACAGAAGAAAGCCCAGTAGAGTGTGGTATAATGGAAGTCAGTAAAAAGTAGGCATTCATGAAGGATGAAGTGGTCAATAGTGCCAAATATTTTAGTATAGGTAGTAGTAAGGATGTGATAAAATAGCAAATGTTGAGATGCAAATCATGATTAAAGCTGTAGGAAGATTTAATGATTGAAAATAAATCTTCAGAATCAAGATTATTTAAAAAAATAATGAGAAGGTTTTGTAAGATTGTTAGAAGACAAGCATATTCATGTAACACATGTTCTTTACCTTTGATTCTCTCCAAGAAAGAAAAGATAGGATAATAAAAAGAATGCATCTCATGCTTGACTTTATCTGACCAGAGGTTGACATAAATGGACCAAGGAAGTAGTCCCCTGGTTCAATGAACTGAATAGGGTTTAACCTTGGCAGCTAGATGGTAGGGTGACATAATGAATTTCTTTCTAGGGTTAAAATCTGAGATCAAGTTAGCATAAAACTAGTAAAATTACGATAATTTTAAACAGAATGTAAATATGTAAAACTTGTACAAGTCCTTTCTCTTTAAGACAACACTATGAAAGAATAAAATAACACCCAAATTCATCTAAAATGTAAAGTATTTTTATGCAGCATTCATTATTTTTAATTAATTTTACTTAGTGCAGGATGTCTAATGAATCTCATATGAAGAAAGGAAATTTAGAATTAGTTATTGCTATCCTCAGCAATGTGGAGGTATTTTCTTTTGCTCTATATTTGTAGTTCGAGAAAATGAAGAGTTTGAAATATTTTTTTTAAATAAAGACATTTAAAATACAACCAGTATTTTACAGATAATTACAAAATGAATCACAAGTGGGTGCAAATTGAGTAATTTGATTAATTTCTAGGTTGACCTTTAGAAAAGTATTTGTCTAACATTTCTTAGCTGTTGTATTTTTATTATATCAAGCTAAAGTTCCAGGCACTTAATTTCCATGTCGTTTTAAAAATGCGAACTGCATTATGGATATAAAATAGTTTGTTTTGTAAAACAAGTGTTCACTTTAGAAACAATTTGGATTTCGAAATGTAATATGAATATTACCTTTGAATATTTACTTCTCTTTCTATCAGGGTTTGTTCTTTAGTGGGTTACTTCAGTTATTCATTTACCACGTACATATTTATTTAATTATTTTGCAGGAAGTTAAATTTATTGTTCACTAATAAAAAATAAAATACACCTAATGGCAGTGCATAACTTTCTTCAGCATATGTGTCCTCATTCTAGGTAGCCTCTGACCTAGATAAGAGAACTCAACATTGCAGATATATAATGTGCATCCTCAGCAAAATCACCCATAAGAATAACTTCATTATTCTGGGAAGCGAGATCTATAAAACATGTAAAATGTAGAAGTGTTCTACCTATATAATTTCTGGTAAGTACAGCCTGACTAAGTGGTAAAGCCTGAGTCAGCTTCAGTTAGAGCATACCTTACTAAAACGTTTATTGTGCCACGAAGAAGAAAAAGGAAATATTGTGGGCAAAGGTGTCTACTCCGCAGTAATGAGGTATTTTAGATCTATAGAGCTCTGCCTTGATCAATGGAAAATCAGCCCTGGAAGTATTTAGTGGTATAGCATACCAGTGAGTCATAGAAACCCCAAGTTATAGCAGAATGATGAAAAGGAAAAACTCACCAGCACTACTGGACAGATTGTGGTGGGTGGCAAAATATGGTCCTTCAAAGGTCCGCAGTCACATTCAGGTTTGAGATGAGAAGCACATTTATTATGCAGCTAGGGAAAGAGAAAGAAGACACTATCATTTGGCATGCTAACAGCAACTATGGAGCAGGTATTTCAACTGAGATAGAGCAAATGCATTAAAAATACATCAAAAACAATTCCAAGAACAATTAAGAGGATCATAAAGGGACTGATGTTACATTTGCCCTTATATATCTACCTTAAATACACCATTTAGCAACTTCTGTGACCCAGCCAACATATTTTCAAATTCTGAGAAATGTTTACATTCAAAATGTACTTTAGATTTTACACCAGTAAAAGCCTGATTTCTTTGACAAATGCAAATTATTGTATCTTCTTTGGCTTATCTGTTAGCATAATCTTGAAACCACTGTGCACTGTGGATGCTTTTTTTTTTTTTTTTGACCCTCCTGTTTTCTCAAAGTCATTCCAAAGTGCACAGCTCAGTATGGGGCATAATTGATCCCATCATTAGTTTTAACTTTGTAATTCAATATGTAAATGCAACCAGAGATTCATCGCAGTAGGAGCAGGATATAAATATAAGAAGATGATTATGATTATAAAAATTTATCTTTATATTGTATTTATCAGCTCTACATTAAGTTAGTGTATAATCACATAATGTGTTATTTACTTTTCAACATGTATGAACCTAAACTGGTATTTTTATCCATCTTGGCCACAAGTTTAAATTAAGGTTGTTATAACATAGTACATTAAATAGTGATTTTCATTTAACTGAGGTGGTAGTTATTATTGGAATCATACAAATTTGCTAAAGGCATCTAGGGATTTCTCCCTCTCCTACTCCATATTGATTCAATATAAAATTTAATATAAAATTGTAAGACTTTAGAACAATTATACATGTTAATAAAATAACATGTTTTATTCGAAACAAAAATAGAGCCACAACATTTTTCAGTTTTGAACAAAAGTCACTCCATTTAAGTCATGCCTACATTAATTTCCTTATGATTACCTTAGTAAGCACTTAATATGGTTACCTTAGTAAGCGCTTAATCAGGAATCAAACACAAACACCTAACTAAAGAGTGTTGATTTATTATTGGTGATAGAATTCTATGGAAGGGATTTTTCTGTTGTCTTTCCATCTAAAAGATCCGTCATTACTAACTTCTTGCCCTGAGCTAAGGCTACTTGGGCTATGATGAACACATTAGGCTACATTACATGAAATGAAAGAACTTCTACATATTCATCCATAGTTATCAGTTGCTTCTCAGTGACATGTAAACTCCTTCTAAACCAGTGGTTTATATCTTCTTATCAGGCATTGCTGATCTCTGTCGAAGGCAAGAGGCATTGAAGATAAAGAAGTTCAAGCCACATGTGAAAAAAAGAACTAAATAAATGGATGTTCTGATTTGGCAAGTGAAAATTTGCTGATGAAATATATCATTAATTTATTGGACTTAATCTGTTTCCTCAGAATAAATCACAGCTCTGGATTATTGGATTTAGACATAGTGGACAATGTACTCCTCAGAAAGGATGGTGAAGTCCTAACTCTTGGCACCTGTGTATGTGAACTTATTTGTATCAAGATCTCTGTATCAAGATGTGTTCAAGTTCAGATGAAGTTTTACTGGATTAAGAGGAGCCCTGATCCAATGCCTGGTGTTCTCATAAGAAGAGAAAAATCTGGACATAGAGGGACAGAGATGGAGGGAAGAGGGCACATGGCAACAGAGACAGAGATTTGGTGATGCGACTACAAGCCAAGGAACATCAAGGTTTGCTGGCAACCACCAGAAGCTAGGAAGACCCAAGGAAGCTTTGTCCCAGACAGCCTTCAGAGGGACTATGATCCTACTGACATATTAATTTCAAATTTCTGGCCTCCACAGCTCAAGGAGAATAAACTTCTATTGTTTTAAGCTACTAATTTTTGTGGCATTTTGTTATGGCAGTCCTAGGAAACTTATATCTCAATCATAAAGAAAATGAACCAAACAATGAGTCTTGAACCTCTTCTGTACCAGGGTGTCACAGGAAAAAAAAAAAAAAAAAAAAAACTTCTGCTTTTTGATCCTGTACAACTTCTTTAAAACTCAGGATACAGATTCCAAGAAGCCTCTAATTTTTAGAGGCAAGTTCTACAATAAAAATCCTCATGTGTACAGATTGAGAAAAGTACTGATTTTTTTTCTCTTGATTGAAGTTCGTGAAGCCTCACATATGGCTCTGGAAAGGACAGAGGAGCAGGGCACTCTGACTGCCAGCACTGACCACAGATATGCCATTTGAGGGCCTCAACCTCTTTCACATCTCCTTCCATATGTTTCCAACAACTTGTAACTGATATGGTAAATGACAACTCCCCTTTCTGTGTAGTTATTTGAGGGTTACCAGATGTAAGAAGAGATGGCCAACATAAAATGAACTTAATGACAGCTTCTTTCTTTCTTTTTCTTCTTTTTTTTAAAGACCTGTTTTCCAGCCAAAAGGAAAGAACTAATGACTCCAATTGAATCACACTTGATGAGCTGAACAGAGTATGTGTATCGGGGGTCACTCTTCAGATTTGGCTTTGAGGATTTCAGAGTATAAGTACCAAATAAAACTAGAATTGGCCTTTTTAGTTTATCTGTCTTGTTGCCTCTATCCCTGAGGTTTGTCCAGGCAGCTGAGAGACAGAATCCTGCAGGAACATAGGCAACGAGCAGCGTCTGTAAGAAAGTCAGTAAGTAAGAAAGTCAGTTTTACTGATGATCATCAGTAAAAGAGACATAGGCTGCAGGAAACATCTCCTACCCAAAAAGTCTATATTAACTAATAATGTGCAATGATATCTTATACTTCTTTTAAGACTAGAATCTGACAGCTATAAATATATCCGGGTGGCCATCAACACTATGACATAGTATGAAGCCCGAAGTGCCAAAACTGAGGACACCAGGAACTATTGATCATTCTAACCGTTCTTTTTTTTTTTTAATTTTTATTTATTTATGATAGTCACACACACAGAGAGAGGCAGAGACACAGGCAGAGGGAGAAGCAGGCTCCATGCACCGGGAGCCCGACGTGGGATTCGATCCCGGGTCTACAGGATCGCGCCCTGGGCCAAAGGCAGGCGCCAAACCGCTGCGCCACCCAGGGATCCCTCATTCTAACCATTCTAAAAGCTGTATAGTAGCTCTAGTTTATTCACCAAAATGTCTAGAGACACTTGAAGAAAAAGTGCAGAATGTGAAAGCAAAGAGTAACTTAAAGTTCCCAGTACTATTTATCAAGATAAAAAGTGACTATCATTTGGGGCACCTGGATGATTCAGTCAGTTGAGTGACCAACTCTGTGTCTGCTCAGGTCATGATCTCAGGGTCACAGGATCAAGCTGAGTCTCACTTAGAGCCCACCTTGGGCTCCCTGCTCAAAGCCCAGACTGCTGGAGTTTCTCTCTCTCTCTCTTTCTTCCTCCGCCTCTGTCCCGCCCCAACTCGTGTTCTACCTCTTTCATAAATAAATAAATAGATAGATAGATAGATAGATAGATAGATAGATAAATAAATAAATAAATTCCTTTTTTAAAAAGGTGAGGATCAGTTTTTGCTGTGAACCCCAAACAGCTCTAAAATCAAGTCTATTAAAAAAACTGAATATCAAAAAATACAAGCCATATGATAGAATTTAAAAGCTCCTTCCCTCCTCCCCCCCCACCACAAACTTAGACTACTGGTAATGTTTTATTTCTTAATCAGATGTCTTCTTTATGAGGTGTTCATTTATGCAAAATTCATTCAGCTCTACCCATAGGATATTTATATTCTTCTGCATGTATGTTATTTTCCAATACAATTTTAAAAAAGAAAAAAGTGAACATAATCTGCAATAAAAACAATTTGCTTAAACCTGTCACCATGGCATTTTACAGACAAGCGTGTAAGAAAAAGATACAGCTGAGTCCTTTTCAGTGTCAATAAGATGCTAAAGACTGAAAATTGCCTTAAAGATAACCCAGATCCCAAATCAGCAAAAGTGTAAATGCAAAAATCCTCATCAAGAATAGTAATGAACTAGAGCATTGATGAATCCTGCCTCTTCAATAAAATGACCAATGGAGTCCCAGAGATAAGAAATCGTTACCTTCTTTTAAGTGTTTTTACTTTCATTCATGGCTGTCTGCATTTTTTAAGGATAAGGAAGAGAAATCCTTAGGCCATTTTATTATATGTACAGAAGTTCTCTTTTGTATTAAGAGAATCAATCCTATATCTAGAAAATTCATAAAATATGAACCAGCTTTTCCTGGAAGTGAATTAAACACTTGGAAATGATTTCAGAGTTTATGACAATTTCCAACAGCACCTAATTTACAGCCAGATCTATGTTTATTGGAAAATGCTGTCTCAAGTTAGGAAGAAAAAGAAAATATGTGAGAGTATATATGTATGTGAATATGTGTGCGTGTGTGTGTATTTACAGGGTGGAGTTGCAAAAAGAGTTGGGGTACTATATTGAGAGGAAAGCACTGGAATCTAACAAGTCAAAGGAGGAAAAAATAGAAAATAAATTTTCATATGTATTTGGATTAAAAGACACAGAAGTCATTCTTCTGAAGAAAAACTAAGTGGCCTGATTTAAAGGAATACTGTTGGCTTATACATTCTTTCTTTTCTAACATTTTGCAATTTCAGGGTGCTGCTTTAATGCAGGCATTTGCTAAAGCATGAAATTGCTATTGGAAAGGCATTGGAAGTCTTTAAAAACTACTACTCGTAGCCTAGTATTTTAGTAGCCCTACATGATACCAAACATAAATAACTCAGAACCATATTAGGCTTTCTTTTGTCATCTTCAAATGAAATGTATCACCCTCCTATCCTGATGATTCCTACCTCATCAGGGACATTTTACTACAACCAGGAGCAAATTATAATTTGTTTTAAATAGAATGTCAAGAAAATACACTCTCAGCAGAAATAGGCTCATGTAAACAGTGGCATTTTAGGATCACAGAATATAAGAAAGAACCAATGAAGATATTTAGCCTGGCTGATTGAATTATAAAACACAAGAAAATGGTTGCATAAGTGTTAGCAGATAGCTCACAGCCTTCTTAAAAGTTTTCTGTTTTTATTTTTTTAAGTGGTTAGATTTGCAACAGGAGATAAAGCTGTTTCCTAAGAGCTTAACTTTCTAGCTACAGGATAGCAGATTAATATAATTTCAAAAAGCACAAGTGCTAACTAAAAATGGGGTGTTAAAATGAGTTCTTATCTTTAATATTTGTCTAAACTTACTTGTATACTTGATGCAGATATAGGTATTATAGGATATCTTTTAAAAAACAGAATTTAGGGCACCTGGGTGGCTCAGTAGTTGAGCGTCTGCCTTTGGCTCAGGGCATGATCCCAGGGTCCTGGGATCGAGTCCTACACTAGGTTCCCCACAGGGAGTCTGCTTCTTCCTCTGCCTATATCTCTGCCCCTCTTTCTCTGTGTCTTTCGTGAATAAATAGATAAAATATTTTTTAAAAAACTCAGAGTTTATGATATTCATCTAAATTTAATATTTAACATTAAGAAGACTAGTATAACAGTCATTAAAGTGAACTTATTGAGGACCTCCCCTAACCTCTATACTCTCTTAAGCATTTTAGGTGATTAGGTAAAAAAAAAAAAAAAAAAAAAAAAAAGGCTATTTTTGACCAGGATCTTGATCATATTGTAATCTAAAAGTGTGCACAACTTTAATATGCAGACATAAAACCACTGGAGAGAATTCACTCTTTCTTTCTGGTGTGGAACAAAAGTACAGAAAGTATTCAAAAGAAAAAGAGAAATATTCATGTCAAGGAAAATGTAAAGGCAGATACAGAAGTTAATTTGGTTTTTGGGGTGTAGTTAGAATTTAAAGTGGGTATACTCAAGGGAATAGAGTAAGCAAAGTAACAGGTAAGGGGGAAGTATGGCCTTCCCAAGGGACTGCCAACAGCTCTACACAGCTCCAGCAGGCTGTGTGTAGAAAGGAATAACATAGACGTCATGTGCTTAGGTTTGGTCTGATATTTGAGGAACTGAAAACCAGGTCGGGTAGGAGGAAGTGAGGGCTGCATTTATTATCACAGAACTATTATAGGGTGCTGAAGGTGGCATATGATAACAAACTCATATTTTCAGAAGATGATTCTGGAGGTGGTTTGCAGCCTGCATTATAGGAAAAGTACCTTCTGTTAGGGAGATAAGCCAAGAGTTTCTGACTCTAATCTAGTTAAGAGGTGCTAAGAGTTTGCACTTGGGCTGTGAATGATGGATACAAAAACTCAAATCCAAGAGAGATATTTTAAGGAGAAAATGTCAAGGCTCAGTGATAGGTTGAATATATGAGAGAAAGGTGAAAGACAAGAATAAAAGAAATTGACTTCTAACTTTATTTCCAATGACTGCAAGCATGATGATACCATGTCTGATAGAAAAGAGAGAGCTGGAATACTTTCTTTTTGTGAATATAAATAAATCAGCTTAGTCTAGGATTTAGTGAGATTCAAGACCACATGGTTCTGGATGATTTTAGAATGTACAGATGCTATTCTATTCTGACTTAAACTGGGCAACTAGATCCTTCCAGAGGTGAAAGAGAAAGGGCATGAATAATATTCATGGAGTTCCTCTGTGAGCCAGGGGTTGGATTTTTGTGCCCCTGTGATATTTTACCTTGTTTTCAGTATGATAATAATTGTCAATTACTGAACACTTATTATGTGTAAGGTTTTGCCCTAAACCACCTACATAGATTTTTCTTTTTTACTCACTTAATTCTAATAACAATCCTAAAAGATAGGTGTGGTTAGCTCCATTTTACAAATTAGGAAACTGGGACGCCTGGGTGGCTCAGCGGTTGAGCGTCTGACTTCGGGTCAGGTCATGATCCTGGAGTCCCGGGATCAAGTCCCATATTGGGCTCCCTCCATGGGGCCTGCTTCTCCCTCTGCCTCAGTCTCTGCCTCTCTCTCTCTGTGTCTCTCATGAATAAATAAATAAAATCTTAAAAAAATTAGGAAACTGCCCAAAACTTCTTATATACTTGGCCCAAGATTACACAACCACTATTCTTAGTTGTTGGACAGTGAACATATTAAGAATCTGGTCAGGCCGACTTATAAGACTTAACCCATTTCCAAAAGTAATACATAAAAGAAAGCAGTGACATTGGAAAAAAACCTATGAAATGAAGCCAAGTTTCATTCTCTTTGTTTCTCTCTGCAATCTATTCCCCACACATTCCATTCATATAGGTCTTCCTAAATCTCAGCATTGCTGGTGCCACAGCCCATCTCTTTCACAACTTCTGCTAGATACTTGCTATATTAATAGAACCTTCTGCGAAGTATGAAGACATAAGAAAGTAGATTCAGTCTGTTTAGGCAATCAGTAGTAGTAGGTAAGTACTGGGATGGAGAACAGATCAGTTTATACTAAAGTATTCATATAATGGTTTAAGAAGAAACTATATATTATACTAAATCGATGAATATTCTGAGGTAGATGTATTCCATCTAACCTAGGTAGGTACAAAATCATTAAATTAATAAATGTGCTCTTAAAACAGCTTATAGTTAATAGACCAAAAGTGCATAGAGGATGAATTTATTTTTGAGAGAGCTACATATTTTTCTGGATATACAAGAACTTCTTAAAAACATTATGCAAGTCTTGTTTCAAGAACCAAAAACCCATAGGACTTCTAGAGATCATGGTTTGTGAAAAATAAGGCTGAGGCTCACCAGAAAGCTCTGAACTTTGCAGAGCTTAGTAAGAGGGTATCCTTTTTTTTTTTTTTAACTCTTCCTTAAACCCTTCAGTGCTCCTTTGTTTCCTAAGCAGAACTAAAGGATTTAAAGACATTTATAGTTTATATTGTGCTCTGCCATAGTGACAAATAAAATCATCTTCATGTATACGTTGAACTTAAGAATGTGAGGGTCATGTTGTCTGAATTGATTTGGATGTAAAACACTGAAATTTTTTTAAAGTACAGTTTATTCAGAGGTAACACCCTGTTTCCTACCAAAGAAAGGCCCAATTTCTTTTGAGGGGGTGGTGGAGCAGAAGGAAAAGGACAGGGAGACTTCATGCTGAGTGAGATTCATGATCTGAACCAAAACCAAGAGTCTGATGCTTAAACAACTGAGCCACCTGGCGCCCCGGGAAGGCCCAATTTCTTTCAAGGTTGAGGCCAAGATTAAGATCAAATATAAATGTACAACTGGTAAGTGGTCAAGGTAGCAATGCAGATTTATGGTATCACACATAAGAGAGTCATTAAAATATAAGAAAGAAAACTAGGAAAACAAGATGGAATATAAAACAAAAAAAGAATTTCAAGATTCCTTAAATATCAATAACAGATTCCTAACAATGGTAACTTCAAGTATAGTCATTTCCATAGAATGGAAAAGGCAAAAAGATTTAAAAAAAGGAAAGGAAGAGATCAGTCAAATAAAATTCTAGGGGTGACTCAGTCAGTTAAGCAACACCTTCAGCTCAGGTCATGATTCCTAGGTCCTAGGATTGAGCCGCACGTTAGGCTCTATACTTTGTGGGGAGCCTTTTTCTCTCTATGCTTGCTTCCCGCTCTGCCTGCCACTCTGCCTGCTTGTGCTCATGCTCTCTTTCTCTCATAAATAAAATATTTAAAAAAAGAAAATTCTAGAAGCTCAAAAGCTTTTGTATTAAGAGAGGTAGCAATGCATATTTTAAGAGTATTCAAAATGAATACACATTTGGGGCACCTGGGTGGCTCAGTGGTTGAGCATCTGCATTTGATTCAAGGGGTGATCCCAGGCCTTGGGATCAAGTCCTGCGTCAGGCTTCTCACAGGGAGAAGAAGCCTCTGCCTACGTCTCTGCCTTTCTCTGTATGTCTCTCAGGAATAAATATATAAAATCTTTTTAAAAAACAAGTACACAGGGATCTCTGAGTGGCGCAGTGGTTTGGCGCCTGTCTTTGGCCCAGGGCGCGATCCTGGAGACCCAGGATCGAATCCCATGTCGGGCTCCCGGTGCGTGGAGCCTGCTTTTCCCTCTGCCTGTGTCTCTGCCTCTCTCTTTCTCTCTCTCTGTGACTATCATAAATAAATAAATTTAAAAAAAAAAATAAAAAACAAGTACACATTTAAAACACATTAATTTTTTGTGAAATAAAAAAAGAAAAGAAAAATAATAAAACTAAGACATTACATTTGAAATTTTTGAAGAACCGGAAAATAATTTGAAACAACAAAGGAGAAATAAATTCTGATAGTCTTCAAAATCAGCTTTTGTTAAAGTAAAGACAGAACTAATTAAAGATGCACTATATGAAAAATAAGGGAAACAGGCTTTTACAAGATCTGAAACAAAAACTTATTTTTTTTAGATGTTTATGGTATCACACATAAGAGGATCATTAAAATGTAAGAAAGAAAACTAGGAAAACAAGATGGAATATAAAACAAGAAAAGAATTTCAAGATTCCTTAAATATCAATAACAGATTCCTAGCAATGGTAACTTCAAGGATTCTTTATAGATGTTTAGCAAAAATACATATTTTTATAGATGTTTAGCAAAAAAAACCAGACTAATATAATGTGCACAAAGTTTCTAAAAAATTAAATAGTTGTGGTCTTCCTCAAACTGAGGACTCAACATGTTTAAGTAATCCATATGTGTAATTTAAATCATTGTTAGACATTTTATTATAACAACCAAACATTTCAAAAAATAGAACTGTCTTTCATAATTGAGGAAATTTCAAATGTAAATGTAATTTAACCAAGAAATAGCTGAAAATGATTGAAGAAAATGTGTTCATTTAAAAAAATATGTAATCGTATTTTTGAAATGCAAGTCATAGTTTGTTTTTCTCATTATTCTGTGTGTATGTATATGTGTGTTTAAGTAAAATTGTAAATGGTTTATGGGGAATGGGGTTGAGGGGCACTACAGAAAAACTTACTTAACTGAAACACTGCTCCCTACTGTTTTGATTCCACAAAAGCAAGAACAATTTTCTCCTATAACAAGAGTGCTGACACACTAGCTGGAAAAGTAAAACAAAATTAACGTGTATGTGTGTGTGTGTGTGTGTGTGTGTGTGTGTGTGTGTATAAGGGGAAACAATCCCCTAAATATTTTTATACTATATTGTAAAAATGGCATTGTAATTAATTTCCAGAAGTTAAACACAGATAACTAGCATTACCATCAACAACTGCATTTATTCCAGAAGTTATTTGAACCAGGCATTGATAATTTTGCAAACTAAGCAAAGTGCTAAAATTTCCCAGAAAAGACCTATTCATCTCTTCTTTCTCAATTGTCAACATCACTATAATGACTACAGTTTACATCTATAAACACTATATGTAAATACCATATGTAAAACCTTATCCCTCAACTTATGACATAAGTGAACAAGCAAAGCAAAAACATGTCATGAAGAAGGGCAAAATAAGTCCTTAGAAGCATCAAGAACTAAAATATGGACCCACTTGCATGTCCACCTAATCATGTGGTCAATAACAATTTGCTCTGTTTTTCTTGGTCATAGTGTCTTCACTATATAATTAAGTCTTTGGATCACATTATTCATCCAAATAATTTTGTGATTAAAATAAATTTACAACATATAAAATAGAAATTTCTTCCAAAATAGCATTAGGGATAGAGGGAGAGTTGAATCCTACTCAGAATGTGTCCCATGCATGTTACCCACCCCTAGCCATGGCTTCTCATCACCTTCCTGATAACTCCTAGAGCTCCGTGGAACATAAGTGGAATTTGCATGATGGTATAATCTCTAAGGCTGTCACTAGCTCTAAAATTCTGGATTCTGTGAAGACAGATCTGACTCTAGCTCTTATCCCTTTGAGAGATACATCGTTTTATGCTGATGTAGTCTAAAATTCAGGATGATCATCCAGGGTAAAACTCTTGGAGAGTATGGGATACACAGTCTCCATTGTGCGTGAATGCTAGAGATTTGTTTTCCGATGTTACTCACTGTGATCTGACACCAAACACAATGCAGTCCTGTCAGGCCCTGGTAACATTTAACCGTTTTGTGGCACTTATCACATTTGGTTGGGCAGTTACCTTCAACCCAGTAATGATGCATGACCTAAAATAAAATAAGAGCATTGTGATAAGAAGAGGCATCCATAAACACCACCCTAAGAAAGCAAGCAGAACCACACACTTACATCAGTGTTCTTCTTGGACTTCACATAAGTCTTGATGCAAGAAGGAGGCGCTCTAGCCACACAGCGCTCATGGACTGTGTACTTGCAAACTGAAAAGAAACATGTACACACATTCAGAGCTAATCCTGGGCCTGATTGCAATTTTATAGGGAAAGAATGACATTAACAGAACCTCATTTCATATCCACTGGTCCCTAATCAATCCAATCAGCTACATCAAGAAAAAGTCTAAGTTGACTGTTTTTACCATGGAATACAAAAGGCCAATTAGTACAGGAAATATTATGCATGTGAAAAACCAAGACTCTTCTATCATGGCATAGCAGGAAATGCTTAATTAAATCAGGCCTCACTCAAATTTTTCACAATAATTCCCAGATGACAGAAATATTAAAGACAAATTGATGACTGCCAAATGGCTTGGTATCATTTGCTAGAAGGAAGAAATCTATATTTTACAAAGTATAGGCATGAGAGCAGCTGGAGGGCATGGAAATAAAAGCCCATGAGTTTATGCTATTTTCTCTATTGATTTATCTAAACCTTAAATGGCTGATTAGTCCATTTCCAGAGAGTAGATTTCATCATGCATGCCAGGCCTTCAGTATAAGTTTATCCTCCATTTTGCCATCATGGTACTGTTTGTCCAAAAGGAACAGCCTTTTCTGAAAGACTTCTAAATGTATAAATATACATAGATCAAAAACTAAAGAAAAAATGATCATGTAGCCTTCTCAATAAAACAAAAATAAACCACTATATAGAAATAGAATGAAAAATGCTAAATCCACATACTATTCATATTGTAAAACTGTTCCAAAATATCCACATTTATGATTTCCTTTAGTGACACTGAGAAAGAAATCATACTTTGTCTTCTTTTCCATATTGGTGATAATATTGAGTATTGCATTTGTCACACTTGTCAGTTAAAATTTGTGAGCAAAATTCTCACACTCTGACATCATTCACATTATTTGAGTTATCATTTTGTTTCATATGCTCCTATCAATAGAATCTACCATGAAAAAATCCTTTATCTTAAAAACAACAAAACTTCAAAAACAAATTACTTCTTTTATATGTAAAGAATGTTCTAGCATAACTAGCCTTTCAAATGTGGCCACCAGAAACTGCTCTCTGAAGTGACATATTGTGATTTCATATAACTTTATTAATGTCACCTAACCATGGTTAATTAATATCACTAAAACATGGTTTTAATGTCAAATAATACATCTGAAAGGAATTGAATTCTCAGATATACTTCCAAAGAAGCTGCTACCTAAAAATAATATTGAAAAACTATATACTATATGGAAGCCATGTAAGAAATGCGATTTAATACAAATGCACAAAAATGGGATGTGTTTAATAAATGATAGTTTCAGTAACTCCACACATAGCAGAAAAGGTGACGAGAGGACAAATTACTGGGCGAAGAGAATGTCCTACTTTAGTGAGGAGGTCACAATACCCCCTCTGCTTTAACAAGGGCATTAGACAATGTAAGATTTCTCAGGCATAAATCTTGTTTATTTAAAAATACTTTAGTGATTTCTATAAATTGTTACATAACCTAGCAGAAATTTCTAGGGAGCAGTATTCACTCAACAGAATACAAAGAAAATTGCAAAGATAAGTGTACTTAAGTCAAAATAATGGTCACAACTCATGAGCAATCCTTTGGGTTCCAATATCCACTAATCTTATAGGAAGGCTTTCCTCATGATAGCATTAAAAATCATGCGCCTGAGGTGTAAGATTAGTTTGTATTCTTAATCTGAATGCAAATTAATAATCCTTAATTCAATGGTTTCTTAAAAGACCTAGAAGAATTGGCTCATTATAGAAAGACAATGTGAATAAGGTACTTGAAGAGGAAAGAAGAAATATGAGTAAGATATAAATATAAGAAACTGGTGGCAATTTTCATAATAATTCCAGGAAAAAATGAGACTCATATGACAATGGACACTATAATAGAAAGAAAATTGCTAATGAATTGGAAAATGTCCCTAGCTTTGTTCCAAGGGCAGGGTTTCCTAAAACTGTAGAAAGTTAAAGCTAGAGTGACCTAAACATTTAGGAACATACTGCAGGGAAACATAAATTCTAGGTACAGGAAGGGTCAGAATGATTTCTTAGGTCTCCATCTACAAATAGGACTATTCCATGAAATCAGCCTTTTCCCAGTGGAGGTGATGACATCCAGGCAAAGCGAGTATACTCACAGGAACAGCAGAGGCCCTGCTTCCCCACACCGATCAGCATGTTCAGGCAAAGATTGCAGTAGGCAGGTTTGTTAAAGTGCTTGAGTCGCCACACATGCTGTCCATCATCTTTCACGTTCTGCACAGGACATAAGAGAAACAGATTTCACTTAATGAAATAAACAGTGGAATATGCAAGTGCCAATAAAACTCAGAGCTGGACTGAGGCATTTGAAGACAATCTGTTATTTCATCCCTGACTTTCTCCAAGATCGCCAAAGAGTCTAGAAAAACACATGTGCTCTAGTGGAATGAGATCCTGCTAACAAATCTCGGATACTATAGCAACGCATGCATTCTTGTCTAATGTCAACAGTCCAACAGCATGTCCCAAACCATCATAATGACCTGCCAAACTCCCTAAGAATGGGGGCATGTCTGCCTCCCCTTTGAATATTTTATCCTTAGCACAATTCCAGAAGCAAATAAATGAATAAAGAGAAAACACTCTTCAGTGGAAAAGCCCAACAAATAAAACTTTGGAAAGAATGTTAACCCTTGCTTAGTAGTAGGAATGTGCAAATTTCATGATGGTGGGGTCTTAAAGGAGGCAGAGAAATGGGACCAAATGGGATGGGAAAGAACAATACTTAAAAGTAAGTTATTGGTGATATTTTAAGACTTCAGTTGGGGATTACTTACAGCTTATAATTTACAGTGGTATATTTTTGGAGGTCACAAATTGCAAGTTTTAAAAGATAAACTTTTTAGGGATCTAATTATATTATCATGTTACTTGTTCCTGTTTTGTAAAATGTGATTTTAATCTCATAGAAAGGTGCTAAAATATTAAAACTGTATCACTGTATTTACTTATAACAATTACTATGGTTATTTGCTGCAATAAAACCTTAGGTTTAAATTAATTCACGTTTTAGCATAACAACTATAATTATGATTTATTTTTCTAAGTAAAACTATATAATATCATAAAAGCTACTTCTCTAATAGGTATTTAATTACATCTATATTGTTCAGATTGAAGTAAAATGAAATAATATGATGCTCATGAGTCTCTTGAATTCCTTGCAAGAAGGTCAAGATACTAAATGAAGTTATTATATATCATTTTCTGCATTAACATGTAGTCCTTGTATACCATCACCAAGCTGTATCAAACTCAGATTAATTGAGACATCACTTACTCTATAGAAACCATTATAGGACATGATTTTTCAAGTTAGCCTAGTTGTCATATTTTTAAGAATACATTCACCTAATAAAACTGTTTGATCACCTACTGTGTGCTGAGACACTAATACAATTTCTGTAGTAGTGGGACAGCATAAACATGTCCAAATAATTTAATTTCCCTTCATACTAAAATATTAATAATAGAGCTTCCTGACCAGCTTTTCCTATTTCTAGTCAAGAGATAAAACACCAAATCTGAAGTACTTGATTAAATCCATAGTAACTAATTCTTACATTAGAACTAGAAATGTCAAATTTGCATCATAATATGAAACATTAATGAAAATGCTTCCTGGGAGATAATTCTCCATGGGTGTCTTGAATTTCTGCACATTTTGTAAGCAGAAGAACTGTCATTTTTTCCAGGCTATCTTTTCAAAGATATTTGAAAAACAAACAGCCTTGAGCAATAGAGATGTACCTCCCTCCAGAGGAGAGGGCAGGTTTACTTACTGTCCGGCATAATAAAAATAAACTCTCCTTTCTAGGAAAAAGTTAAGCAGGTTTCTTTACTGCACATTATAAGAGAGTTAGTTTCTCCAAGCCAAGGGTTTCAAGCCCTGATGCTGTGCACAGTGATTCTTTGGGCAATACTCCTGATCATCCTTGTGAGACTCTATATACCAGGAGAACCGGCTCAGACATGCAGCTCCTACATCTTACTTTGCTATAAATAAAGAAGTCCTTTGCTTCTGTCCTAGGTGTCTCCTGTCCTCTGCCATTATTCATGAAATGTTAGCAAGCTAGCTTGTTATCTTACAAGTAGGGTGACTCTCAGACTCTTCACAGTTCTTGACAATGCTCAGATTTTTTTTTTTTTTTTTTTTGGATGAAAGACTAACAAGCTCTCAACAAAAGCAGTTATGTAGAGAGTGTCATGGAGAAGACATCAGAAGACAGTGGTGTTTCAATTTTCTTCCACAACTTAAGAAATAGGTTTTATAGTAATTTCTGAATCCAGTTCTGGTTTGTTTGAATCACAAGATTTCTAATATCATTATTATGTGAATGGACCGTTTTACATATTTGTTTAGCATTGCTCTATTTTTTCAAACTGCCAATATTTTAACATTTCTATTCCTTCAGATAAAAATAAAACATCCTAAAGAAAAAAAAATAAAAATAAATAAAACATCCTGAGTGAAAAGTTTAAGTAATGGGGTTGTCAATTTAATACACAGATAGGGAGATAGATATAATATATAGATACAGGTAGATAAAATCAGCTTAAACTAACATTCCTAAGTGAAAAGAGGGAAGGGAAAAAAATCTAATTTTCATATGTATTACTGTTCTTATAATCCTTGTCATTTTATTTTTAAATGAGTGTCCATTACATGTGAATAAGCCTCATCCTGTTGAAGAGCACATATGGACTAAGTTAGCTGGCATTTTCCTTATCAAAAAATAAACAAGTCGGAACGTGGGTGTTCTGTCAATCAGAACACTTAGCCATGTTACAGGCTGCAACTGAAGTACAAATCCATTACCCAGACATAAAATACTTTACCAAAAAACAAATTAAATAGCTTTATAGCTCTTAACCGGATACATTGCCAAAATATGCAAAGGATGAAATATGTATGTGACTTCGAGGGAAGAAATTGAAACCAGGAGCCAACTATTTCTCAGCAGTGCAAATTATACCCCAGCTCTCTGTATTTTCATGTCTTGTCTTGTTTGTCTTATTTAGATGGTAAACTTAGTGGGGGGTGGGGAGAATCTGTCCCTTACTATATTCTATCAGCCAGTAAAGCGTATTCCTATTAGTACTTCTACTGCAAATAAATATTTATTGCCATCAAAAGGAATTCATTTTTTTAAACAAGAAATGATGAAGAAATCCAGAAGGTTTGATTCCTGGCCTACTATGAAAATGTGGATAAGACATTTCACCTCTCTTCTTCTTATTTTCCTCTCTAATAAAATGAAGGCACCCACTTTCCCCTCCCAGGCCATGGTGTGAGGTTTCATTATACAATACCTGTGAAGTCAATTTAGCTCCTCAGAAGACAAGTGTTATATAAACAGCAAATATGATTACCATCATTGGGTTGAGTTGTGTAACATCCCAACATTTCAGCCAAGGCTTGAGAAGGGTGTTTGTAGGTTTACTATACTTTGCTTCTTAAAAATTTTGTTCTCACTTTATCATTATTACTAGACATCACTCTTAGTAGAAATTTATTCCTGGTATTAGTAAAACACTATGTTTCAAATTTAAAGCAGTTCAGTTCTGCGAACCAATTACGACAGGGAAGTACTTTATGAAATGTAGGCAAGTTTGCGCGGAGAAGAAGCTCCAGGTTCTTCCTCCCTTTTATTCCCCTAGAAGTCAAAAGGAGGTTTCGAAGGCAAGAATGCCTTTTGGAACTTTTTGGAACCTACTTCATTATCCTAGTAATTTCTAAAGTTTTAGTTTTTCCCTAAATGCATCCAAGATCACAGATCATGTTCAAGTGAACTAGAGCTATTATAAATAACGTCATTTTTTCAAAAGACCTCAAGGAAAAATTTCACTAATGTCATGGCCAAAATGCTCTTAATGCCCATACTTGGCCACATCCCTGTTTCAACTGACTTCACTTAAAACACATTTAAGGGCTAATGTTGCAAATTAATTCCAACACATTAAATAATAAGGACCATTAAATCACCTTACTTTTCTGCTCAAGGTCTCCAAAAAATTACAACAATGTGAAAGAAACTGCTCTTTTAGACAGAAAGATGAGCTACATCAGGTCTAGGCAAAGAGAATGCAGAGAGACATTTTAAAATTCTGAGTGCAGTTGTAATCAATGGCATATCTCCAGACTTTCTGAAGTTAGGCTCAGGCCCTGCCATTCTTGGGTTCAAATACAAACTCAACAGCACGGCACATCACATAGTCATTTTCCTGGAATGACCCAACTTGGAATCTCAAGAATTGTTGCATTTATCCAGCTTCCTAATTTCTTTCTAGATTGAGCAATATATAAACAGCAAAACAACATCTCAACAAAATTAAATTTTAAAAAATAGAGTGTGAAACATTAGTCTTCCAAATATAGCGTAGTCTATTAAGAATGCCTCAGCTTCAGCGCTCCATTATACTCAGAAATTTCATCAGGAAATAGATTCCATCAGAAATCAGGAGGCATACCAAAAGATTACTTTTACTTTGCTGAGTCAGGTGAAAAAAAAATGTCCTGAAACATTTTGATCAACAGCAAAGTTTAAATTACATATAGTGTTTAAAGTCTAGGAATCTGAGAGCACATATAGAGAAATCAAAACATATATCTATTCAAACACCATACATGCCAGATGTGGGCACTACAATCTAAGATTAAGAAACTAAGGTATTCTTATATTAAGCCAAGCTCCTACTAAAATGTGTATTTCTGTTTTTATGATAATATGAATTCAGGAATCTTCCTGGAAAAATCTAATAATGATCCAAGATTACAAATACTAGGAATTGGGACATTATTAATTATCTTGTTCATCTAAGAAAAGGAATGGCTAAACCAATATTAGAAAAGGAAAAGGATATTCTTGCCCAGCTTCTTCCTGTGTGTCCAGAGAGGATGACTGGCTAGCACAAAATGACCTACTTAGTTTAGAACAGAGCCAAGGTAAAGATATCAACTTGATGAAGTTCACTGCTACCGTACTATCTCTTCATTCATCTACATGTCTTGCTGGGGTTGTCTAAGTGAGTGAAATAAAGGGTACTAGATTCCTTTCTCCTAAATGACTAAACATAAATTGAAACTCTTTCTGTTTGTAATAGGATTAGTGACAGAATAAATTAGAAGTCAGGAAACTATAGCCCTTGGGTCAAAGTGGGCAACCTACTTTTGTAAATAAAGTTTTATTGGACCACAGCCTTGTTCTTTCCTTTATTTAGTGTCTGTGATTCCTTTTGTGGCACCATAACAGTGGAATTGAGCAGTTGCAATAAAGACCTTACGGTTCACAAAGCCTAACTTATTCACTCTCTGTTCCATTATAGAGATTACTAATTACTAAAGCAGAGTTTAGTGCTAGATATAATTACTTTAAAATAAAATATTTTCATTCAAAATTGAATTTAATTTTTCAGTGAGATGAAAGGAAAGTCTCCCGTATAAATGACTATGCCTCAGGTATGATCAAAATCACAAGTGCCATCCAAACTCTCAGTATTCCTTCAGATGTAAGACAGTGTACCATTTCATGTTGGGTATGCTAAGTTTGATAGACTTCTTATAAGAGAAAGGAAATGACTCTTATTCTCTAGCATTTGATATAGAATCAGGTTCTGACAAACTACATTTCCGATTTTGGTGCCAAAACAGATAACATTTAAAAGAGAATAGCTCTTAAAATTCTGTTGATAGAGAAAAATAAACTACGCTGAAATCACAACCATTCTGCTTTGTTTTAGAAGTAAGGATTACTCTCTCAGGACAATGTTCTTATCTGTGTAATTTGGCTGGTACACCACAGTCACTTTCAAATACACCATGGTATTTAACTTGCACTATCAATTAGAATCTACTCCCTGAGCTCATAATTGACAGAAGACAAGAATATATAGGACAACATAACAAGATAGGCTGCACAATAAATGGCTGGATTCAACCTAAAGCTTCTAGATTTCCAATTTGATTAGCAAAAATGGGGTGGGGAGGGTTGGGGGAATTGAGGGGGGAATGGCATCATGAATCAAATTCTCTACAGGTAATAACATAACACATTAACTGCCTACAGAAAAGGAAATAAATCTCAATTACTAAAAAAAGGCCCTCATCACTCAGTTGTCATTGTGTCATTCCTGCTTTGTAAAACACTTTCCATGCCTTGGAATTAAAAATCTGTTTCTAACAAATAAATGCTCTGTTTTGTGATCATAATTACATGGCTTATACATTTTATTAAAAGACAATTCCAATGATTATTGGCTTATTCTTAAAAAAAAAAAAAAAAAAGCAGAGGAAAAGGGATTTGACTCTGAATTCTTCACAAGGGAAAAAAAAATCCCATCTCATAGTTCAGCTGATCTGTAAATGTTAAACGATGTCGCCCTGCCATCTAGTGGCCTTCTCTGGGAACACAGTTTCAAAACTACTGGTTACTACTTTGAAACCCTGAATTGATTTTTCCTGTTAAGCCCAAAAGCAATCTCTTATCACTAAAAACACAAACTGTAAATTTAAGAATATTTATAAAGCAAATTAGATATATTCACTATAAATCCATGACAAACACATAAATTGATGACAGAGAATTCTCATTTAGTTGAAATAAAGTTACTGCTATGCCAGAAACTGATGAGGTATTGTTTCTTTAAGAGTTTGAATTAAATCCATAAAGATCTGTGGAATATATTTACCCATGCTATTTTCATAACTTTACAAATACCAAGATTTATTAATTTAATTATTTTAAGAATTCTAAACAATAGCTTCGAAAGATGAACATCATTTCAAAATCTTTCTATAATATTTTAAATATAGATGACTAAGTCTTCACTTCTGAGTTTTGCTGTCTAGCACCCCAACTACCAAATGGTTTACTTACTCATTCCTGCATATTGTTTCACGCTAAAATTCCCACAAATATTTAGAATAAGCACACCTTTAGCTTTAAAAATACAAAATTCTCATATTTACTTGAAGGAACCATCCTGTATATCACCTACTAGTAATTTTTCTCTTCCTTCCTCTGGCCATGTCTAAAACCCTACGTGCCTCATGAAGGGTAAGATTAATCTGGATGGAAAAGGATTTGAAGATTCAGGTGAAAAAGAAACAAATGTTACTTTCCTGAAGCCCACTTATATATTCTCAAACCCATATGTAAATATGTACAAACATATTTGTATATAGTCTCACATGTTTTACAAACACAAACTGCAAGATTTCTTGAGGGCTTTTAAAAATCTGGTCTCTTGAGTAATTGTGGTATAATCTGCAAAATTGCTATCTCTGGTAACAAGAAATATGAAAATTATTGGAGTCAGCAGCAAAGAGGTGGACGTTATATTCTTGCATCTCAAAATTCTAAATATTGTATGTGTGCTTTCCATCAGTAATGCTCTTTGAATCTTAGTATACATTTTACTGCATGGATGTTATGGTTAATTCTTGTTCATTAAGGCTAAACACAAAAATTCAGTAGTGACTCACTGAGTTTGAAATTAACAATTACTGAAATTTACATCAAGGCTGAGCAGCAAGATTTGGTTTCTTTTATTTTATTATTTTATTTTATTTTATTTTATTTATTCATGAGAGACACAGAGAGAGTGGCAGAGACACAGGCAGACGGAGAAGCAGACTCCAGGCAGGGAGCCCAATGCGGGACTCGATCCCAGTACTCCAGGATCACGCCCTGAACTGAAGGCAGACGCTCAACTGTTGAGCCACTCAGGCGTCTGAAGATTTGGTTTCAAAGTCACTCATATACATTCTAAACTTAGGTTGATTTCTTTTCCTCAAACCACTATTTAATTACTACTGGAGGCACTGATACAAGAAAACTCTTGACAAGCTTAGAATGCAAGGCTAGCTGACTTGATATGTAAGAAAAAATTCTGTTTCATTTATATATAGTATATATATATTCATTATACTATATATATTTCATTTATATATATAGTGTGTATATATATATATATATATATATTCTCAACTACCTCAATATAAAATCGGCTTCTCCAAGTACTGGTTATCAATAAAACAGATTTTTTTTCATGGGGAGGGTGATTATGGAATGAGATGAAGTACCACAGGAGGCACAGAATACAATAATATTAGGGAGTTTCTTAGAGTAAATAAAATAATGAGAAGGTCAATATTTTTTTAACTAGATCCTAACTTTAAATAGAGAAATTATGTCTTAAATAAAAAGGTAATGCCTAAAATGAATCGATGTGTTTGTGGCAAATATTACTACATGACTTATGAACTAGCATTGTGGCATGCTTATTAAAAGGTCCAGGCACTCACTACATGCTTAATGACAGAAATGGCCAGATCAATTTATAATCAAAATGTGTAATAGAGAACCCCATTGAGTTACCACCAGGCCACCCTCTTTGTGTAAATGCTTACATTTTCCAAGCCTAGCAGGACAAGAAGTGGAATTGTTGTCATTCCTCCTTGGATCCATTCCTCCAGAGAAACTGTTCCATCATGATCATAGTCAATTTCTTCCATCATTTCATGGAGGATCTAGAGTAGAGAAGATGAGGAAAAACTTGCAATGAATCAATAAAATAAATTTCATATGAGAGAATAAAGCATTTAATTTAATTGGTTACAACAAACTGGCAGCTAAGCATGGTATACAAATAAATATCTAGGTAACCTGGTACAGTGTCAATCCAATAATTGAGTATATAGTGGCTTCGCAATAATTTCTAGAACCTGACTTCTTATAATATTCAACTTTTAGAAATAATTGCTTAACTTTTTAATACTTTCTCACTGAATGGTACAGCTAAAATGAGAAGGTATCCTTTAAGGGTGAAAGTGGTCTTTAATTGCTTTTTCTAGATTTTTTTAAATTCATATATATGCCAGATAATGTCTGAACAAATTAACTTCATGCCAAAGAGCTGAAATGATTCTTTGCTAAGTGGTAAGGGGTGAGGAAATTAAGTTGCTTTTAATTGCCTATCAGAACTTAATAAAGCCAAGAAGTTAAACCATCAAGTCATTTTTGATTAGATTTCTTTTCTAAAGAGGACTTGTACAAAGTGCCCCAAAATATTCTCCACAGTATTTATTGTCTCTCAGTTTGATAGCGGTAATATCCGTATTGAATCCAAGGGATTGTCATGAGGGTTAAACGTGTTAATATACTGTAAATGTCTTCAAAGAGTATCTAATATGTACAATAAGTGTCATATAGATGTTGTTAATGTTATTGTAGCAGAAACTATATGTGAGTTGTGAACATATTACCCTTGGTTGCCAGAATGGTGAAATACTTCCATTCAACAGCACCAAAATGGAAACATGGTACAGCCCCTATAAAGAAAGTATTTCACCACCCTTATCTAATACAGAGATTTTAATAAATTCAAGGAAAAAAAAAGAAATACAAAGAACAGTAAGACAAAAATTTGAAAGGTGCAATAAATGGAATACTTGATATGTGGCACAGAAGTGCTGTTTGCCTAAAAACTCCTGAACTTAGTAGATTGGTGTCTTTCTTCATGAAGTATTTGAAAATCAGGTTATTTTCCTTCATACAAATTTAAATATAGGTATTGAAAAGGAAGAGACTTTTTGGAACAAAATGGTACTGAAATATTTTATTATTCCCAAAATGTAAAATGAGAAATTATTTAAAATTTGGAAAACTGGTATAGGATCTTGTTAAAGGGCTGTCTGGATGGCTCAGTTAGTTACCATCTGGCCTTCAGCTGGGGTCATGATCTCAGGGTTCTGGGATGGAGTCCCACATTGGGCTCCCTGTTCAGTGGGGAGCCAACTTCACCTTCTCCCTCTGCTGCTCCCCCTGATGTGCTCTCTGTCATATAAATAAATAAAATCTTTTTTTTTTAAGTTCTTGTTAAAATGTCCTGCCCCTTGAACACGTTCTGATGAACTAGTAGAAATGAATAAACGAAAATGAAAACACAGAGCATTGTTTCAGATGGTTGATGCTTTCATTTGGTACCCAATAAATCTAATGTAAGAGCTTGGGTTTGTTTTTTTAAACATCTCTTCCAAGGACATCTCAATCTTCCCTATTGACTGCCATGGACCTCAAATGTTCAATTATCTTTATTCACATATGCAAATTGATCAGATCTCTGACAACATGTACAAAGGTACACACTGGTTTAAAATGGGCCATCAGGCAGGATGAGGCAGTCGCTATGAAAGCAAACATACTGCCCAAGGTAAGTCTTTTTATCTTCACTTTCTACAATTTATACTACTCATAGAAGTGGCAGATTTATCAGCGTGTGCCACAAATGACAAATAATGCTATGTAATTTATTATTTGTATTTTCCCGTAAGTATTTGTCATAATTCGACTGCCTAGCCACCAACTGTTCCCTTCTTCAAATCATCCAGATCCCCTATTTTCTCAAGTGAGAGCCCCCTGGTATTTTTCGTGGGGAAGCGCTGGTGCCCCCTTCTGTTTTGAAAAGTGATATAAAAACATCTTACTTCCTCCATCACTCCAGGAAGACAAGAGACTTGCCTAAGTTGGACAAAATTCACAGGAATTAGGGTGAGTAGGTGGAAAAAGCTGTTTTGGATGAACATAACCAAAAAGGACAACAGAACTTAAAAGAAGCCCCTTAATTTCAGTGAAAATAGTATTAAGATGATTCAAGCGGTATTCTTAGAATGAAATACATGTTACCACTACTTTATTATTCCATATATAAACAACAACTCTGTGAGCAATATCTGCATTATGCACACAGGATATCTATTTCCACATTCCCTCAAAAGCAAAACCAGTTGAATTAAAACTTGGAAAACCCCAATCCCAGTAAGAATGGTGTTCCTCCGTTCGGCACAATATTGCATATGTTTGTTGTACTTTATTGGCACTAGTTTCCAAAGCAAAGGAAATGCTATCACAGTTCTCTTATCATACAGTCATGCCACTGTCATGCTGTTATAAGGCTTTTAAAATTCATATAAAATGTAAATATAAGTAGTTTGTATTTGTTTAATTCATTTACAATTTACTCAACTTGGTTGGTTTCAAGAATAAAGTAGTCAATAACGTACTTACCAACTCACCCCAAAATATTACTTGTAGCTAAAGTCAAAGTTTCTACTAACCAAGCATCTTTTAATATACATTTGAATAATGTTGTACCTCTGGTATAAATCTATTAAAAATAAGAAGTTTTTTTTTATGTTCTTATAAGCCTCTTGGATACTATTTCTTCAAACAAATTATTACAATTTTCTAGCTCTATCTTTAACTAGCTGAAGAGCTATGGGGAAGTTACTTTAACATTCTGGAGGCCCAATTTCCCTATCTGTAAAATAAACAAAATAGTAGTCTATATCTCAGAGAGTTGCAAGCACTGAATAACACATATATAGGAACCAACACAGCGTACTGTACCCAGTAAACTGTCATCATCTTCTTAATTGACTTCATCTTTCTTTAGAATGAATCTTTAGCTATGTCCATAAAAGGAAAATCATAGAAGATCATGAATAACATATATTAATTCTAACTAGTTTATTGCATGGCATAACCTTGGCAGTATCCATCAGCAGCTTCTGTTTACCTAAAGATATGTGAGACCACCATTCAAATAAATTTCCATGAAAAAGAAAAGCCAAAGTTACTGCTAAGAACACCACATATATCTTTTCTTGTTCAGAAGACACTTTCGCTATCAAATAGAAATAGTCACTTAGGGTCATAAAAGAAAATATGAAAGGGCCTTCTAGAATATAGCCAACAGTTAAAATATCCATATACCTACTGGATTAAGTTCAGTGACATCCCACTCCAGGTACTCTGCCACATGCATCATCTGACTGATGATATTTTCTAGCTCCTGGAGAGGAGAAAGAGAGAGAAGAGGGAGGGTGAGAGAAAGAGAGAATGGATACAGGGTCTTTGTAAGTCTTTCAAACTTTGACTTGTAAGAATTGTTTTAACATGTAGCTCAAAAACTAAAAGTTACAAGATTTATTCCTATATTATATAGAATTTATATACATAAATTAATTCATATATATAATATATCCTTTTAACAGTCTGATTACATGAAAGAAGCACTTGAATATAAATTTATTTTGTATTTTGTCTAGAAATTTTCACCAGGAGAGGGCGCAACGACACAAAAAAAGATTTTCTTCAGTAGAAGATTTCTTTAAAGAAGAAAATCTGTCTTTGGAAATAAACATCTGATGAAAGTAGAAGCAGGCATATTTTCACAAGATGTGATATTTAAGTCACTGAGTGTCCTGACCCTTTGGTTTGGAAACAGGTGTGGAAGGATGGAAGGAAGTGTTTGAGGGCAACTGAGAGGTTTATTTTTATTCTGACACAGTGAAAATGTATATTGACTGTTCTAGTCATTAATTGGTATAATTTGCTCTGCTAGAGGCATGTTCAGGGTCAAGGTTTGGAGGGTAAGTACATGTAGAGTTTATTTTATGAGGAAATAGAATTTTAGTTGGAATTTTCATATTAGTGTGCTCAAGTGTCAACTCTTTGAAGAACGGTTAGTTAATACATATGCCTTGACTAAGTAAATTAAAACATTTGCTCATACCTATTTATTTAATACTTTAGTTTTCCCCTATCTCCAGAAAAGATTAAACATACTTTTATACACGATAGTAATTTAAAATATAATCCCTGACATAATTAAAAGTGGTGTCTTACAGTATAAATACAAGAAATATAAAAGAATAAGGTTTGAGAGCATATTAATAAAAAATTATTCTACTCAAACCTCTGAATTAATACATATAGTTAATATTCATAGAGTGAGGAAGGAAATATCGTAAAAAGAGGTTTCCTTCTGAGGGACAATGGATCCATCTGAGAAACGGGTGAAAGCTACATTCCTCTCTCCAGAAAAAAAATGTAATCATGAGAATAGTGCTTACATAAACAGGTTGCCCCAGAAAAAAATGAATATAAATATGTTTACTTATAACAGTTAAGAAAATTTTTTTTTTAATTTTTATTTATTTATGATAGTCACACAGAATGAGAGAGAGAGTCAGAGACATAGGCAGAGGGAGAAGCAGACTCCATGCACCGGGAGCCTGACGTGGGATTCGATCCTGGGTCTCCAGGATCGCGCCCTGGGCCAAAGGCAGGCGCCAAACCGCTGCGCCACCCAGGGATCCCACAGTTAAGAAAATTTTTAAACTAAAATACCTGGAATTGTAGGTTAGAATTTTGTGTGTGTGCTACTCTTTTTTTTTTTTTTTTTTTTTTCTGCCTGTTTATGTCTTGGTGGTTTGGAGTAGTGAAAGTCCCTGGACATGTTTTTATGAATGGAAACTCTTTTAGTGGACTATTATGTAGGTATGTGACATTAGATAAGTCATTTAACCTAAGACTCCGCTTTCTCATCAGTAAAATGACTATTCCAATCTTATCTAGTCCGTAGAGTTGCTGCAGAGTAAAAAAACTATAATATGAAATACACTTATACTGCTTGGTATACTGCAAGGGATCAATAAATATTAACTAGTATTATTACACATAGTGGTCATTTTTCAAAATGCCAATTTTCCTCTGTTTTGCCTCCAATATGTAAAGGGTTACACCTTAAAATTTCCAAGATAAATGACATCAGAATGTGCAATTTCAACCTGATAGTGAAGGAAATATACTGGAGTGGTAAGTTGTCTGGAAAAAGACATAAAAATGAAATTCAGGCTTTTAATTACATAACAGATTAGTTTGATCCTAAATAAATTTATTTATGCCCAACTTATTGTTTAATATTAGGGGCATAGTTATCAATATTGCAATATACTATATGTTAACAATAACAACAAAAAATGGCCAGAGACCAAAAAAGCATTTGACTGAATTTTCCAATCAGTTGTCAACCCATGGCTAAAAGCCTAGTAAAGAAACATCCTTTTAATTTAATTAAAAAGAAACATTAATTAAAACAAATTTGCATTTAAATATAATTTAAATCAGTATAGTCAGAAGTGCTACAATAAGCATATGGAAATATACAGAAAGTCTAAACTCTTAGCTGTGAAATGCCACCAGAAAATGAGCAATATCATGTAGCCTAATATTCCTAAATGGATAACCGGACACTACAAGGCACTTAAAAATGATAGCATTTGAAAAATTGAAGAGACTTAAACATAAGGAATTCCACAATCACAGCATCAATTTAGATTGTTGGCCATTTCCTAAGGTAGGAATTATATATTTTTCTCTCTCTCTGGAGAAGCTAATGTGCCATTATCCTACTCAGTGTTACATAAATATGTATCTGACTTCATCGCTTTGCTTGTAAAATTCTGTTTGGCTTCTGATGAGGGAGGTATATCCGACGGGAAGAGAAACACACTCATTATCAGAAGTTATCTTCACTTTAATCAATTTAAAAATATCAAAATGTGTTATCTAATGTACCTGTGTACTTCAAAATTTCCATAACCTGACACTTGCTATTTTTTTAGTTTTATTCTATTTCCTTTATAGAAAAGTCAATAATATGAAAAAGATGTCATTAGCAAATATAATATACATAATTGGATGGAACCTGAAATGGATTTATATTTGAAGCACTGATTTGTGCAGTAAAACTAAGAATCTAACTACTCCTCTGAAAACTATCAACGATCTGTGTATATTACAAATACAATAAATTTTAATTATTCCTTTCAGTTAAATCATACGGAGATGGTATTTTTCTCCTATTGCTTTTTATGACTAAAACGATAAAAAGTACAAGTTGTATTTAAATTGGATGAGACATTTTAAAAAGTGGAGTTTGTTAAAGCAATTTGTAAATATATATACTTTAACAGCATAAATGACTAAAAGACTTTTAAAATGTGGAAAATGATAAAATGATTAAATAGAATAAATAGACTTCTCTAATTCCTTTCAACTTTACTGGTATTCTGGTTATTTTTCTTAGTATCAAACCTCAGATTTTTTTTCTTTCTAGATCAATGGTCTCAACTTTCTCATGTATTATTCAAACAAGGTTGGAGTCTTTTTTATCTTTCCATGAATAAAAAAATCACTTTTTTTCTAGTAAAATTATTCAATAGGACAATTGTAATCCTAACAGTTTTTTTTTTTTTTCAGCTCACTCTTTCAAAAAGTCAGATGAGCAAAATGCTGTGTGAGTGCATGGACATTATATTAAGTCTGTCTTCTGTGGTAATAGCTATAAATTTATTCATTGCATTTTTCAGAACAAACTCCTTTGAAATTTTCACAGAAAATTTGAAGAAAAAAATTACCGAGCTGTCCAGGAAGCCATTCCCATCTGTATCATAGAGACGAAACATAACTAGAAATAAAAGAATTGTTGAAAAAAAAAATTAGAGGCGAGTAAGAATAATATTAGTATAAGGCATATTCTTTACAATTTCTATTGTGTTGACAGCAAACATCCAATCCTCTCCTATTTGGAGAAATTGATTTATAGGATCATTTCTCAAGTTAATTTGAGAATAAATTAGTTAATAAAAATATTAAATATCATATATAAGTCTATCAATATTATATATCTAGAAAATGAAAATAGGTATCATTGTTTGCTCTATTTTTTTTAATTATAAGATCATTAAATGAAAACTCAAGAATAAAAGAAGAGAAGGAATTTTAAATATTCAGAGTCTGGATATTTAAGGGCAGAGAGTAAGAAAAAACAAACTGATTCAGAGGTCTGGGAACCAAATTTGGAATCTGCGATCCACTAGTACATGAGCGTAGCTGAACACTATTTTATCTGTAAAATGATTTTCTTATCTGTAAAACCTGTCATAAGACACACTTGGGAAAGTTAAGGGAGGTGATACACACAAATGCATATCCAAAGCTGTAGATCACTACACAAATATGAGCCATTGTTTCAATTGATCCCTAAGCAGCATAGGAAAGGATTTGTGCAAAATAAGGGGATTTTTCTGATAGAGGACAGCAAGACACAAAATGCATTATTATCATGGTTATAAGGGTGTACTTGTTGCAATCTGAGGTGTACATTCATAAGGTAACCACTCTTTGAACTAAAGAAGGAAGAAAAAGAAGAGTATGGTCTCTGTCGTAGTGAGCACAGGAAAGCAGGAGGATGGAGGAACTCACTAGCCTGAGGATTCCCTCATAAATTCACACACCACCAGGAGACTACAGAAGAGGCTGCAGGTGCCATTTTAAGATAAACAGAGAAGAATGACACAGCTGTTAAAACAGAGGAGTGGAAGTGAGAGTTTTTGTTGGGTTTGTATAATTTCTGGGAGAATCTTGATGTCTGGGGTCTGGAATATAAAATAAAGACATTGAGAACAAGGAGGCATAATTATGCAATAACCCTGATCATATATCTGTTAACTAATTATTATCTTTGTATTTAAAAATAATTATTATATCTCACCAGTCTAAGATATGACTATTTATTTATAAGATGCCATAGCGAGTCTGCATACAATTAATAGGAAAAAATGCTTACAATCTAATCATCATGTTCTATTTATTGTAAAACGCAAGAAGACTTTAAAGATGTTAAAATGTAAGGGGAAAATGTGTACCTATCAAATTAAGGAACATAATGTTATGCTGGCTAATGACGTAAATATCTTCATTTGCAAACCATAATGGTTACCATTTCTCATATACCCAATAAATAACAAAAATTCATGAAAAAAAAAACAAGAAAACTATCAGAACATGGGTACTAAGTAAGCACTTCAAGATTTTCTATTAAAGCAGAAAATAGTAAAAATCACTTTATAAGTGACAAGAATTCACACATCACTCAAAGAATGGATTCAGTACCAGGAACAAGGCAAGTACTTTAAAAAAAGTCTAACTGTATTACAGAATGAGGAACACTGGTGACTCTATAACTTCTCATTGTAATAAATGACTGCTAAACCATTTTTAGATGGCTAGATATATGGAAACCCCATTGGTAAACCTTCTTGGAAACATGAGCTCAAAGACATACACACTAGTGGACTCTGTGTGGGGGTATGTGCCATTCACTTTTGGCAGCATCTGAAGCTTCCTCCTATGCTCTTAAAGCCACACTTTACAAAATACAGTGACAGATGAAACACCAGAAGCCCTTTTTTTACTAGCCTGACTTGAAGGTAGAATTTGCACATAACCCAGGCCCCATTAATCAGAAGAAAAACCCAATTGATCAATCAGCTGCTAGTGACCCAAGAAAAAAAGAGGCTACAAAAATTCATGTGAATAGCAGCAGTAACAGTGATCAGAGAGAGAGCAACCAGGGTCCTGGTTGTGTCACAGGTGTTGGCAATGAAGTGTTCTGCTCATACACAGAGAGGCAGCAGGGGGGTTTTCCCCAGTCCAAGTTTGTACTTAATTTCATCACTGATTCTAGAGAAGCATCCTCCAGATCTGGTTCTCTGACTCTCCTGATGATTCTTGGATTTTCTCAATATCATTTAAAAAATAATAACCTGGGGGGCCCCTAGGGGGCTCAGTGGATCAAGCTTCTGATTCTTGACTTTGGCTCAGGTCAGGATCTCCAGGTTGTGAGATAAAGCCCCCCCATCAAACTCCATGCTGGGTTCTCTATTCTGTTCCATTGATCTATATGTCTGTTTTTGTGCCAGTACCACACTGTCTTGATGACCACAGCTTTGTAGTACAACCTGAAATCTGGCATTGTGATGCCCCCAGATATGGTTTTCTTTTTTAAAATTCCCCTGGCTGTTTGGGGTCTTTTCTGATTCCACACAAATCTTAAAATAATTTGTTCTAAGTCTCTGAAGAAAGTCCATGGTATTTTGATAGGGATTGCATTATACGTGTAAATTGCCCTGGGTCACACTGACATTTTCACAATATTAATTCTGCCAATCCATGAGCATGGAATATTTTTCCATCTCTTTGTGTCTTCCTCAATTTCTTTCAGAAGTGTTCTATAGTTTTTAGGGTATATTTTGAGAACCATTTGAATGGTAAATGGTTCTCCAACCTTTTATTTTCAGGTTGTAGGTGTCCTTCTGTCTAAAATGAGTCTCTTGTAGACAGCAAATAGATGGGTCCTGCTTTTTTATCCAGTCTGAAACCCTGCGCCTTTTGATGGGGTCATTAGCCCGTTCACGTTCAGAGTTACTATTGACAGATATGAGTTTAGTGTCATCATGATATCTATTTAGTCCTTGTTTTTGTGGATTGTTCCACTGAACTTCTTCTTAAAGGGGAGTTTTAAGAGTCCCCCTTAAAATTTCTTGCAGAGCTGGTTTGGAGGTCACATATTCTTTCAGTTCCTGCCTGTCTTGGAAGCTCTTTATCTCTCCTTCCATCCTCAATGAGAGCCTTGCTGGATAAAGTATTCTTGGTTGCATGTTCTTCTCATTTAGGACCCTGAATATATCCTGCCAGCCCTGAACTTTATGGTCAACTAATATACGATAAAGGAGGAAAGACGATCCACTGGAAGAAAGACAGTCTCTTCAATAAATGGTGCTGGGAAAATTGGACATCCACATGCAGAAGAATGAAACTGGACCACTCTCTTGCACCATACACAAAGATAAACTCAAAATGGATGAAAGATCTAAATGTGAGACAAGATTCCATCAAAATCCCAGAGGAGAACTCAGGCAACACCCTTTTTGAACTTGGCCACAGTAACCGGAGAAGGACAAACAGTGTATGTTCTCATTCATTTGGGGAATATGAATAATAGTGAAAGGGAATATAAGGGAAGGGAGAAGAAATGTGTGGGAAATATCAGAAAGGGACACAGAACATAAAGACTCCTAACTCTGGGAAACGAACTAGGGGTGGTGGAAGGGGAGGAGGGCGGGGGGTGGGGGTAAATGGGTGACGGGCACTGAGGGGACACTTGACGGGATGAGCACTGGGTGTTATTCTGTATGTTGGTAAGTTGAACACCAATAAAAATTAATCTATAAAATTAAAAAAAAAAAAACTCCATGCTGGGCATGGAGTCTGCTTAAGATTCTCTCTCCACCCTCCCTCTGCCACACATCCCCCTCTAAAAAAATAAAATAAAAATAAAAAACAATAGCTTTACTAAAAATAAAAATAACTAAAACTACACTGATTTTCTGACCCCCTAGTGATACTGTGCACTCAACTTTGGCACTTGCTTCACATCAAACATAAAGATTAGGTCAAAATAAATTTTAAGTTTAAACTAAACTTAAGTTAAACTTAAGTTAAGCTTTAAGTTTAAACTTTAACATTAAACTATAAGAGTTCTAGAAGAAAATATAGGAAAATACCTTGGCAACCTTAAGATAAGCCAACATGAACCATAAATGATTTCTAAAAGAAAAAGGTAAATTAAGCTTCATCAGGGTTGGAACTTCAACTCATCAAAAAATAAATACATAAATAAGTGAAAGAAAAGAAATAAAAGAAAAAGAAAAAAATAAGCCAGCCATAGACTTGAGAACTTTCCAGAACACATGTATCTGACAAAAGGCTTATTTCTTGAATCTATGAATAAATCCTGTAACTCAGTAATAAGATGAAAAACCACCCAAATGGAAAAGGCAAAAAAAAAAATGGAATAGATATTTCAAAAAGTGGAAGATACAGGAATGGGGAGTCAGAATAAAGTGCTCAACATCACCAATAAAATAAAAATTTAAACCACAGAGACCATCATATTCTATTAGAAAAAGGGCCTGGAATTCAAGTTTGTTTGTATTTTTCCCCCTCAAGACCAGCTCCTCAAACCGCTTAGCTTCCCAGCTTTAATTATTTAGAAATAGTGGCAAAGTCCAGGGTCTCCTCTCTCAGAAATGTGACTCACATATACAATATGCCTTGACAATTCCCTGAAGTTTTCAAACACTTAAAAAAAATACTATGTCCAAACTTTCTAGTTGTTCCAGTAGGGATGTTGGTCTGAAAACACTTTGTTATTATCTGAAGTAGAAGTCCATATATTGAACACTAAATATAATGTACTCTAAATCTGACCAGGTCAAAATCAAGAATAAAAGTTTTCTTTGGTCCTGAATAAGAAAGAGAAATTCTAGGATTTTGATTTTCAGAGATAGGTCTATTTTCCTATTTTAAAACTGTAGTGGGGTCATGCAAAATAGGAAATATTGAACATGCCTATCCACCTTGGCTTTTCATTGAAATGTCATTATAGTAAGGTACAGGATCGGCCTAAATCAACAAGCACAAAGAAAATGTGAGAGGAAAAAACCATCAAGTTTAAGAAACTGGGAAACAAATGATGACTGATTAGAAACCGTAAGCTGGTAATGAAATAGCAAAGACTTGGCCAGAAAGGGTGATGAAATGGAAAACGAAGTGATATTCTTCACAGAAAGAAGTCAGACCCTCCAATACCACTCTTCACACCTTACAGCTCACAGTTTGCCAGCTCCCTACCTCAGCAGAAGACTGGATGCCTGGGCTCAACAGCACTCAAACCAAGGGATGCTGAGCTCAGGATGCCCAAGACTTTTGAAGGCAGGGGTACTATACCAAAAACAAGGTATTCTGCGAAAGTCTAAATACTGAATATTGAGAGTAGAAGTCCACTCTTCCTTATCTCCAGGGAGCCCCACTTAACCCTCACCCATACACCCACCTACAACTCCACACCAAGGAGTCCTTTCAAAACAAGTCATTTGGGGAAAAACACCAACAGCAACACAGCAGAGAGGAAGAAAAAAATCCTGTAAGAGGAAAGTTGCAATCCCCAAAACAAGAAGAGGAGCACATCAGAATCATGCTGAGGACAAACTGAATCCTCTGTGAAGATAAAAGCATAATAGAAAAAGTAAAACAAAAAATTATCACAGATGTTGAAGATGTCCCAGACATAAACAAACAAACAAAAAAGATACAGGAGAAGATAAGTTGGAAAATAAGAAAATAAAGAAAAAGGGATGCCTGGGTGGCTCAGTGGTTGAGTGTCTGCCTTTGGATCAGGTCATGATCCCAGGCCCCAGGATCGAGCCCCACATCAAGCTCCTTGCAGGGATCCTGCTTCTCCCTCTGCCCATGTCTCTGCCTCTCTCTCTCTCTCTCTCTCATGAATAAATAAATAAAACCTTTATAAAAAAAAAGAAAGACAAAATAATTCAAATTCCTGTCTTGAAGTGTCAACATCCACAAATAATGGTTCCGGGAAGACAGAACAAGTAAAATAAATGAGAAAATAACAACGAAAAGAAAAGAACAAAGGAAGGGCATAAATTTCTAAACCAGAATTTATGGTGGAGGATTTGGAAATTGATTAATTAAATAGAAATAGAGAAACTAATGAAATAAAGAAAAAAGACAGTTATCAGCACCATGGAAAATACCTATCTTCAAATATTATTATAAGATTATTTCTTCTGAGAATTTCAAAGTGAAGTTAGGCTCCAAGGCCAAATGAAACATTGAACAAATAGTTCTTATTCTTAAAACTAAAGTTACAAGGATATAGATTTTTAGGTGCAAAAATATTTTAAGCTCAATATTAAAATTACTCTGTCAACATGATAGCTTCCAAATGTGGGTACCTTTTTTAAAGTTCCAAGCTAGTTTAACCCACTTTTTTTCTATTTTTATATTCATGTAATTTCCCTTTATATTGGAGCAATTATGCACCCACACATGAATTTGGTTAAAAGATCAGGGCAAAGGCATATTATGCAATATAAGGTTCATTCTTTATATCTAGAACTTTTTCTCTTCCAAAAGATTTGTAAGTTTTCAATCTGTCTATTTTCTCCTTGAATATCCTACTAAATACACTCTGGTGTTTTTATACTTGGCATAATATATTACTGACAATAAAGATATTAATATTGACTTTGCTATTAAACATTAAAAAGTGTATTTTTAAAGGCATTTAAGCTGGACTTTTTTAATTCACAATTTTTTATATACTTTAAGACCAATCGAATAAGTATTCTGGGCAGAGGTGAAAAAAATTAGCTGCTTGAGTTTGTGACATCTAATGTAATGAAGCAATATTTTCTCCTTTGTTTCCTTCAGAGGAATGACAAAAAAGATAAGGACAGGAAGCTTTTCAAAATAAAAAGAGCACTTATACAGTAAGGCAGAAATCTCAGGTATTAGTCATAGCCAGCTAACCTAATGCTATAATTAATAACCAGTCTCTCTTGGCTTTAGTTTTTTTCATTGACACTATAGGGCGACTGACGACCTGATCTTTAGGATTTCTCCAGTGTTAAACCTAACGGTTCTACAATTAATACTATACATAACAGTAACTTTAACATAAAGATTAGTCTTCATTATCTGTGAGTCAATTATCTATTTCTGGTTTATTTTCCAATCTATTTCTCTAGTGATACATTTTCATTAAATGTAAGCTAACAAAAATTATTCTTCTTAAGTCACTAATAACTTATAAACACCAATCCAAATGTGAACAGTATATATTAGTAAAGTCACAGTTTAGGGGCCTGGATGGCTCAGTTGGTTAAGTGTCTGTCTTCAGCTCAGGTCATGATCCCAGGGTCCTGTGATCCTGCTCTGTGTCAGTAGACTCCCTACTCAGCAGGGAGTCTGTTTCTCCTTCTCTCTCTGCCCTTCCTCCTGCCTTGTTCTCTTTCTATCTGTCTCTCAAAAAAAAAAATAAATAAATAAAAACTTTTTTAAAAAGTCACAGTATAAATTAATTTAGTATTATTTCTTGCCTTAAATAATTCACATTGTTTTTCTCTTCTCAAGCACCCATTGATTTCAATACAATTCTATTTAAGTATCATTTACTGAACATCTGTCTGTTGAAATATACACACACGTGGTAGGTTCTAGGGTGGGAAGTTAGACACAGTGCAAGGGTGTAAGAAAAAGTAAAATGAATTTGATTAGGAGGTGGCAAGAGGATTCATGACATGAGCTGGGCCTCAAGTGTATACCGGACTGGGCCTGATATATACTGAGAAAGAACACCCCCAGCAAATGGACATTAGAGGCAAAGGTATAAAGATTGAAAAGTTCGGGGTTTGTCTGATGATTGACAAGTAGATCCATGTGATGGGGACACTGCCCATGGTTATGTGTGCAGGTCAAAGCCAAATGCAAGATTGGCAAAGTAGGTGGGGGTCAAGTTAAGGGCTCCAGTTTATGTCTTATTCAACAGGGAACTATCAAAGAGATGCATTCACCCTGAGTCAGAAGACAAAGAGGAAAGAACATGTCTGGAAATTGACAAGTTTTAGGTAATTTGAAAGGAAGTTAGAAGAATTCACACCTAATGAATGAGATGATGATTAAATAGGTAGGTGTTGGAAAAATGAAGCATCTGGATTAACTTCTACCTAGAAGAAGCTGACGACTATAGAAATACTGAAGGCACTGTGGGCCAGCTGAGGTTTTGAGCATTCTACCACCCACAGAATTATCTTATTTTACTAAAGCTCTGCCACCTTGGCATATAAGTAAAGAAACTGGGTGCCTAAAACTAAAGTGTCAAAGAATGATTGGCATCATGGATTATAGGGTCAGTCTACAGTTAGAAGAATGAGGGTCAAAACAGCACCAGACAAATTCAGGAGGAAGGGAAATGGTTAAGAGACAAGAATACTTATTTATATTTCACTGAAAAATCATTTATATGAGTTAGTAAATGTGAAGGAATTTATGTGAGCAAATATATTGCTTCATTTAATCTTCATAGCAAACATATGAGATAGATATTACTAAGATTCCCATTTTACTGTTGGAGAAAGTGAAGCATAAAGAGTTTGCTTGTTTGTTTTTAATGTGTCCCAGTTCCTCATAAGTATTAAAGCGAGGATGCATTCAATTAGTGAAACCAAGAGTCTAGGCTCTTAAGTATTGCCTATGCTATATTTAAATTAAAAGTAAGAGAGGGAAAAGTTAAGTGACCATAGTCTGTGGTCAAAGTAAAACATCAGAGTTTAAGATTTTAGAATGAAGGCAGTCTATGGAAATTACAAGGCATGGGGTATTGTAGCAGAAGTGGGTGGCTAAAATAAAATGGGAGTGAGCTCACAGAATTTGAGGATTGCAAGGAAAGTAAAAGAGAGAGCTACTGAATGGCTCTCAACAAAGTATTATAGCAGGTGTAATGTGAAGAGGGCAAGTCAGCCTTGGTACAGTGTTCTCATCCATGCATCAGGATAGTTGGTAACTGACACCAACAAGGACAGAGAAAAAATGGAATCCTCCACAACCTCAACACATACACACAAAAACACGCATGTGCGTGCACACATGCCTAAACACTCTATGAGGTTCCATGGCAGCAGGTGAACAAACACCACCTACTTGATAGGGCCTCAACAGAAGCAACATTTTCAGTGAGAAAGTATGATTGTAGGAAGCAAAGTAATGTGAAGAAACGGCATACTATCAGTGGAAAGTTCAAGAGCTTTTGTTTGTTTCTTTTCATTGAAAAAAAAAAAAGATCTTTATTCTAAACATTGTGTAAATGCCTGGCAGAAAAGACAAGTGGGAAGAGGAGAGGTGACAGTAAGTGACGAGTAGATTTACAAGACATTATTTTGGGGGAAAAGTATTCCTTTTATAAACATTTACAACAATACCATCATTTTACTGAATAACCCAGGTAAAAGAACCTACAAAATTCAGCAATTCTGAGAAACAATCGTCGTTTCACAGAAATTGTGTGTGTGTCTGTTTTCATGGAACAGAGGAATGACATAAACCAGTGCTCCTCAAATGTGGTCCCTGGAGCAGCAACATTAGCATTACTTGGAAACCTGTTATAAATGAAAATTCTAAGGGCCTCCCTTTAGGCTTGCAGAATTGCCTATTTGGGGCCCAGAATAAGCTGTGTGTTCATAAGCCCTGCAAGTGATCTTATATATGATAAAGTTTAAGAACTTCTGCCTAAGCCAATGTGCAAGCATTCTTTTCTATTTAGGTACCTAGAAATTAAGATCCAAATTTAGCGTTCGCCAGCCAAAGTTAATTACATTAGGCACTTGCTTATATTTATTTCTGTGTTAATTTTAATTACTTAATCCTATTTTTTATTTCCTCTGGTTTATATTGGGTTTAATAAGTCACAACCCTTTCGGAAATAGGCATATATTAAATTAACCACAAACATTAAATTTCTTTAAAGTATTACTGAAAATGAATTTAAGGTTTAAAATATAAAAATCTAGGACTCTAGAAGAATTCTTTGATGTTCAGAGTTTGTAAATGTTTTTTTTTTTGTTTGTAAATGTTTTATTGTATAAGAGGAACAGTGTCCAGTCCATTGACAAGAAAGCAGGTGAGAAGAATGGATTCTGATTTTACTGACGCAGAAAAAAGCCAGGTACTGGAATTTAAAAAAAACAGACAAAAAAAAAAAAAAAAAAAAAAAAAAAACCTCGTAAGAATTAAAGATCAGTTTAAGTGCCTCCAAATCGGAGGACAGGAGAGATGAAAACTAGAGCAGAGCAGGGACAGAGGCACAGCCTTCATGTGTTCTGAAGCTGACATTCATCTACTTCGAAGACTCTGATGAAAATCATAGTGATGGTGCCAGGCGCTAATAATTCTACCTATGACAAGAGTCTGAAGCAACAGTTAAGGAAAAGGGCAAACATGCCTGGATCTGATGCAAGCTTGAAAAGGAGCTGGAAACTTTAAAGACAGAGCAGAGGGAAAGGGGTTGAAAACAATGAAGAAATATAAGTGGCACATCGGGTTTAATCAAGTGTTTTTTGGTTTGTTTGTTTTAAAGATAGATTTATTTATTTATTTATTTATTTATTTATTTATTTATTTATTTATTTATGTAAGACACACACAGAGAGAGGCAGAGGCATAGGCAGAGGGAGAAGCAGGCTCCTCGCAGGGAGCCCGATGTGAGACTTGATCCCGGGACCCCAGGATCACGCCCTGGGTCGAAGGCAGATGCTCAACAACTGAGCCACCCAGGTGCCCCCTCATCAAGTGTTTTTAAATGATTTGTGGGTTAATATTCTGCCTGCAATTGTGGACAAAGGTTATTGACTCTAAACTGAAAACTTAAATGCATGCCTCTTCGGAATCCTGCCTTAAAAATAAAACACAGTTGACATAAAAATAATTAAACTGCAACATAAAGAGCATGTCAAAGAAGAGTGATGGTGCCTTCATTCGGTCTCAGACATGGAAAAAAATAGGTGCCTTTGTATTTTTAAAATCATCCCAAACATGGACCTGATAACACCTGAACAAACGTTCTCCTTGGCTGTCGCTTCAATACAAATTCCCTGAAAATTAATATTTATTTTGGAACGGGAGAGATTTCTGTATGTCCTTAGGAATACAAATAAATCTTGAAGTGCAAATATTCAACATTTAAGAATAATAAATATGTATTTTAAGAATGATGTTAATAAGGTTTATTCATAACTTACATAGGTATGACTTAGTCATAGCAAATTCTTTAAGAGGAATATGATAAACATGTTGCTATTAGATTTAACTAAATATGCTTTCAAATCGTAATTCTGAGATTTCACAGTGTTCCATGTTTGCTTGAAAATATCAGATTTAGGATGTACTATCTCCACTATCATTTCAATAGCAAGATTTTTAATTCATTTTAATGACAACCAATATAATCAAGTTAATCAGATTATTGAACAAGACACCAGCTCTATGGTTAGCAGGGGCTTTGGAGACAGATGAGATTATTAAATGTTCAGGCTTAGAGTAAATATTTGAGAAATATTTTCCTGCATTGCAATGAGTATAGCTTGCCACCAGAGAGAGCTCAGACACTATACTTTATTAAAGACAGCAATTATTTCCTTTGACTAGATAGAAATTCTTTATTTGAAGTACCTGCTATATTGTAGGGGGAAAAACACAGAGCTATTGTTTATTTATAATATCCAGAGTCACCTCCTATACATGAAACTCGTTTTGGCATGTGAGAAGTCATTTATCCTTGGCAAAGAAAGTATTAGTGTTAAAGTTTTCAAGGAAGATTTCCAATAGAGACTCGTGTGTGTGCATACAGTGAACCATCTTGTTAGCTAGGGGGACAACCTGCTCATATACTAGAAATAAAGGGTTTTTCAAAACAACTCAAATGATAGTTTCCAATATCATTGTGTTACCAAACAGTCAAGAAAAAATCATTTGACAGACCATCATGCTCAAAAACCACTCCATAGCCAAACAGAACTTGAATGAAACCTGAAATGGATAGATTCATAATATCATGTGTCTGATTTCCAATTGAAGGAATTTTTATTTTGTAAACAAAGTCACTTCTTTAATAGAAATTTAGACAACTATAGTAGATACAGTTTTAAATTCATCAATATCTAGTCCCTTCCCAGCCCCCTGTCGTGATAAGTAAACTAAATAAACACATACACTCGAGTTTATCCTCCGGTCTTCCTCTTTCAAGGAGAGACAGATAACAGACAATGTCCTTCAGATGGATTACTTCTGGGGAACACGTATTTGCAGGAGAAGTACGGGGAGGGGTGATGGCACCTTTACTCATCCTCAGACCTGGAAGAAAAATTTGCTTTTATATTCTTAAAAATATCTACAGTGTTTTCAAAGAAAAAGACAACTAAGAAAATAAGATAACACATAGACCATGTAGAGAGCTATATATATTTTAGGTATATAATAACTAAATTCTCTGGAACTAGTATATACTCTAAGATAGCAGAGTCAGACATATTCTATCATTAGTGTAAATAATTCAGAATTTTTGGGTATTCAGGGACATGGAGATTGCTCTGCCTGCCTATAAGAGTGTGTTAGGGTCAGAATCCTTTTGTCCAGGGTGAGTTGGTAGACAGATTTGAATGCATGAAAAAACACTTTCCTCTTCCACCTTTCTCTGCTTTAGGAAGTAACAACTATAAATCAGCTAAGAAGATATTTAAAAATTGGCCTTTAATGAAACACTGAAGAAGAGATTTGAGTCTGTCACCATATGATTTATATGTTGATAATCAGGAGTCATTCATTCATAAAAGCATATATTTAAGTCAAATATTTGCAGGCACCATGAATAAAAAAATACATCCTTTTTCCCATCAAGAAATCTGCCCATGAGTAAAAAAGAGAACATAAACAAAAATCTGCTTGAACATGAGAAGCATTTACTTAGAAAGGTAAGAACATATGACTATACTTTAGTTTTAATTGGTTCATAACTTTATTTCTGAAACCCATTCACTGTGCTTATTCCAAGACAAGTGTAGAGAACTCTGATGATTGTAGATTATCCGGCCAGATACTGATGGAACTGAAACTCGTTTACAATACATGGTTAATTCCATCTAACAGAGAAGCCTGTGTACCTGATAAAACTTGAAGGCAAACCCCGATTATCCTTTAAGATTCATCTGGCAACAGGAGATGTTTGGGTGAAATGGCTAACGGGCTGAAGGGCTCCTAGATTCCTAATCACCCGGGAGTAACTAGAATGGAGGGAATAATCCCAACCAAATAGAGTTCTACAAGCCTATCAGTCCATAGCATGCCTCTATGTAAGCCACATCTCTCGCTCTTGTCTATGTCCTTTGATGAATAACTGATGGAATACCTGGCATCTCCTCCAGCCGTATCAAGATAGCCAGCATATAATTTAATGGATTGTGAAATTACTTTCATTGTTCGCAGTGGTAGTAATAAAAGGTACCATTTATTGAGTGTCAAATATGTGGCAGGCACCGGGCTGGAAGCTTTAACATGGATCATCTCACTTAATCCCCATTAACTATGTGAGGTAGATTGCAATATTCCCATTTTCCAGTCTTAGAGTTCCACAGCTCCTAAATCCATCTTCTTTATTTTACACTAATGGATTACACACAATTTTTGTTCAAGATCAAGAGTAAGAAAAACACTTAACAAGTTAATCCAGCAGAATCCTTTTATCTTCCCTCCCTCCCTCCCCCTCTCCTCTGTCTCTCAACATTAGAAGGTTCCATACCAGACTGCACACTGTATTTTCTATGCTAACCTATTCTCTTTTCTTCTATTTCATTCTTAAAATTCTGTCACAGATCCTCTCAATTGAATTCACCACTCCTTATTGGGTCACAACCCTCATTTTGAAAAACACTGCTTTACATCTTTCAGTTTTTTATTTTGTTTTTTTGTTTTTAAAGATTTTATTTATTTATTCATGAGAGACACACACAGACAGAGAGAGAGAGAGAGAGGCACAGAGACACAGGCAGAGGGAGAAGCAGGCTCCATGCAGGGAGCCCGATGTGGGACTCGAATCGGGCCTCCAGGATCATGCCCTGGGCTGAAGGCGGCACTAAACCGCTGAGCCACCCAGGGTTCCCCCCACCACTTTTTTTTAACCAGAGTTGTACTTATTTCAAATAAAGCTCTATGCTTCACATTAATTCTACTTCTGTTTATAACTATTAAAAAAGGGATATAATTATAAATTGATTTTTCTTAAAAAAATGTCAATGTCTAGTACAAACTAATATAGGCATTTTTAAAAACAAAAGAAGGCAGAGAATTGAAGACAATTCTGAGTTAAAAAAAAATATATATATATATATAACCAATTCTACCTAACCAACTAAAGCTTGGCCAGCTGCAGGAATAAGCAGTTTCGACTCATGGTAAAAGACATTTTGGCGCTGACCTTTGACATGACCATAACTTCCAGACTTGGAAAACACAGCACTTGAATTATGATCGGATAAACTATGACCTAACTCATCCTGCCTGATGAGCTAATCCTCTCTTCTCTCCTTTCCTCCCCCTTATGGTACTGAAATGATTTAATCAGCTTGATTTAACTCTTATACAAAACCTCAGAACAAAACAAGAAAGAGGGAAAAGAACATGTTATGACATTCATTTGAAAGAATGCCAACCACATTATATATTTTCACTGATTTAGAACACCTCATGATCATTTGTTTGTATAAAACTAAAGTGTATGGTATTCCTTTATCAGCTTTCATAATATTGAATATAAACAGTTTGGAGACTGTGAGGACCACAGAATTTTCTGTTTGCCTTTCTTGTAAGTAATATACATATTGAACAGAAGCATACAAATATAACTTATATTTAGCCACACCTTTTTGAAAACGCATATTATCATACTAAAATGATTTTTGTTTGATAAAATGAGTAAGCATTTTTCATTTTCTGTTCATGACATGTTGTAAACTAAAAGCTGGATCATATCCACATCACAGTTTTGTATTTAAAAGAACTTAAAGTATATATTTCTTTAAAATCATGGGCTTATATGGCAACACACATTGAAGAACTAATCAACTCTTCCTCAAATCCAGACAAGGTGTCTGTTTTGGTTCCATATTAAGTGATAAAATATAGAGTTTTTGCAAGGATGTATAGGGTGCACCAAGGGAAAAAAATGGTCAAAGACCTTTTTCTCAAATAGGTCATATCAAAAAATTTCACAGAGTGGGATTTGATTAAATCTTGCAGTGTTGAACTGGGGAAAAATCTCCCAGGTTTGTTCCTGTTCCTACTCTTGTCCCCAAGATCAGTTTACTTTCTCTCATGTGGTGAAAATGTTTCTTCATATTTTAATTTAATTTTCTGAAAGCCTGGGGCCTTAACCTGTCTTCATAGAGACATTTTCTACCCTACTCTACCATTTATATATATATTTTTTTTTCCCTTCCTGAAATCTGGCTGGAGATCTTTTCCACTACTTATCCACTCCTTGCCCTAGAAAAGTTCTTTTTTGTTCAAGCAGACTGCACTAAGTTTTATGTGGAAATCACAGGAAACAACACAAGTGGCAAACAAGAAATTGAAAGCCCCATTTCTTGACTATAGCTTTTCAAGGAGATACTCAATGGAACTCTACATTCCTCTTTAGCAGTAGTAGCCTCTGATGAAGAGGCTCAACGTTCTATGTTCCCTAAGGAAGGCCATTTTAATCCATCCTATCTTTGATGAAACTCTTTAGAATTGTGACCAAACACAAAGCTAAGCAAAACTTTTGCCTCAAGTGGTCAATTTTAGTTTTAAAGAAAATGAAATTAATTGACACTCAATAAGCAGGTTCGCTGACTTGCCCAAGGTTTTGCTTTTTTGAATATTTTCTTATAAAAGTGAAACAAGTGAGGGCCCCTGAGTGGCTCGGTGGTTGAGTATCTGCCTTTGGCTCAGAGTGTGATGACAGGGTCCTAGGATCGAGTCCCACATCGGGCTCCCTGCGGGGAGACTGCTTCTCCCTCTGCCTATGTCTCTGCCTCTCTCTGTGTCTTTTATGAATAAATAAATAAAACCTTTTAATAAAAAGTGAAGCAAATGTATACATACACACACACCATTTATGTACACACACAAATACAGATCTATAATGCATACCGCAATGAACAAAGCACAAAATAAAGTGAAAAAATAAGCTTTTTAATTAGAGTATATTAGTGTTATTAGGAAAATTATCTTGTACTTTGAAAGCATTTATGTCTTATGATGATTTTAGAGTGTGTTTGCACACCTTCTTACATAGTATAAACATTCTTCTAAGTTTTAACCACAAAAATGGTTATCATTAGTCAAGTTGAGCATTGCCTACTATGATCACATTTCTCAAACACATGATTTTCATTATATTTCAATCTAGACACTCCATTTCTTGAAACAAAAACCTAAAAAGTTTGTTTTAATAGATACTTTCAATTCTAGTTTCAAGGTTCAATTATTAGCAAATACATTTTAGGTACATGTTCAATTATTGCCTCTGCTCCAGTTTGTTTTATTTTCAAACACATGTAGCTTAGATAATGGAAACGGTATTGTTACATCCATTGTTTCCCTTTATCTATTAAAATGGAATATTCAAAACTAATAACATTAATTACAAAAAAAAGGCAAAAAAATCACTCTAGCAATTTGGCTTTCCCACTTTTTAATACTAGTTCAATTTTCAGAAATTTATCAGGCTTAAAAACAACTTGTCTCATATAATCAAATTTCCAATATTCATATTAATAGTCAAAGAAAGTAGCACAGACAAGAGTAAAAATAATTGTCTGGTATTGTCAGACATTTCATGATTTTCAGAGTTAACCTTCCAACTATGCTTGTCTTAGGATAGTATTATTATTTTTTTTTATTTTTTATGCATATACAAACTGGCAGCAAATAGAAATGGACTGGGTTACAAATCTACAAAGAACATAAAATATGCATAAAGTGAAGACAGGCAGTGGGATAGCTTCCCTGACAGGACACTGAGGTCAGCAAAGTATCTGTAAGAACATTCTCTGGATTTCATCTGTTTGGACATTGGCAAAAGCCCCAAACAAGCAATCATAAGGAATAGGGTTTGAAGCACAGGTCTTTGAGAGTGATATCCTAGAAGCAGAGCAACCTCTGTGAAGAAATAGTAATAACAGCATCCCTGACTGTGTGCCAAGAACACTTAAACACAGTGGTCTGATGTGACCCCACAATTCTATTTTAGAGACAAGAGGGTGGAAAATAAGAGAGTAAAGTAAACCTCTGATCATCATGTAGCAATCTGGAGAGTCAAGAGTTGAAGACAGGATATCTAATTCCAAACTTTAGGGTCTTTTCAAAGCAGTAAAATCAAGATCTGTCTACATCAATTATCTCCAGTAAAATCTTCTGCAATGACAGAAATATGCTATATATGCACTGTTGAATATGGTACCATTAACCACATATGGCTGTTAAGCCCATGAAATTTGATTGGTGTGGCTGATAAATTGAATTTGTATCTTATTTACTTGCCAACTAATTTAAATTTAAATTAAATAGGTACACTGGGGTAAGGGCTACCATATTAGACAGTGCTGGCAACATACCACCTACAGGTAGACTAATGAAAGTAGGTTGAATTTCTCTGTTCCGTAAATAAACCTAAGTATGAGAGAATAAAACTTCTGTACAGTCTTTAAAAGTCATGATAACAATTTTAGTTTTTGTCACATTTAAAAGAAATTAAAATACCACCAATCAGCATTTACCCAAAGAAAATAAAAACAGTAATTTGAAAAGATATATGCATCCTTATGTGTATTACAGCATTATTTACAATAGTCAAGACATGGAAGGAACCCAAGTGTCCATCCATAGATGAATGGATAAAGGAGCAGCGGCTTTTACATACAATGGGATATTACGCAGTCATAAAAAAGGGTTTGGGATCTTGTCATTTGTGACAACATGAACAGACCTGAAGGATATTATGCTAAGTGTAATAAGTCAATCAGAAATACCATATGATTTCACTCATATGTGCAATATAAGAAATCAAACAAGCAAACAAAAAAGCAGAAGCAGACTTATAAATAAAACAAACATATGGTTGCCAGAAGAAAAAGGGCTGATGAGAAGGTGGCAAAACAGATGAAGAGGAGTGAGAGCTCCAGGCTTCCAGTTCTGGAATGAATTTGTCACAGGAGTAAAAGGTACAGTGTAGGGAATATAGTCAATGGTATTTTAACAGCATTGTATGGTGACAGACGGTAGCTACGCTTACGGGTAAACATAGATAGCATAACCTGTAAACTTGTTGAATCACCTTGTTATATACCCAAAACTAATAAAATGATGTATGTCAACTATGCTTAAACAGAAAAAAAAGTACAAATCATGGGGATGAGGTAGAGGGAGGGGAATTGCAGAAACATGGTTAAAAGATACAAACTTCTAGTTATAAGATAAATAAGTAAGTACTAGAGACTTAAAATACAACATGATGACTCTAGTTAACACTACTGTAAGGTGTAACTATATATGCTAGTTGTTAAGAGAGTTGATCCTAAGAGTTCTCATCATAAGGAAAAAAATTTCTGTTTTTGTTTTTGCTCTTTATTGGATCTGTATAAGATTATGGATAGTACGTAAACTTATTGTGCAATCATTTCACAATATATGTAAATCAAACCACTAAGCTGTACACCTTAAACTTACAGTTACATATGTCAATTATATCTTACTAAAACAAAAACAAAAACAAACAAAAAGAAATCCAATAATACTCCATAATTTTTAGTGTACTCTTTCAGAATGATGACATCTTAGGTAAATAAAACCTACATTGAATTTGATCTTTCCTTTGTCTGCAAACTAAAATGCTGGAAAGTAATCTGTTTAATGAAAAATGGTAATAGCTGACATTCATTGAACATTCATATTGTACCTAGTACATTATGTTTTTGAGTCCCACAGCACCCAGTAAGATGCATGCATCTATTATTTCTATTTTACATTTGCCAGAACAGAGACGAAGTCAAGTGGTATAGTCATAATTCAAAAGGCAATCTGAATTGAGATTTTATGCTAATTCTGTGGGGCTAGAGAGAAAAACAAATCAGAGGAATTTGTCTCTTGTCTCTTAATAAATGACCTTTTGTTTTGGAGTCTGGTTTTCAAGACTCTTAAGAGTATGTACAGTGATTATTTCATAAACCTTTGGAATGAAATTAGAAATCCTAGTCATAGCTGAAAGCTCTAAATGTCAATGTTCCACTTAGGCCATTCCTTGGGCCATCTATAATAAATAATATACATATGAAATATATATTCATAAATAAATATATTCATATAATTAATGAATAATAAATATATTCATATAATAAATATATTTGAATATAGAATTTATTAATATATTGCTATATATTAAATATCAACATATATTTAATATACATGTTAAATATAAAATATATTTTATGTTTGCATGTATAAAAATAAACATACACACACACATCCCAAATCTTTACCATCATTTTGTTATAGGGAAATGGATTATGGATACTTTTTTTGCTTATGTATTTCCTAAAGTATACAACTAGAATCCCCTTTATAAATATAAACCCAGAAGATATTAAGAGCTTTTTAAAAAAATATTTTATTTATTTATTTGAGAGACAGAATGAGTGAGAGAGAGAGACAACATACGAGCAAGAACAGAGGGAGAGGGAGAAGCGCACTCCCCTGATGAACACGGAGCCCAATTTGGGACTCGATCCCAGAACCCTGTGATCATGACCTGGTCCGAAGGTAGATGCTTAACCAAGTGAGCCACCCAGGTGCCCTGATATTAAGAATTTTTAATATTAGTTGTGTAAAAGTTTTAAGATAAAGCATTGAACACAGCAGATAAAAAAAAATCCCATTTTTATAAGGGCTTTCATTCTAATGGATCAAAGCCAGTGTTCAGTACCATTGCATTTTTTCTAGCTATTACTAGGTATTTTAGAGCATATCACAAGTTAAATTAAATTATGACTGATTTGGGGGCACCTGGGTGGCTCGATCAGTTAAGTATCCGACTCTTGATTTAGGGTCAGATAATGATCTCAGGGCTGTGAGATCGAGTCCTGCATCGAACTCTGCACTGGGCAGAAAAAGATATGATTAATTTTGGAACCTGAAAAGTACTAAATATCATATTTGCCTTTATTGAAATAAAAAAAACTATAAATAATATTCATGAACACTACAGTGCAATAGTCTTAAGGTAATGCTATCATTTAATATGCAATCATTAACATGTAACTGAAAATACAAAAAATCCCTTTATACTAGATGAATAAACCTAATGGTAAAGATGGTAAATTTGAAGACCAACATTTTACTTAGAATATTCAGATAGAAGAATAAAGAAACCAGTATAATCAAGTCCAATATATTCAAACCCATTTAACAATTAAAGGGAGGTTTTGGGGGAACTTTTCCTTCACTAAGTTTATCATGAATAGGGCCTTGAAATGTAGATTTTTCTTTGGTTTTGGTGAACAGTTTTCAGAGTTTCAGGATAAAAGATTTATTGAAGTAAAATAATTTGTGTGTTACTACTACTAATAAAAATAATTGGAAGAGTGAATTTGGTACTATAAAAGCATACAAAATGTAATAGTTGATGTAAATAAATGCTAATTGGCCAATATATAGGAATTATCTTTATTTCTAGAACATTTTTATGTAGGTATGTAAGTATATCAACATTAACAAATGTACAAACGTATTTTAGATGCCTACTATGTGACAAGAAGTTCCTTATATCAAAGTCACACAAGCCTTGAACTCTGTCCAGTTTGTGTTTGGAAGACCTTGTCTACTCTTTGTTGCATTGTGGAAACTTTAGAAGTTTATTAGACACAAAACACCTATAAAGCTACCTATGGTAAAAATATGCATTCACATACACACACACACACATGCAAACACATATTTTTAATAACTTCAAGACACTCCTGATAAGAATAATAATTTTGGGGCAGCCCGGGTGGCTCAGCGGTTTAGCGCTGCCTTCAACCCAGGGCGTGATCCTGGAGACCCGGGATTGAGTCCCATGTTGGGCTCCCTGCATGGAGCCTGCTTCTCCCTCTGCCTGTGTCTCTGCCTCTCTCTCTCTCTCTGTCTCTCATGAATAAATAAATAAAATCTTTAAGAAAAAAAGAGTAACTCTTCTCAGCACAATAAATGAAGTGTGTCTTTTGGCAAGAACATCCAATAAGGGCATTTGGCAAAACATTTTCCCAAAGGTTCAAATACCTCATTTTTGTTGTACAATTTTCTATTCTTAATTTGATTAACTTCCTCATAGACAAAAAGAAATCCTCCTTTTCTGCCTAAAAATATTGCCTATGGTATGACCCTCTGGTTGTAGCAAAAACATAAAAAGAATTATATTCACTAAAGATATTGTGGCTTAATAGCATACATCAATTAACCATTGCCATATTGGATGGACAAGAGAGAGATCAAAGACAAAGGCATTAACTCTTTCAAAAGTGGCTGTTATTATTCTCAATTCTAAATATCTTCTTGACTCTTTTGCACCTTCAGCCTCATGCCCTTTCATGATAGCTTCCACACCACTAACTTAAAACCATGTAACAGCTCTCCAATTTCCAATTTCACCACTTGGCCTTGGCTCCCTCCTTGGCCTTTTCTCTAGCCACTCTCTTCCTGTCACTTCATCTACCCCAGTTCAAGGATTCAAGGCATAGACCCAGATCTCTCGGTACTTACCAAATCTACTTCCCTCTAACTCTTAAGACCATAGGACTCTGATTCTGCCATTACCACTCCCCCAACCCTTCCTTCAAAAATGCTGATACTTCCAAGGTCATAACTACCATCTGAGACCATCAAAAATGATATCTGGGGCACCTGGGTGGCTAAGTTGGTTAAGTGTCTGCCTTTGGCTCAGATCATGATCACAGGGTCCTGGGATGGTGCATGCTTTGGGCTTTCTGCTCAGCAGGGATTCTGCTTCTCCCTCTCCCCTTCCCCACCACTTGTACACTCTCTCTCTCTCTCTGTCTCAAGTAAATAATAATAAAATCTTTAGAAAAAAAATGCTCTCCTTGTGATCCTTATCCCAGTTTCAGTCATTTGTGAGAAATTTGGGGTTCCTAGTCATTCTCAGTTTCAACCTGTACTTTCTATCTAACCAATGTTTGCTAATAGCACTCCTTATCTTACCTTCTGACATGCTATGTACATTTCTACTTATTTACTAAAATGTAATTGACTATAGGGGAAGGGAAGTAGTTCCATTTTCCTCACTGAAATTTGAATTGTGTGTGTGTGTGACACATTGTAAGTGATCAATAAATATTTGTGACTAACATAAAATATTACTCAGCCATTAAAAAGAATGAAATCTTGCCAACTGAAACAACATAGATGGATCTGGAGAGTATAATGCTAAGTAAAATAAGTCAGTCAGAGAAAGACAACATGATTTTACTCATATGCAATTTAAGAAATAAAACAAGCAAAGGGGAAAAAAGAGAGAGACAAACCAAGAGACAGATTCTTAACTATAGTGAACAAACTGATGGTTACCAGAGTGGAGGTGGGTGGGTGAGGGGGTGAAATAGGTGAAGGAGATTAAGGAGTGCACTCATTGTCATGAGCACCGAGTAATACCCATGTACTGCCAAATCACTATATTGTACACCTGAAACTAATATAACACTGTATGTAAACTATACTAGATTTAAAATTGATTTAAAAATAAATAACCAGCCTTGCACATCCTGCACTGGAGGAGACACACGCAGCTAACCTTATCTCCTTCACACAACTCTTACAGCCGGTGGTCTCGGGGCACAATGGCAACTCTTAAGGAAAAACTGATTGCACCATTTGCAGAAGAGGCAACGATCCCAAACAACACGATCACTGTAGTGGGTGTTGGACAAGTTGGTATGGCATGTGCCATCAGCATTCTGGGAAAGTCTCTGGCTGATGAACTTGCCCTTGTGGATGTTTTAGAAGATAAATTCAAAGGAGAAATGATGGATCTACAGCATGGGAGCTTATTTCTACAGACACCTAAAATTGTGGCAGATAAAGATTACTCTGTGACTGCCATTTCTAAGATTGTGGTGGTGACTGCAGGAGTCCACCAGCAGGAGGGAGAGAGCCGCCTCAGTCTGGTGCAAAGGAATGTTAATGTCTCAAATTCATTATTCCTCAGATAGTCAAGTACAGTCCTGATTGTATCATAATTGTGGTTTTCAACCCAGTGGATATTCTTACAAATGTTACCTGGAAACTAAGTGGACTACCCAAGCACCGTGTGATTGGAAGTGGGTGTAATCTGGACTCTGCTAGATTTCGCTATTTTATGGCTGAAAAACTTGGAATTCATCCCAGCAGCTGCCATGGATGGATTTTGGGAGAACATGGCGACTCAAGTGTGGCTGTGTGGAGTAGAGTGAATGTGGCAGGTGTTTCTATTCAGGAACTGAATCCAGAAATGGGAACAGACAACGGCAGTGAAAATTGGAAGGAAGTGCATAAGATGGTGGTTGAAAGTGCCTATGAGGTCATCAAGCTAAAAGGATATACCAACTGGGTTATTGGATTAAATGTGGCTAATCTTATTGAATCAATGTTGAAAAATCTCTCCAGGATTCATCCAGTGTCAACAATGGTGAAGGGCATGTATGGTATTGAGAACGAAGTCTTCCTGAGTCTTCCCTGTATCCTGAATGCTCAGGGCTTAACCAGTGTGATCAATCAGAAGCTAAAGGATGATGAGGTTGCCCAGCTCAAGAAAAGTGCAGGTACCTTGTGGGACATCCAGAAAGACCTAAAAGATCTGTGACTTCTGGCTTCTAGGCTATAGAAACTTAAAACCATGATGTGATTAACTGTGAGCCTTTAATTTCTCATCCATATACATGGATCACAGTTTGCTTTTATCTTCCTAAATATGTGGATCTGGGCTCACAGAATCAAAGCCCATGCTTGGTTTAATGCTTGCAACATGAGCCTTGAACAAATAAAATTAACTATTGTACTATGCTTCTAAAAATAAATAAATATTTATGAATGAAATAATACTGAATGTCTTACAGTTCACACACTATCCTTTCATTGGGCTTTTTTAATTTGAGTAGAAATGTACATGTTTTCTTTTTTTGAAACTCCCTTCCATCCTCTCCTACATGTACCTGTCCCTACCTCTACTTAAACTAGATAATTTTAATTTATGGTTAAAATCTCACTCAGATGATCTTGATAAATAGATGATAACTTTTATTTTAGTGTAATATAATTCATAACCTACTTGTCTGTTGTCTGCCTGGCTCTAAAGGATACTCAGCTTTCTGGTGGAATTTCTGGCACATAAGGTGTTAAAAAAAAAAAAAAAAAGAATGGTGGAGGGGTACCTGGGGTTAAATGTCTAACTCTTGATTTGGCTCAGGTCATGATCTTAGGGTTGTAAGACTGAGTCCTGCATCTCTCTCTTTCTCTCTCCCTATGCTCTTTCCCCAGGTCTCTCTCTCCCTCTCTTTAAATAAAAAAAATAAAAATAAAAAAAAAAAGATGGTGGAATGCACGAAAGAAAGAAAGAAAGAAAGAAAGAAAGAAAGAAAGAAAGAATTAAATGTTACAACTGGCCAACTCTCTACATGATATGATATAAAAGGTGCTAGGAAAATATCCTTTTTCTGGGATCCCTGGGTGGCGCAGCGGTTTGGCGCCTGCCTTTGGCCCAGGGCGCAATCCTGGAGTCCCGGGATTGAATCCCACGTCGGCTCCAGTGCATGGAGCCTGCTTTTCCCTCTGCCTATGTCTCTGCCTCTCTCTCTCTCTGTGTGTGACTATCATAAATAAATAGAAAAAAAAAAAATTAAAAAAAATAAAAAAATAAAGAAAATATCCTTTTTCTGTTTCTGTCCTATAAAACTAACAATAACAACAACAACAAGAAAACTTACCCTAACCTATAGCTAATAACAGGCATTTACTATTATAACGTCAGCATTTTAAATATTGTGGAGTCAAACAGAAATACATAGTATGTTTCTGAACCAGTTAACAAATCAATTACATTCTCTATATTATCAGAGAATGTAGAAGTTACTAATAACTACTGTTAACTGCTATCCTGTACAATAAGAATAATAATTTAGCTGAAGGTAGTTAATTCCTAGAATTGCTATGAAGAGTTGGTCTAGGTGAGAGTTGGGAAGGAGCATGGATGCACCAGCTATTCTACAAGAGGCAGAAAGTGTGACTTTGACAACAGTGCCTTGGTTCTTTCCCAGTTGCACAGTCAAGGTATCTCATGCCAGCATGTGCTATGCAATTAGAGCAACACATTAGCCAAGACTTGAAGGAGTTGGCTTTTGCTGTGAGATAAGGAACCACAGAAGACTTAAATCACAGCAGACAATTTGTTATGTAAAGGATCTGGGCCACATGGGGCAAGAGGCAGAGAGAATTGAGCCTGGAGGCAGATCTGCAGGCTACATGGCAATGTGCTTACTGCTATGAAACTCAGATTTTTTTAAAAGATTTTATTTATTCATTCTTGAGAGACACACAGAGAGGCAGAGACATAGGCAGAGAAGCAGGCTCCCTACAGGGAGCCTGATGTGGGACTCAATCCCAGGACCCCGGGCTCACAACCCAAGCCAAAGGCAGATGCTCAATCACTGAGCTACTCAGGTGTCCCAACATAGTGTTATATTAGTTTCAGGCACATTTGTGGGGGGCAGGGAGGTGAGTTTGGGTGTGGGAAGGCCAGTGACTAGAACTTCCTGTACTTAATCTCTCCTGCACCCTCTCCCTTCACCAAAACAACTCCGCCTTAATCTGCTTTACATATTTTTTTAAAGACTTTATTTACTTATTCATGATAGACACAGAGAGAGGCAGAGAGAGAGAGAGGCAGAGACAGAAAGCTCCTGCAAGAGCCCCATATGGGACTCGATCCTGGGACTCTGGGATCATGCCCTGAGCCGAAGGCAGACACTCAACTGCTGAGCCACCCCGGCGTCCCCTCATTTGCTTTAAGTACTAAGGATTTAAGTTTACATGAAAAATAAAAATTTAAAGAACTTGCCACAAGGTGATAGTGAAGGCCTGAAACTTAGAAACCGAAGAATAATCGAATCAGGTTTCAACATTAGAAAGTACAGCATTGAGATAGGAAGTCAGGGCCCAGCCAGGAGCCATGCTAAGGGGCAGTCTATAACACAAACAATGATAGATCAAACTGACAGTAGCAGAATGTTTGAGAAGTTATAATGAACAATGGAGAGCATTTTGTGACTAACTAAACATGAGGCATGAGGCATGAGGCAGTGCCGAGTGGGAGAGTCCAAGATTTTACAATTGGAAAAATGATAGATACTTGAGTTCTCTTCACCAAGAGACAATATAGAAATAGAAGGGGGTGTGGGTAGATTATAATTATTTGACTTTCAAACACATTTCATTCAATTCCTTATGGGACATCCTGATGAAGAGTTCTATCTGGAATAGAGTTAATATATATTCTCTGTGAGCTGAAGAAACAGTTCTGGGTTGTATGGGGAATAATTGAGGCATTTTATGTTAGACAGTGCTTGGGTTTTTTTTGTTTTGTTTTGTTTTTGTTTTTGTTTTGTGTTTTTGTTTTTGTAGGATGTGAAAAAAATTCACCTGTTGAGGATGAGGGGAAAGATTTGAATAAAGAAGTTTGAGGGGGATCCTGGGGTGGCTCAGCGGTTTGGCGCCTGCCTTTGGCCCAGGGTGCGATCCTGGAGTCCCTGGATTGAGTCCGTCAGGCTCCTGGCATAGAGCCTGCTTCTCCCTCTGCCTGTGTCTCTGCCTCTCTCTCTCTCTCTCTCTCTCTCTCTCATGAATAAATAAAATCTTAAAAAAAAAGAAGTTCGAAAAATTTAACCTAATTGATCTAGGAGACAGTATTAAGAATAAATATGGTAAATAAATATGAAAATTTTATGGTAGATTTTTTAAAAAACTGAAGAGCTCTTAAGGCCATGTTAATATTGTATGTTAAAAACATGTAGAGGCAACAATCTGCATATTTATGAAATTTCTCTTTGGTTATATTCAGTGTTCTAGTTGTAGGAACTGAAATGTGAAATCATAATATTGATTCGTGGTCAAGGGTATATGAGCCACTTGCAAAAAAAGAAGGTCCCAAATGATTGAACCATTCTGTAAAGAAAGTAGTTCAAGTGATAGATTCTGGGGATGAAAGTAAAATCAGAAGTTAGTCGCTGAGCTGGCAAACATATGAGGCATTAGGGACCTGACATTTACAAGGAAGCAAAAGAGGTTATGAGAGAGCTGGAAAGATAGAGCATTAGGGATATCTTCAAAAATTAAAAGTCCAACTTGGAACAGTAGAAAGAATCATCTTACATATTAAGGAGGCGATAAGAGGCACTTTCACTGCAACAAAATATTCCAAAAAAAAAAAAAAAAATTCACTACACAAAATACCAGATGGATCAGTAGCTACTACAAGTTCCAACAAAAGCCAACTATAAACATACACACACTCAACATTTATGCCTCTTTATAGCTATTTAAATTTTTTATTCTATAAAAACTAAATGTTTTGCATTTATTTTATCTCCAATAATTGAATATTGTTCATTAACAAGAATAACATTTTTCCCAATTCAGTTTTGCTTTTTACTGAGAAACCATTATTCAGTTGATATACAGAGTCAAGAACAGCTATCATATCCATATTGATACTGTAGTAATGAAATACGGTGAACTTTTGGGGGGGTGGTAAACAAAACATTATATAGCTCCTTTCTCTTCAAAATTTATTTGTGATTTTTCAGCCACAAATATGTATTGTGTAGATAATCTAGATTATACAGAAGGATCCTGAAAATAAAAAAATGCATTTATATTTTTTATTAACAAAAGTAAGTTTGAAAGAATATGCAGTTGAAAACAGTCCTACAAAGGACACCACGCACTTATGTTTTAAAATGTGGATCAAGGTTTGAAAGAAATTCCAGTTTAAATTATTTTTTGCTGCATGAGAGCTACACAGCCCATCTTGCAATTCCTTTCAAGTAGATCTGTGCAGAATATGTGGCTGTCCCAAACGAAGTACAAGCTGTTACCCTTTAATTTTTTTTTTCCATTTTGGAACCTGATTTGATTTCTACTCCTTGTAAATTTGGCATCTTATATGTAATACTTACTACATGCTATTTGAAGACAAGAGAGTTTGAGATTTTAATTTCTTACGAATCTAATTAATTAGAATCTCTCTTCCCTCTAAGTCTGACATAATTACTCAGACAGGAAACCTATAAAAAAAATGTCTCCCCTTCTTTCTCCATACACAAGAATAATACTGCTTCATATAAAATGAAAGAAGAGACAATTTTGCTATTTTATTCAGTCTATGTGCAATCCATTTATAGCATGAAATGGAGAACAGGGAAGTTTTAATTTCTAGATCAAAGTAAGGAATTGTCCCATTTTTAAATGTTCAGCCCAGGACACCAGTAAGCTCTGATAGCACACTGTAAGAACAGACTAAACAAGACTCACTTGGGGAAAATCAAGTGGGGTGAATCCTTTCAATTCATGATATAGGGGAATTATTTAAGGAACTAAAAACATTTTAAGGGTAAAGACTATGATAAACATATTGTTATATATTTTGAAAGGATCCAAATATATCATGTGGAAGGTATACACTTGTTTTAAAAAAAGCTTGCACCAACATGTGATTGCTCTAGGAAAGATCATCACTTCATTAACAGAAGGAGAAACAGCACAACATAAAGCATATGTCTATGGACTCTTCATCAGATTGCCTAAACCTTGTTTATGGTTCACCTATTTCTTAATTAGAGGTTTTATTTTTAATTAATTAACTAAAGTATATTTAATTAATGTTTTAATTTTCTTAATTAATTTTTAATTTTTAGATTAAATTATAATTATATATAATTAATTTATTAATTTAAAAATTAAAAATTAATTAATTAGTACTGGTTTTTAAACATCTTCTATCACTTTATTCACATTTTGGTATTCTATTTCATAATGCTAAAGCTGGAAGTCTCTAGGCCAGTGTCTCCCCTGAGATCCCAGGTCCCTTTGCAGATAATTTCTAGATCAAATGATTATTAATGATAATTCTGAGATATAATTTGCTTTTTTAACTCTTATTCTCTCATGAGTGTAGAGTTTTTAAGAGGCTGCATAATATATGATACAGCAACAGGAACACAGAGGCAGTTAGGAAGCCAGAGGTTAAAGAGATTGGCAACGATATCAAGCAATGCCACTCTTCTCATGAATTGTTTTTAGTTTTGAAGTTATTTTTCAGAAAAAAATGTTATTTTTCTTAACATGTAATGGATTGATTGTTGTTTATTTCTACAATATCTCTTCTTTAGTATGGATATAATAGGTATAACCCAAGCTCTTTGGGCCCTAAATAATTTTAAGAGCCCAAAAAAGTCTTGTGATCAGAAAGAGTTTGAGAAATGCTGCCTTAGACCACATTTCTCCATTATGAGCTGGATTCCTATTAACAGGGGCACTAGAGACATGACAAGGAAGGAAGGGGTAGGGGCTGGTTCCTGCTAGTCTGTCTTTACTTCCTATTAGATCTCTCCAGCACTTGTTTCCCAGAGCAACAGGCTCTAGTCTCTAGCTCATTTCTACACTGAGAAAGGCACAGTCTGGCCCAAGCCATTCCTAAAATGTATGACTGCCAGGCAGCAGGCCCCTCTTGAGCTCTGGTACTACCTACCAAACCCAGAAGGAAGTATCCCCTCCACAGAAATTCCAGGGTGAGAGATCTGCCAGGCAACACCTTCCCCACAGAACCCTACCTCCTAGTTCAAAGAAATCCTTCTTCCAAGTTTTGATTACTCCAACCTAGGAGTGGCACATGAGTCCTGCAGTTCTACCTCTACATCATCTTGGTATTTCTCTTTGATTTTCAACCCTCCAACACTGTTTAACCAATCGCCTATTTTATATTCTCTAAGGTAATACAGTGGGATTTTTGTTTTCCTGACTGGATAAAGCTAGACACAATTAACAATGGATTCATTAGACATGTCTGAAAAGCTACCCATAATGACAGAACCAATCATCTCCATGGTGATATCATTATTTAAAAAGTGTCTAAAAGAAAAATCAAAACTGTTCTATGAAAATATGTTAGAAATTTACACAGGTGATATAAATATTATGTTTCTACACATAACTGCTTTGTGACTACATTTTCATATATAAAGTTATCTATATTTAACTAGTCATTTAGAAGAGCACTTTTCCATATTTGATGGAAGTATCTCTTAAAATTGTTACCTAAACGTAGACTTCTAAGACTTTGAATGACAAGTGATGGATAATGATAAAGTATATTTTCTGTAATGTTTAGCTATTACTATATTGGAGACACTTTAAATATTTTGCACAATCTTAGTATGAAAGTATAAATCCTGAAAGAAAGATATTTCTTAAACAAATCATCTCTTCTCTTATAGAGAACTTGATACTGATTTTCCCTTGGAGGTTTGCATATTTAAAGTAAATAATTAGACTTACCTCCTGAAAGGAGAGCAGGTTTACTTTTTACCATTGGACTAGAATGAGGAAATTTGTTGCTAAATGACATGAAAAGGTGTGCTGTGAAATCATCGGGAAGTTCTGCTTCCAAGAATGTCTTCATAAATAGCTTGAAACCTTCAAAATCTATTGTCTGAAAAAAATTAAACATATATTTTAAGAGTCAGCCAATGTTAAGATTATGTGCTACGTTCAAAATCAGCAGTAGTAGAAATGACCTCAAGCATTTCTATATCCAAGTCTATAAAAGGATGATAACTATTTGAGAAATACATGGAGCAGTCCTTGGCTAATCGTGGTGGTTAGGTATGTATACATCTTACCTGTAGTGGGACAACAGGAAAGGAGAAGCTTTCCAATCAGACATTTCTATTTCCACAGTATATGTATCACCGTAAAAAAATATAATCTTTGAAACTCGGTTTCCTTCCCTGTGAATTGGGAGTAATATTCCCAATCCTGCAGAGTTGTTGTTATAACCAAATTAGGCAACTAACGTGAACATGCTAATGCAGAGTCATGAATACAGCATTAATACTCTGAAATAAAGAATTTCTCTCATCTCCTGTCTTTGTTTCTCATAGTTAGTCTTGTTTTTGACCCCTGGAAGAAGGAGTTAATGTAAAAATCTCACCCTGACACCAATATCAATTGATGTGAAATTCCAAAGTGAAATTCTAAAACTTCCCATGCAAACTTTCAAAGAAATCTTTTTCAAGATCCTTGTCGACTCATAGTCACTGCAGGACCATAAAAAATAAACAATCAGACATTTGTTTGGAAAGAACCCTTGCTACATTGAGAGACTCCATCTCTGGAGTTTGTTTCCTCTGTTTCCAACAGGGAAAGGGTGATGGAAATCACCGTCTATTCTCCATTTAAGTAGAGAATTTCACCAGAGCCACCTGGAGAGCTTGCTTTCTCTGAGCAGAGGAGGACAGTGGACCAGAATCTGACTCTTGCCTGGAAAATTGAAGACAAGGGTGCAGGTACTTTGAGACAAAGGCAAGTAAATGGTACTGTACTGGGCTTGCCCATCACCCTCATGACTATAGGGACAATGATGCATAAATGTTTCCTGAGAAATCAATGTAGATCACATGGAAGAGGCCAGTGTGGTTGTATTAGGTCCTATCCAGGCGGCCATTTGAAAGAACAAGGATATCTATAGAGAAGAAGCTGGGATAAAGCCACACCTGTCCAGATCAAGAAAGTCCAAGGTTGATGGGTCTCATAGGAAGCCCTTGAAGGGCTTTTTTTTTTTTCTTACTCAATTCAATGTAACTGAGATAAAACTAAAAATAGGGCAAAAATGAAATTTGGTAGACTTCTGGTAAATGAGAATAAAATCAATTCCTTAAACTGCTATTTTGAATAGAAAAGTATTTGTTCCATGTAATTATATTGGGATAAGGTGGTACAGAATGACCAATTTAATTTTAATATTGTTTTGAATAAATCCTAAAATGGAATAGGGCATATAAAGATATTACTAGAGAAAGTAAATTTTTATAGATTAGATTATGTGCCAATTAAGAATATGTACCATGTATGCTTCTGTACCTAATAGAATCTCAAGCCAATTAAAAACCAAAGCAAATAAATAAATAAATAAATAAATAAATAAATAAATAAATAATAAAAAAAGAAAAAGAAAATAAAACTTCACTTTGTTTATTTCTGATTGCAAAACTCTACCTACACCTTATTCTGACATTTTTAGGTAGTTTAACCTTGCTTTGGTTATTCATGAAAGGCACTTCAGACATTTACATTGGTGGCAGTAAAAAGAGTCCACTTTCTTATATATATAAGAAATCACCACCACCATAAAATATTATAAATTCTACTAGTGGAGTGAACCACATAATTAAAAACCATGAATAACATAAAAATATATGAATAGCCTCAGGTAGCAGAAGTACTTATGAAAAGCAATTTGCCACCATGAATGAAACTGAGGTTTCAAAATATGCAGATAAGGCCAACAGCCAGACCACTGTATCCAAAGGCACTTTCTTGAGCAGAGACACCTACTCTTACTAATAGGGTTCCTTAGTCCTGGCCTGTGGCAAGAGAAGTAATCTGCACTCAGTTGGATGAGTAACCAACTTCGACAGAAAATCCTAAAATGTGTGAAGCCTCATGGGAAACTAGAAGTTAATTTTATTAAAAACTATAGGAACTTTGTGTAACAAACATAGTCATAGGCATTGAGATTAGAGGTGGTTATTTATATTCACTCTTGCTTCTGAGCCCTAAGCCTTCTGTAGTCGGTATTGTGTTTGCCAACATAACAAATGACAGGAACATGGCTTTGAAGTTAGAGTACCTGGATCTACTTTCAGATCCAACACTTTCTAGCTATATCCAGGTGGACAATTTATTAATCTCTCTGTGCCTTAATTTCTCCATCTACAGGTAAGAATAACAATACCTACCTCTGGGTCTGTTAGAAATTTCAAACAATTTTTGAGGAATAAGCCTCAAACCACATTACCTTAAAATGTTTTTATATGCATTTAACAAGTCATTACATGGTTCATCCTTTTTGGTTATTATTATTTTTTTTTAGAAAGCTGGTAGCAAAATATGAACAAAGGACTAGAATTGTTGACAGTTTTTCTCTGGATCTTCTGTTGGAACATGATTATCTTTTAAAACAGAACAATTTCAAGGCAAGAGTTTAACATGATAACAAAGGAAAACAATAACAACCAACCAGCAAATGAAAAAAAAACAGAGACTTGAGGAAAAAAAAATATTTTGTGTCATGTTCTATATCTTCACTTGCCATCTGAGTGATTTGGGGCAAGGAATTTATCTCTTCTTTTACAGAAAAAATCTGCCACATCCCAAGTGTGTGCTCTTTATAGAGCCTTACATAACCTAAATAGAACCTCTTTGAAATCAGTGCCTGTAATTTAATGAAGAAACCAGAAAAATAAACAACCAAAAAGGAAAAAAAAATGTATGGCATCCCTGTTAATAAGGACCGCATTACTTCTTGACCGTTCTTTTTCAGTGGTCAGGAAAACTTTCTGAAATTAAATGCTGCAGCTTTGCCTTGTTCACTAAGCAAAAGGCAGCTTAGTTATATTCTCTGACAGCTCTAAGCCTTAATTTTTTTCATATAAAGTGCTATATAAGATCAACCATTCAGGGTTGTCATCTAAATGTAATAATAAATCAATATAAAGCACTTAACATGCCCTTGGGCTCACAGCATGTAAAATAAATGAAATAATAAAATAATAAAAGGAAGTGCTGGTTTGAGGTTTAATGGATTTTTTATTATCTTAATTTGCCCTCCTCTTTATTAGTCCAGAAAACCAGAAAACTCACTGCATCTTCCTGAATCAAGCCTGCAGTTTTTGTGTTTTAGACATTTTGCAATTATTGTTCTATACCAGGCAACACTGACAAAACACTGCTTTTAGAATGTGAGCATTTATACAGATATCTTATTTAAAAAAAAATCTATTAACAAAATAAGAATGACGCTTTCTATGCAATGATGTTACCCTATTTATTAAGTTTTACCAATGATGTAAATAAACTTCCCTTTCAAACTTCTTCACAGTTTGGGTCAGAACAAAATTTGCCTCCCTTACATTTCAGTCATTAAACATAGCTTACAAAGTTGTAAAACTCAAACTTCTTTGAAGCCTAAATTTAGCCATTTCTGTGTTTCCAATTCACAGAGGAATTATTCTTTAATATCTTCTGGTTAACTCATCTCCTGATTTTCTTCTTGGTAAAAGATTTTCAAATTTCTTTTAAAATTCTATGTTGTCCAAAATATCAGACATTTCAATGAGTGGATACTATCTTCCATCTATACATTTTCCTTATTTCATGATTCAGTAGAACATTGCCAAATTTAAGTATCTTGCTTTCTACTGCTGTCCTGTAGCAACATTAAAATTGGTTTTTGAAGATTGTGACCTTTAAACAGAATGAGATCACTTATATGCACATCAACGGAAACACTAATGAACAAAGTTGGGTTGGACTTAAGTGAATGAGTGTTCAAAAATCAAACTGGCTCAGAGACACACACACCACACAATGTTTAAAATTTTGAGAACTGTTTTTTTTCATTTTTTTTTTCTTAAGGAGCAGCCACAGACTATTTAGGGAGATAACATAGAGAATCTGCAAAGAATTCAGACTGAGGGAGCTGTTCAGATGTTGCTGCCAAACTGGCATGAATTCAAAACACATTTCTATATGCCTTTCATTATTATATCTGACCATCTGGATCCTTTGTTTTTAAATCCCTGTTAATACTAAAGAAATAACACTAGTATTCATCCAAGTAGACTGAAAGTGAATGAAAATAAATGTCATCACTCTATCATTAATTTATTCTGGTGGTTTCAGGATGGAGATTTTCTCATATTCAGCAAATGTTCATGGTATATCCATTTTGTACTAGTCTCTGTCCTAGCTGTTGGGGTAGAGATGCTATTGGAACATGCAAAAATCCTTCCACCAGAGGCTTATTTTCTAACAAGGGGAATAAGAAAATAGAAAAATAAATAGGCCTAAATGTACAAGGTTTGACAGTATTAAGTGTTGTAGGGGGGAAAAAAGATAGGAAATGTTTATACATTTTGGGGGAGGGTACTTGTTTTAAATCTGATGATCAGTAAAAGAAAATCTGTTCTTTGAATAAAGATTTAAAGGGGATGAAGGAGAAAGCTTTGCACATATTTGGAGAAAGAACACCTCAGATAGACAAAACAGATAGTGCAAATGTCCTTTCTGAGGCATAAAAATGCTCCTGTTTTAGAGGCATTTCTATAAAAATCAGTGAGGAGGAGTAGGAGAACAGAGCAGGAGTGAAGGCAGACAAGGGTAGTAGGAAATACACTTCTGAATATTTGTTACAGAAGGTTAGGGGAGAAATATATCAACTGTGAGAGATATCACCTAGCACTCGAAACAGCCAAATCATTAACTTTTCAATTTAGGACACAATATTGCAGATGGTCCATTCTCAAATTCTACATGTTGTCATAGATACAAGACAGTATTTTTTTGGCAATATCGAGATTGGATCCCTAGTGCAGTTACAAGAAACCTGTAAGACGCTATTCAAATTGATGTGTTTAACTACCCTAAGATGTAGCTAATTAAACTCATCAGTATCTATGTAAATTTCTTGTCAGACTGTTTTTACATGGTTCCATTCTAACTGCGGTCACATAATGAAAAGAAAGTTACTATATATTTCAACAATATTGAATACAGAGTCAATATAGGTCACTGATACAGAATTATAGAAGGCACTTTATTATTCAGTTTGGTGGTATGCTTTCAAAACTGTGCTCTGGTTGTAGGTTTGATAAGATGAGGAAAATGACAGAATTTATGTTGAGAGTAATGGGGAAGAGAAGCACAAATACTGGTTAACATGTGACTTCCATTCCTTGCTAACTCAGTGCCCTGGCATTTATGCAGTTGTGGGAGGTAGAACAGATACAACACAATAACTCTGATACCAGGACAGCATTCTGGACTGTGGCCAGGCTTGGCAGAGGAAACAAATCACATCTGATGTCCTCCACTCATACCTCGTGGTAGAAAGAAATCAATTTAGAGTTGGAAAGACATCCGAGTTATATTTTCTCACTTTAAAGTTGAGAAAAGTGAGTCTCAGAAAATAAAGGTGACAGGATTGGTTGGTGGTGTATCTCAGATATTCCCACTTTTACTTTTCATAGATATTCTAGAACTTTTGTATGAAACCATGTTAGTCATTGAAGTATGACCAATGGCCACTGCCTTTAAATGTCAATGGAACACCTCTACATCAGGCATAGAGATAATTACTTTATATACACTTTGAATTCAACACTTTAAACAAGCCACTAAGGCCAATATTCTTTTCATTTGAAAGCTTTACAAACTGAGGCTGGTAACTTGTCCAAGATCTGATAATATGTGGCAGATGTGGGATTTGAACTCAGTTCAGTTGGACTGCTAAGATCACGTTTTCTCTGTTATACTTTCCAGATGCTTTCTTTAATGGAAAAGGTTGAATTTGGTTCTGGAAGGACAATTATAGCTTACAATAAAAGGTGTTTATATCATTGCTAATAATTATATCAGTGTCAATATCCTTGTTAAAGACACTTAAAATATTACATTAGGCAGCAGCACTACCAAATGTAGGTTATGGATTCCCAGGTTTCTTATTAAGGGAATGAAGCAACTTGTCTAAATGTAAAGGGTATACACATTAGCAGAATCTACAGTACAGAGCACCAAGTGCAAAGATAAGGGAGGCCCAGGGAATTATGAAATGTAACTCAACCTTGGGTCAAGGATCAGCTACTAACAGGAAATGTAAAGAGAAAATCCTACACTGATAGACCAAGAACAGTATAGAGCAACAAATAGGCATGTGCTTCTTCCCCACCGCCCCCCACCACCACCCCTTTGGCTAACCGCAGCTTTCCTTGTTCTTTCTATTCTGCAACTGAAATTGCTTGCCTACTAAACATTTCCATATGGAACAAAGACTGAGCAAGGAAAAGGAAGAAACTCATTCTGCTGACCAGGAAAAAGGCAGGGCTAATTGACACCAGTTTTCAGACAGCCTCTAGTAGGGATGAGGTGATGCAGAAAGGTGTGTCTATGGACCAAGGTGTTCAATAAATGTCTTATAATAGCTAAATCCTGCTGCACAGAAGCAGCCATTTACTCTGAAGGGCCGCTTCCTAAAACAAAAAAGCCCATGTAGTCTGTCCTTAGGGGAACTGGTAGGTTTCCATAGAAGTCCGGGATAAGATCAGGGAAGTGTCATCCTCTGAAAGAGATTTGTAAAAGTCATCACAGTCAATGAGTTGCCATCAGTCCTGCCTCATCATTGGAGACTGTAATATGTATGTATGACCTGTGTCTAAGTCAGTCAAGATCATTCTGGGGTAACCAACTGCACTGTAACATGCTGGGGATGAGATCACAGTGCTTGCTGGCATTGAAACCACAAGGAAATTTGTGAACAAAGTGCTGCTAGTACATATCCATTACTGTCCAAGGGAGACAATATCATGATTTTAAGTATCTCATGCATTTTGGTAAGATATATTCCTAATATGATAGAAAAATTCATTTAGAGATCCCCCAAATGTGTTGGCATTCTATGCACCCAGCTGAACAATAGTCCCAAAACTTGCTTTATAAAATTGGCTTTACTGGGAGATAGTGACTGAAGCAACAGATGGGTTACTCTTTTTCCCAGAAAGGTAAAGATTAGTGGCTTTTCAGTTCTATTTCCCTCACAAATTCTAATATCAGTGTAGATACATACCTCCCCCCACGCAAAAGAAATCCCCATCGATCGCATTTAAATGCAATTATAGATCTCCCATTGTAAATTAATAAATCAAGAGTTTCATTAAATGAATTATTTTGTTATTTTGTTGAAGTCTGATCATGTTTCGGTGAAATTAAAAAATTAGATTCAAGAGTTTACAAAACTAAAGCCTACCCTCTAGATCCTCTTCAATTCCATTATGGTATTAGCCCTCATTTGAGGCTGATTTGAACAAATATCAGTCAGTTACAACTTTATAAGTATTACAGATAGCCTTGCATAGTATACAAATCTTAATGGTACAGAAATACAGGTCATGACAGGGATGAGAAATTCATAGATTACATCAGAATAAAGAAAGAAGACAGATTTTAATAGAAAAGAAAATGTCTTACTTGGTTAAGAATGTCTTGTTTCTGTGCATGCAAGGAAAGAAAGAATACAAGTGTTAATGTAAGATAATTTATACTCATTATCTCATATTGCTGATAACTAAAAGGTCGATTTTACAGATTGATTTTAAAACATACCCTAGATCCATGAGTCTCAGAATGTGGTCCTGAACAGCATTATTATCATCAACTGGGAAACTAATAAAAATATATACTTTTTTGAATCTCGTCCTAGAAACACAGAAACTAAGGAGAGGGCAGGGGGGTAGGCAGCAATCTGTGTTTTAAGGAGACCCCCAGGTGATTCTGATAGAAGTTAAAATTTGAGAATCATTTAGATCAATCGTGGAGGGTAATCAGCAAACAGCTCTAAACTGATAGGAGATAAATATAATGAATGACACATATAAGATGATTAAAATCTTCCAGAGAAGATTATGAAAACACAACAGTATATATAAATATATATTAGGTTACAAATGTTTATTTCCCACTCCTAATGCTTCTTTTAGAATAACATGCCAGCCCATTACCATACCTTTAAAGATAAATATTTCCCAAACATATACCACTTCTTAATTTCTTCCCACATCTTTAGATATCAATGGAACAATTTAGAGTTGAATTTGAAATTCAGGGGTGAAAACATATAAATAGCTATAGCAATATAGCAATATATTAATATCATTAATTAATAAATAATATTATTATATTAATATATATTTACTTATACTATAATATACTATATTTTACATATATAAAATGCAATGCCAAACTGGTTCTTTCTCATGTTATCAAATTTCATTAATTTCATGAATTATTTATATTTGAGATATCCTGACTATATTTTACTATAAACCATCTCACTGAGATCAGATGGGTACTACAAACTAGCTATAATCATACTCTTAACATTGTATCATTCATATAAGATTAGCTGGAGACAAGCAAGAATCTCTTACCTTTTTGGGCACGACTTAGTAGTAATTACATGCACTAGAATATGCCACACTCATTACATAAGAAATGCCATTCAATTCATGTGAAATACATATCTCTTCCCCTTACTCTCATCTCCCACCACCTTGCCTTTCAATCTAAGACCCAGTCAATGAAGTGAAGAGGAGAAGGCATCATTCTTAAACTGGGATTCCAGACAATTAGGTTTTAATTATGACTCTTGTTATAAAACTAACTGGTTTATCTTGGGAAAGTAATTTTACTTTTCCTACAATGACTTTCTTCATTTAAAACTTTATAAACCCATCTGTTTGGCAACCTCAAGACCTTTTAAAAGTTCTTATCCTTAAGGAATCTTTAAAGATATTGTTTAGGTTCATATTTTTTTTTTTGATTCTGGGTTTTTTTTTCAAGAAAGATTATTAAATCATCTTTAAAAGATACAAATTAAAAATAAAAATGATTTATCCATATAATGCACTTAATATTTCTTCTCCATTAAAATAGACTTAAGCAGTCACATAGTCATTGTATTAAGTTTTTATACAGAAGCTTTTAGAACTCAGTAATTCAAGTAAGTGATAAGAAACACAATGCATCTACTTATTTTTAAGATTTTATTTATTTATTCATGAAAGACATACACAGAGAGAAGCAGATACATAGGCAGAGTGAGAAGCAGGCTCCATGCAAGAAGCCGGAGGTGGGACTCGATCCCCGATTCCGGGATCAGGCCCTGAGCCAAAGGCAGACGCTCAACCGCTGAGCCACCCAGGCGTCCCAGCATCTACTGTTTCTTTTTTTTTTTTTTTTTAATTTTATAAGCATCTACTGTTTCTAAGAGGAGAAGCAAATAAGAGATGTTTAGCCTGTTCTTTCTTTGCAAGAACATTTTATATGGATGATAATGTTTATTTTAGAAAACAAAGGATTATTTATTCTAAAAGTAGTATAGATTAAACATTTTCCTAAGTTTTCTTGTATAATAGAACATTAATTAAGTAGTCATCTCTGCCAACAACTTGAGGATTACCTGACCAGCCAATAGAGAGTGAGAATTTCTCAAATGAACGAATGGACAGTATGAATTCTGTCAGTGACAAAGTAACCTTTTATAAACTAGATGAAGTCATGTACTGAAGAGGACCTCAACGCATTAAAGATTTCTTTCTCAACATTGAATATTCTTAATTACTTCCTATTGGCTTTTGTAAAATACATACTAGTATTTAAGAGTCTTGTAAGCTTTAGTTTTGTTTTGTTTTTCCTGAAGCAAAAGGACCTATCAGTGTTTGAGAGTGATTTGACTCTTAAATTAGAATTACTTTGGGGTTATAATGAGATCTAACTTTTTTTGTTTTTCAACTGTTCATTATTTTAATAATGCATTTCAAGAGGAGATCTGTGCATTTATGGAGTTATTACATTATTGAAAAGACTGACATCATATGTGTGTCTTAGAACGAGTTATTACATTATTGAAAAGATGACATCATATGTGTGTCTTAGAACGAATCTAGTAATTACCTCAGTAAATCCAGTATACAGTGACTGATAATCCTCATGAAATATATAATATCAGTAAGACTAAGTCTTGAGTCTTTTAAATAAGAAATCATCAAAGGAAGCAAAAAGGCTACTTTGCAAACAAGATCACACTCCAATTTACAGCCAGTAGCTATCTTTAGGGAGAAAAAAATAAAACTGGTCTTAGCTCTGTGTATAGATTATATAACATGCACATTTCCAAATTCATTGGGTTATGAATGTATATATTAATGACATTTTAGGGTCTTACAACAATTCCATAAAGTTGTGATGTTTAGCTTTCCTGGTCTACTTCCTTGGTCTTTGAGATTTTCAGTTCTACAAATTTATCTGGCAAAATTTTCTTCTCTCACACTATGGTATCTAGGAAAATAAAATATGAGGGAAATCTGGCCAGGCCAGATAATTGCTTTTGTTCCTGATATAAGAAAATGGGAATGGCTTTAAATTGCTTTGTTTCCCCCATCATTTGTAGGTTTTAAATATCTACTTGAAAAAGGAAATAAATCTTAGGTTAAAGACTTTTACAAGGTATAGTAATATATCAGAATAAAGATAGAATGAGAAAATACGGCAGGAAAAATAGATATTAGAAATACTGGAAGGAAATCATAAAACAATATGAATGTTTTAAGGTTAGAATTGGAGATTTACTTTTGACTAAAATATAAATTCTATAAGTATCCAAGAAATATAATATTGAAGGGTAGCCAGGAACTATGCTCTTATAAACAATCAAAACCATAATGACAATGTTAATTAAAAAAAAGTCACTTTTTAATCAGCAAACAAACTATCTAGCTGGAAAAGTTATTTTGCAAAGGACAATTTGTTTTAACTTCCATACAGCGCAATTGGTGAAACTGCCAAAGGACTCACAGCTAAGATGCTCACTTAAAATGTAACATCTCTCAGCTAACATTAAATGGAAGGTGATTTAACAAATAATTAGGATAGACACTCATTCAAGCAAGGTGTTCAAAAGCCATCAACAGGACAAGAAGGTTTTTATAAGGAAGGAATTTCAGGGACTTGTTGGCTTACTGGTACTAGGTTAAAACAAGATGGCGGAAGAAGTCCCTCACTTTTTAATCAAAGCTGTTTTTTTTTTTTTAAATTATAGGCCAGTTATATCCATAGCAGAATCCTTCTTTAGTCAAAGGAATAATTCTCTGAAAGGAGTAACCCTCCTGCCCACCACCAGTGTTCATTTGGGGTTAAAATTGTTAGGTCACTGAGTGAGCAGCAGGCACACTTGGTCTTCTCTTCCATCAGTCTTGTTTCCTGATTATACCTGACCAAGCAATCTCAGAATTACAATACATTCAACATCTAGGAAAAGAACCTAAGGCAATATTACAGATGATCTGTACTCTTTCAAGCACATAACAGAGAAATATTATTCTCATTAGGAGACAATTTTTGAAAGAAAAAGGTAGTACATTATTTTATGTGTTTTCCATAATAGTATTTCATTATGAATTTCATTTTGTTTATGATATGGTATATGGTATATATATTTCCAAGGACCCTTCATTAAGAAATCCCTCCTCCAAGCATATATATAAAAGCAACATTAAAAAAAAAAAAAGCTTTACCCCTTCAGGATTATACTTTGCAAGCACGCCGTTACCATGGAATTCTTCAAGAACATCCTTTAATTTCTTTGTGGAATCTAGAAAGAAATAGAGAACACACAAGTTGTTTACATATGACTACTGTAGCTAAATAACCCAGTTTGGAAACAAAGATCTATTAAAATATAATCAACAGATATTACAATTAAAAAACAAAGTTTAGGGGGAAAAAAAGAAACAAAGTTAAGGAAGGATCTCTACTTGATAGAAGTGATGCTGCCCAATCCACAAACCACTTAATAAAGCCATTTATGTCTCCAAATTAAAAAAAAAAAAAGTTTAGATGTGTTACCAAAAGATCTTTTAAATTACTTTTTCAATTATGAAAGATTTTAAAATATTTTTAGGACACTCATCATATTAAGATTGTAACAAAGAATCTATTGGTTAATAGGAGAAATAATGCCATGAAGGAACATAAATATTATTAGAATAATATATATAAATAGAATACAAATATATGCATTCAACCTAGCATTCAATCAATGCTCTCAGTTATCAAAATATAATTTGATTAAGCAATCTCAGATTTAAAACATATTTAAGTTAGAGAAAAACAACTGATAAATACTGCTAAGTCATCTAAAAGACTGATAAGTAATCTAAATCTTCAAGGAGTTTTACTAACAGTGATAAAACAAGATTGAAACTGGGAAATAAACAGAAGATTCTTAGTTTTCCATTAAGAAACAGGGCATAGATATTATTTCCTAGCATTTGATTATCATCCTCCCTGCCTTTCCCCATGATTCAGTGATATTTGTGCCACCATAAAATATTTCCCAGCTCCAAAAATACTAATTTACAAGTCAGCTTTCGAGGCATCCTGTTAGAAAGTTAACTCCTAGGTGCCCATCCAGTGCATCATGCCTATATTTTGTAAAATATACTCTGATTTTGTTTCTTTATGTTGTAACTTCTGTTGAGGGTTTTGTGTGTGTATTGTTTTTATTGCATTAAAATTCACATAACATAGATTCATTAACTATTTTAAAGTATACAATTCAGTGGGTTTTCTTAGTATATGCACACAGCTGTCCAATTCAGTGGGTTTTCTTAGTATATGCACACAGCTGTCCAAACATCACAACTATATTCACCTCAAAAAGAACTCCTTATTCTGGGCATTCCATACAACTGGAATCCTATAATCTGTTGTCTTGGTTTAGTTTCTTTCACTTCAAGGTCCATAGATGTTTTTATCATGTATCATTCCTTTTTATAGCTAAAAAAATATTCCATTTTATGGATATGCCACATTTTGTTTACCCACTCATCAGCTCATGTACATTTGAGTTGTTTCCATATTTTGGTTATTATTAATAATGCTGCTATGAACATTCAAATATGCATAATTTTGTGCAAATTTATGTTTTAATTCTCATGGGTATATACTTAAAAGGAGAATTACTAGGTCATAATGAAAACTCTACATTTAACATTCTGAGGAACTGCCAAACAGATTTTCACAGGGCTACATACTATTTCACATACCTACCAGCAATATATGTGAATTCCAATTTCTTAAATCTTTGATACTTGTTATTCCCTATTTTTTTAAATTACAGCCATCTCAGTGGGCATGAAATGGTTTTGATTTGTATTTCATTATATATTTGCTAATAACCGATATTGAATATCTTTTCAAATGCTTATTGGCCATTGTGTATCTTCTTTGAAGAGATGTCTATTCAAGTCTTTTGACCATTTTTTAATTGGATTGTTTATCTTTTTGCTGTTGAGATTGGTGTGTGTATGAGGATGCTATAATATGTTTGAAGACTGTACAGTTTCCTATATATTTCTTTTTCAATATATATTTTGCTAGTATTTTCCATACTATGATCAGAGTTAATTTGTTATCCTTGTCTCTTGCTCAATTGTATGTTGCTCTGAGGAAGGAAATGGTACATTTTCATTTTTGCATAGCATTCAAATTTATAACAAAGATGAAATAATAAAATCATAATAAATATTGTAATTCAATTGATCAGAGCTATTCCTAAACCACAACAAATTACAATAATTATTTGACATTTACATTGGCAGAAGTATAAGCTACGTTAGAGACTACATTCTATATTAAAGAGACATATGATGCTGATTCTTTATTCCTGAATCCCTTGTCAATAATAAGGTCTTATTCTAACTTAGTAGAACATCTTTTACTTCTTCTTATTGATAGATGTAGAGACAGACCCCTCTGTACATACCCATATAAACATATACATATCTAGATGTACAAATTCTGGAATAACATATCCCAAAGACTATGTTTATTTTAACCATATCTGAGCCCCATGAAAAAATGGAAGAGGGAAAAGAAAATTTGCTTTCTGATATCTTATAAAATTTGCCTTCCAACGAATGTTAGAAACACTGCCTAAAGACAGGCTTTTCATTTCAGGCTTCCAGAGGGTAAAAAAACACATTCAGTAATCACTTATAAATGTTTCAGAGAAGGCAATAGTCCTTAAAATTATTCATGTCATTTTTTAATGTTTTCTTGGACACAGTTTATATTAGCATATTCTTAGTGGGGATACCACTAGGAATAAATTAATAAATTAAGATAAAATTCTCTGGATCTCAATGACAATCTTGGTCTGGGACAATTTAAGAAGTGCTAATTCTTATTTAGATGGATCACCATTAACTCAATTTACTATTTTTTCAATTCTCAAGTCCCATTTTCATATCCTGGTATCTGAACTTTATTCATTACCCAATCCCCACTTTATAAGCTAGTTTGGAAACTATTCTTCTGTTCCTGCCCTGATAACCTTTCCTGGGCCCAATTTCTCAAAGACTGAGGACTTGACTTATTCATCCAATCCTCTCTAGATTAAGATTTTAGTGTGAAAAACCGAAAGAAAGAAAAAAGAAAGAAGAAAGAAAGAAAGAAAGAAAGAAAGAAAGAAAGAAAGAAAGAAAGAAAAGAAAAGAAAAGAAAAGAAGAAAGAAAAGAAGAAAGAAAAGAAAGAAAAAAGAAAGAAAAGAAAAAAGAAAAAAGAAGAAAAGAAAAGAAAAGAAAGAAAAGAAAAGAAAGAAAAGAAAAGAAGAAAAGAAAGAAAAGAAAAGAAAAGAAAAGAAAAGAAAAGAAAAGAAAAGAAAAGAAAAGAAAAGAAAAGAAAGACCACAGCATTCCAGATATCCTGCCTGGTTCCCCTAACCTTTAATCAGAATTCCCTTATGCCAATAGTCTACATATCTGCATGGATTCCCAAACTGTACTAGATGGTGAAGTAAGTTCCTGCTATTGTGTTCAACCTACCTTCAAAGAATAGTAATTTACTCATTTTATAATTCAGCCATTTTTCTGGATTGGTTCATATTACCTATCACCATAAACATTCCTATCAGTTTGACTATGTCAACTTTGGATCATGTCTGTTTGGATAACACTGGGGTAGTGGAGAAGAGGAAGGATATATGCCTGAATCTGACCTACCCTCCAGTAAAAGAGAGATACCAAGGAAGTCATGCCTGAATGAACAGATAGTAGGTAAGTGTAAGATATAATCTCAATCGTATTTCAACTAATACTGGAGCTTCAAGTACGAGAGCACAGTGACAGATTCTCGGCTGAGCAATGCTAAGAAATCCAGGCAGCCAGCCAGCCAGCCAGCCAGGCAGCTGTGAACTGAGAGATCAATTCACAGGTAATACATATCTGTAAGGGAACAAAGGTCTGGCATCAAAGAAGACTGGCAGCCAGCTTCTAACAGCTGGTTTAATCCTTGGAAAAGGGATCAGGACAGATGCTCAGTACAAAGTATTGGGTCTCCTAGAAAGCAAAGGAGGGTCATGACATGAGATACATGTCTAATTCCAGAGGAAGTGATGCTTACAAGGCTTGGATAATAAGTCAGGAGACTTGGAGAAGAACACTAAATACCAATTACTGCCCATGGCTATAGCATATTCGTTTTACTGGAAAGTAATTTAATATTAATAGCCATAACAAAGGCAATGGGATTATTTTAGGTTGTCTGCTCTACCACCATCAGAATCACGTAAGAACTAAGGTGGTACTGAATTTAAAAAAGAGAAGAATCGTTTGTTCAGCAAACACCTTGGTTACATGCAAGGACAGAGGAAATGTATACAGGGACTGACAGAGTAGATTTCATCTTATGGCTTGTCTTTCTAGCACCTGCTCAAGCATATGAGTCATTCGAGAGGCCCCCTACAGTGCTCACTCTCTATGAATCCTCTCCTGTTTGGCTGAGTCATGTACCATATAATGCCATGAGTGTTAAACTAGCTACACTTTAGGAATGTACGGTTAGGAATATTTTGAATTTTTACATGACTATTAAGGAAATTTAAATTCATTCTACTAATTTTGAAATAAAAATAAATCTATAAGAGCATCAGCAATGTTTAGAAAATAGAAGAATCAAGCTTATGGGTGTGTCCTTAAAAATGTTACAAAAAAAAAAAAAAAGAAAAGAAAATGCTTTTGGCTTCCCTCCCATCTCCTTAGGTGTCTGCTACATCTTGAATGAACTTCCTTTGTGATTTCACAGCCTCTTTGCCTCTTTATCACAAAAACCGCAACACACATTTGTCTGATTAATGACCAAGGTCTCATGGAGTAATGGATAGATTTAAAGCCAGAGAGTCTTAGATTTGAGTCCTGGCTCCAGGATTCTTGGCTGAATATCCCTGGGCATATTTTTTTAAAATATTTTATTTATTCATGAGAGGCAGAGAGAGAGAGAGAGAGGCAGAGACACAGGCAGAGGGAGAAGCAGGCTCCATCCAGGGAGCCCAATGTGGGGACTTGATCCCAGGACTCCAGGATGATGCCCTGGGCTGAAGGCAGGAGCTAAATCACTGAGCCACCCAGAGATCCCCCCTGGGCATATTTTTAATGTCTCTGTGGCTCAGTTTTTTAATATGTAAAATAAAAATAATGAAATGGACCTTGTAGTACTGTGTCTAGCAAACTATCTGGTGCCTAATAAATTCCTATTCCTTTGTTCCACCCTCAACATGACTTCAAACATACCATCACCCTTCAACAGTTTCCTATTGTCTTTAAATTGCACAACAAACCCCTCTTTTTGGCATGATAGATGTGTCAAAATATGATCCAGACCCTATCTACCAATAATTATTTTTGATGCCTTCCTTATTTAGAGTTCAACATCCATCACAGTATATCTCATGACTTTATAACCCTTCCTTTGCTCGTGATGTCTTCGTTGCTGGGGATTCCCCACACTGTCAAATGAAGTTCAAACATAATGCATGCCAGAGTTTACTGACCACCTTGCTCACAAAACCTCTCAGGACTTCCTTCAACCACTTAAGATAGCAACTAACCTTCTACAGAGCTCCCTATAATAACACTCTTAGAATCTACACCTGATTGATGCATTGAGTACTATTAACACTGTTAAAATTTGCATGGGCAGATTCTTTTAGTAGTTAGAATGTGTTTTATCTTGTTTTTTAGTGTTGTCTCTTATTATTTCACTTAAAACTCATGATTACCTTACGTTTTTTTTCAAACTCCTTCCCCATTAAACACATGAAGAAATCAAGATTAAAGGGATCATTACTTATTCAAAATCACACAACCCAAAGAGGGTGAAGTAGTGATCCAAACTTTTGCATATGACCCAAATCTGTTTTCTTTACTTTGTAAACAAACAAACAATAGAAGTTTCCATTAGAGCCAAGGCATCTACTTTGGAGTCCACGATTTCTGTTCATTTAGTTCAGGGAATTTTGTTACCTTTTACTAGTACATTCTAATTCTTTTTTTTACCAACTTAAATTAACAGATGAAAAATATCTTCTAAATATACAACAAATATAAGCAAAAGTAAAGCAAAAATGTCATATGGATATTTTAAGTGTTTATAGCATTTTATTTTAGTTTAGAATTATGTTTCTGTTTGATAATGGAATTAGAATATATATGTACAATTCTTGTCAAAAACTTGCAATATATGTAAGTTCTACATGATATATATATTTCATAGTTATTATTAAAAATCATCTTAAAGAATAAATATTAAAATTGTTTGTGCTGTATTATAAAGGGAAAGTACATAGAAAAGATAACTATCGGAATAAAATTCTAAGAATGTTTTGCAAATAACACATTCTCATTATGCTTCATAAGAAAATCTTTTTTGTTTGTTCTAAAGTCTATTCTTCAAGTCAAGGCCAAAAGCTTTAACATCCACATAGTAGTCCTAGCTCCTGTGACAAGGTGATCATACTCCACTGTTAACACCAAGACTTTCTACCTTAGGAAGTGCATTTGTCTTTTTTATAAATAACAAATAACCTCCTGTAGAATAATCATCTAGTCCTTTATTTGCCAGAGTAGATGGAACCATGGGTCCCTGTTTCAGTGAGGACATTAGTTTTCCAGGAAAAAAATGCAGCTCTGACATTTTGAGAGAGGCAGTCAATGCTGTATTCTCAATGTGGGATCCTGGAAAAGTCCTTTTTTGCTCCTCCCTATTCAGTGCTTCAAAAGTTTTCTTCAAAATTTAAGCTTCCAGACATAGTTTTTTTTCCCCTCTCATCACAGAGGATATTTGTGGCCTAGAAATCTCTTTCTGCACTCCGCCAAAATCATCTTTGCAGTGGCTATTTTAACCTTGTAATATATAAGATTCATAGCTCCAACTGTCTAAAAAAGAAAACTTTCAGGCAGCCCGGGTGGCTCAGTGGTTTAGTGTCGCCTTCGGCCCAGGGCCTGATCCTGGAGACACGAGACTAAGTCCCACATTGGGCTCCCTGTATGGAGCCTGCTTCTCCCTCTGCCCATGTCTCTGCCTCTTTCTCTCTCTCTCTCTCTCTCATGAATAAATAAATATTGTTTTTAAAGATAAAGACTTCTAACTCTGGGAAATGAACTAAGGGTGGTGGAGGGGGAGGAGGGCGGGGGGTGGGGGTGAATGGGTGACGGGCACTGAGGGGGACACTTGACGGGATGAGCACTGGGTGTTATTCTGTTTGTTGGTAAATTAAACACCAATAAAAATTAATTTATTAAAAAAATAAATAAAGAGAAAGCTTCCTAGTCTAATATTGAGCTAGCATTAATGTACACATAACATATTAGTATTTAGTAAAAGTTAAATATGATGATTAAAATTTCCCTTAGCTATCTAGTATTTCAAATTAACAAAAGAGCTTTATCTTTGTCTAAGTCAGTTTTGTGTCTAACCCAGTGGTACTCAAACTGGAATTCATATTAAGATCATCCAGTTAGCTTTTAAAATACATTGATGCCAGGCTCAAAGCTCAGTGATGATGACTGAATCTACTAGAGAGGACCCCACCAGACAATGGGATTTTTTTTTTTTTAAGATTTTATTTATTGAGAGAGAGAGCACAGATCCGCAGATGAGCACGGGGAACGGCCGACAGAGAGGGAGAGAGAATCTCAAGCAGACCACATGGCAAGCACAGAGCCCACGAGGGGTTCCTTCTCAAGACCCTGTGATCCTGATTTGAGCCATAATAAGGAGTCAGCTACTTAACCAACAGGGCCACTCCAAGACATGGGGTTTTTTTTTAAAGTTCCTCACATGATTCTTATATGCAGCTAAAGTTGAGTTAACCACTGCTCTTATCCTTAAAGAGATGCTTTAAGAAACTGAGATATAATTAGCAAAAATTTGCTGCTACATTTTCTGACATGGGTTCCTGTTGGGTTTTCAGGGGGGGAAAAAAAAAAAAAACCTCTGTCGACACCAAGAGGCTGCCAATGACTTTAATCTGAATGAATACATATTTCATCTGGTTGTAAAGATACATTCAATTTTTAATAAATATATATTGAGGTTGGCTGTTGCTCATGGGAGTTCTACTGGGAAAAAAAAACATATTAGAGCATTTTATTTAAAAATGACTTACCCTCATCTAAGGTCACAATAGCCAAAAATAGTATTTTAGATATTTAGAAGATCCAGAAATGGATATTGCTCTTAATGTAATTTCCCATGATACTAAAAATGTCTTATTTAAGTTGTAGTTAGCAGCAATAAATAAATACCGATAGCATTATAAAATAAGATATTCGGAGAACTAGGTCCCTAAACACAGACATTCATATCTACATGTGTTAGAATTATAATAAATGTACAAAAAGATTGAAAAAATCATGGAACTATTGTTAAAAATAAGCCACATTGTAGCAGTTTATATGCTAACTAAAAACTATACACCTGTATTTTTAAAAATATCCCAAGAATACTTTAGTGATACAGCTACACTAGGAAGAGTTGTTAAAAAAAAGAAAAGAAAACTATTAACTAGTTCTGAGTGCAAGTGCCCTCTGCACATGTGTCTGCTAAGCTCTTGGGATCATTAACTTGAAAAGATGAAGGCCAAATATTCTAGAGAAAACTGTTATGTGCATTGCAGTAACTGTTTCTATTTATCTGGAAAGACAACTATCTAACTTCAAAATTACTGTTGATGTGAGACTATGAAGAAAATTTCCTTTCTTCTTTTGATATTCATTATTTACTGATAATACTTTTATATAACCAATTCTTAAAAAAAATTCTGAAAAAAAAAGAAAAAAATTCTGCATTTGCTATTCTTTTGCTTCCTTATTCAATCCATCTATACTTAGTTTTTTGATATGTGCATTAATCCAACGCCTTGGACAAAATATTTGTAAGAGCAATTCCTTGGATAGACAACATATCTGGTAATTTATCTTCCAGCTGGACACTGTCCTAGACACGTATGAGATAATTAACATTTTGTACAGATTTTCTTGTGTAGAAAATTCATTAAGAAATTACACACTTGCATTAGAAACATTCATCTATAAAACAACAAAAGATTAATACTGAAAACATAATTTACTTAATAATTAAGAATTATAATCAGTGCCTAAATATAATCAGTGGTAGGCTGGTAAATATTTAATAACTGTTGAGGATGCAGAGTGCTGACTTATAGTGTTTGCTATGTTTACCTATTGTAAACATCTTCCCAATTTGGCGATTTCAAGCCTCCAACATGCCATCAAGAGTGTGGAGTTGGGAAGAAACATTAACATTTGACTCACACGAAGGCTAATTAATTAGTTAATCAACATAGAATTTTATATAATTTAGAGAGAATGAACAAGTCTTTTGGAACAAACAGAGATCAAGAGCAGAAACGAAAGGCCAGTTGTAGGGGCACCTGCCTGTCTCAGTCAGTAGAGCATGCGCAATTTGTGATCTCAGGGTCAGGAGTTCGAGCCTCATGTTGGGTACATTGATTACTTAAAACAAAAGGTCCAGTTGTGATCAATCATTCATGTAAATAGTTGAGAGGCATGTATCGACTTTAGAACAAACATTGTTCCAAGCTTATATTGGAATACATCGATGCACAAAACAGACAATATTCTTGGCTCATGTAGTTTGTAGTCTAGTGTAAGATAGAAAATAAACATAATAAGTAAGTATAGTATATTAGAATATTTAAAATGCTATGGAAAAATAATAAATGATAAGGAAAATTATCAACTTGTAGAACAGTTTGCAATTTTAAATAGTAAGAGTAGATTTCTGTTAAAAGGTGACATTTGGGCAAAACTTTGAATCTTAGAAGGACTCTGTTCGTGTAAAACTGGTGATATCTCAATAAACTCTGGATTATAGCAACATCTACTTTCTATTTTGATGGTATTTTATAAACTGTAGTTACACAGTTTGTAACCACCTGTTACCAGTTTGTGGGGCCTCCTCGTACATATTTTTTGTTAGCTCCTGTGAATCTATCATTCTTTCAAAATGTTTTTTAAAAGGAGTGCTCTGGCTATGGTATTGAAAACAGACCATACAGGACAAAGGTTAAACTAGGGAAATAATTATGGATTTATTACATTAATTCAGTATAGAGATTTGATAACTTTATATGAATGTTTTAGCATGGTGGAGTAGGAAACCGATTATTTTGAAAGTGGAGCCAAAAGGATATCCTGATGGATTGTATATGAAATTGGAAAAAAAAATAAATTGAAAAATCAAGAGTGTTCCTAAGGTTTATGTTTGAGTAAGTGGTGAGATTAAGTTGCCACAAAGAGAAATGGGGAACACTGAAGATGGTTCAGATTTGTGATGGTAAGTTCTCGATTTTAGTTTTAGGCAATTTGTAAATGAGAATTCTATCAGACATCCAAGTATAGCCAATAAGAAAGCAGTTATAATGGGAAAGCAAAGTACAACATAGGGAATATGTTTAATAATATTGTCATGCGCTTGCTGTGATGAGCATGTTGTGTGTAATTGTTGAATCATTATGTTATGCATCTGAAATTAATTTAATGTTATATATTAACTCTATTTCAAATAGATTTTTTTAATTAAAAGATAAGGCAGTTATAAATGAGTGTAGAATTCAGGAGAAGATTTAGGCTAAAGATCTGAATTTCAGTGTCATTTGTATAAATGGTATTTAAAGATACAGAACTCAGTCTTACATGGAGAGTGACATAGAGAAGATACCAAGGACTGAGATCTCTAGCACTCTGAAGTTCAGATGTTCGGAAAAGATGAAGAATCTGCAAGGAGACTAAGAATGAGTATCTAGTGAAATAGCAAGAAAACCAGAAGCAATAGGTCATGGAAGAAAGTGTCACACAATGCCAAGTAAGATGAAGAGCAGAAACTGATCACTCAATTTAGCAAGAAGATAGTCATTCATATCCCTGTCAAGAACTGCTTCACTTTGGTGGCTGGGACAAAAACCCAGAGTCAGTTAAGAGAAAATAAAATGGAAGGAATAAAAAGCAGCAAATAATAGGCAATTCATTCAAAGAGATTTGCTGCAATGGAAGCAAAGAATGTGTGCAGTAGCTGAACTGCAAGAAGTGGACTCAAGATGTCTTTTCAAATAGAAGAGAAAAAAAAAAAAACCAGCACTCTGACAAAAATGATCCAGTGGAGAAGGAAAAATTAAAAATGAAGGAAAGAAAAGAGAAAGCCACTAGAATGATGCCTTTTTAAATGGGTAGGAAAGAAAGCAGGCTTGTTCAGAGCAGATGGTCTGTATTAGGACAGGGGCATGGACAGGTCTCCCCAGCAAGAAGGCAGAGTATACAGGTTCAAATGTGAGGGGCAAGTCAATGTCCAGTTGGTGTATGTGAACTTCTCTTGTGATAACTTTGGTCAGTGAAGGAGGAAGAGAGACTATCAGCTGAGAAAAGATGAGAAGTAATAGCAATTTGAGGAGCGTACTGAAGTGTTAAAAAGCCATCCAGGACAAGGGAATGTGATTGGTTGCCAGGCCACATTAAAGGCCAGTCAGCTATAATGTAAATGCAGAGTTAACATTAAACATTGCTATGGGGGCACCTGGGTGGTTCAGTTGGTAAAACACCTGCCTTCAGCTCAGGTCATTATCCCAGGGTTCTGGGTTGGAGCCCCACATCAGGCTCTGCGCTCCTCCCTGCTCATCAGGGAGCCTGCTTCTTCCTCTCCCTCTGCCACACCCCCTGCTTACGCATTCTCTGTGTGTGTCTGTGTGTGTGTTTGTGTCAAATAAATAAATAAAATATTTTACATTATATATATATATATATATATAGCTGTTATGGTTTGTTCATCCAAGTGCTTTGCAGTGAGACAAGGGCAAGGAAGTTGAGGTAGGAAGCAAGGGGATGGTTTTAGTGACTTTTCTTGGGGGATTATACTCAGGTTTCAGTTTATGATTTCAACTCAGGAAGAGTCCATTGTGTGACTCGCTGGTCATTCTCTCTCATTTGTGAGAGAAACTCCTCTGGTAGTTATTGTACTTTTCTGAACTTTATGTCACTCCTCAGATACCAGCCTCCTCTGTACCACCCATAAGGGGATGTGGAAAAAGAAAACTCTATAATTCACTTTGTTTTATATGTGTGTTTCCCAAGAGTTAATAGTACCTCAGTAATTCTTGTTTTTCTTTTTCTTACTGCCTCCTTCATTTTCCTCTCCGTTCCATAAAGCACCTAATTATACTTGGACACATTTAGTTCTGGTTAATAATTGTCTTTCCAGCCTTCTTCCTTGTCCAAAGGATAAAACAGAAAGCCCAAATAGTTTAGCTCTATGTGGAGCCATCATTATTAGTAGTGAAAAAGTTACTTCTCTAGAGAGACATCCTAAGCCTCATGTCCCCACTTCACTGCTTCTGCTCCTCCCTTCCAGTCTGATGATGCTCTAACCATCTTCAGCATATACCCACTTAACTCATTTTGGAGAGGTTGAAAAATAACAGTGAGATTCTGGAGACTTTCTGCCCTTTGACAACACTTTCTAACTCATATGGTTTAAGTTACATGTTTTTTCCAGCTCCTTTGGCTTAAAGATGGCTGATTTATTCTCCATATTTTTTCTTTCTTTTTAAAAGTGATTTTGAATCATTTGTTAGGTTTGGTGAGGGAAAGCTCTACAAATTGTACTCATTGCATTTTCCTAGAAAGACTAGATTTAAAAAGTATATATTAATGCAAGAAATTTCATCTTATATAGTATTATTCAAGCAGATCCCTCACAAATATCATGCAGATTCTCCAATATAATGAGCTCATTTTCAATGAAATACCCAGATTTTAGAATGACATATGCTACTTAGCTACCGACTACTTGTGGTGATATTACTGCTATGAGTAAATGGGGATAATAATAATAATAATAATAATAATAATATCTTCTTTGGATTTATGATGGAATTAGTACCTGATGTATTAATAAATATTCATCAACTGTGAGTGCCTATCATCCATCCTGTCAGATTTACACTGTACTCTGGGTATTTTTTTCTTTCATTACCCTTTTTATTTTTTTAAAGATATATATATATATATATATATATATATTTTTTTTTTTTTTTTAGAAAGAGAGAGCATAAGCAGGAGAGGTAGAGAGAGAGGAGAGAGAAAATCTCAAGCAGACTTACACTGAACATAGAGCCCAACATGGGGCTCAATCCCGGGACCCTGAGATTATGACCTGAGCTGAAACCAAGAGTCGAGCATTTAATTGACTGCACCAGCCAGGTGCCCCTCTTCCGTAACCTTATTTCAGATTATTCTCAATTGTCTTCATTTTCTTTAGCATTTTCATTTGTTGCTTTAAATTTCCTTTATATAACCAATAACTAGGATATAATACAAAATGTTTTAAATTAAAGTTAATTAAATTATCAGTCTGAAATGTTTTGTTATGAGTAATTCAATTTCATAGAGAATAGAATTAAGTACAGCCATTATATGTCCTTCAATCAAATAATTAATGAAATGCAACTATGAGTTAACAATTTTGAATCTGTACATTATTTAAAAATTTTAAACCCACACTAGTTCAGAAGATGAAAGTTTTATTCATTTATTTTTTTAAAGTTCTTGTGTGGGTTGCAAAACACTAACTGAGAAACCAGACATTCTGGCAACAACAGTGTTTTCTCTAGTGGCAATGCTAATAACATCCTGTTTTAAGACAATACAAAACTACCGAAATTTTCAATTCATTTCTGACCATAAAAATTTTCAGCTTTCTGTATATTTACCAACAAGCACAGTATTAGGCAATCTGAAAAAACCAAAGTCTATTTATTTTGCTGGCATACATATTTCAAAGACTACAATTTGCTCACATACATATTTTAAAGAACATAAAACTCTAAAATTTTGTCCCCAAGTTTTAAATTCAAAACAGAAGTCAGGGAAATGTGTTATATTTATCTTGTGGCTGTATGTATCTCATCTCTGCCATGCCTCTGGGGGACTGTGAAAGCTTTATTGTGAAAAAGTAATCTCTGGCTCTACATGAAATTAAAAGTAGTTGAAAGATTTGCTTCCAGACCTTGGCTCTTAGATGATCTATAACTTAGTCCTCTCATAAAATGGACTTGCATCTTCTCTCTCTAACACTCAGGAAATCAGAAGAAACAGTATTGAAAAACTCTTCCAGTCATGACATTCTGTGATCCAAATGATAAAAACATCTCCAGATATCATAGAAGGATAATTAGACCCATATTCCCTAAATACTCCCCTACTAATATCCCCTACTCTAATTCTTACGTCCTTTAATTCTTACCTAACTTTCAAACAGAAACCTCAGATTGAGGAAATTGGAAATTTCTTTTTTAAAATTTTATTTATTTATTTGAGAGAGAGAGAGAGAGAGTGCCCATGTGCACAAGTTGGGGGAGGGGCAGAGGGAAAAAATCTTCAAGCAGACTCCCTGTTGAACACAGAGCACCATGCAGGGCTGGATACCATGAACCACGAGATCATGTTGTGAGCCGAAACCAAGAGTTCCCAAGCACCAGAAATTGGAAATTTCTAATCCCACTACCAGATAAACTGAAAAGGAGTAATAATTCTAGTTCAGAAAGGCACAGGTGTCCTGACATGTCAAATCCCCGAGTGATATTGGAACCTCTAGTAACATTACTGCTAGTATTATTTTTGAGACATATATTTAAATTTATACTTACTACTCTGAAAAGTCATAAACTTTTATTAAGATCCCTTAAAGCTTAACTTGACAATTTTAAATGAAAAATTTTACCTACAATATAATAATCAGTCTTTATATTTTCTAAAATTATCAAGTGAAGAGTAGACTGGAGATGAAACACTATGAGCATGGATATTGTCACTTAGTTCTTCTAAATGTCCCTGTTGTGAGGTATTGAGAAGGGAAATTAATGGCGTTTTTTTATTAAATAATATTTCTCACAATCTACATTCTTACATCAGAATATTTGCTACAACAACTTCCAAGAGACTTTGCTATAATGTGCTGTAAAAAAAAATGACCTCCTAATATGCTAGCAAAATGCACTGGCTATTCTGAGAGTTAAGATTTTCCAATGCACCTTTGCTGTATTTCAGCCATTCATCTATCAGGATAAAGGCTAATCATATGCTGTTTAAATATCTTTGAAGATCTAAAAATGAAGGGAATAATTAAGGGTGATGATTTTGTAAAGGAATTTAGTTACAAAGCAAGTCTGAAATGATTTGGGGGATTTAAGGCTCATTGACATAGCACAATATAAAAATCAGGAATGAGGAGATTCCATTGAGTGACTCTATAGCAGCCTCCCCAGTGAATTACAGAATTCCACTGACCAATGCACTTCTCCTAAAGAGGAGATTTTCCATCATGATGAAAAACAAAAAACAAAAAACAAAAACCTATAAGGAACATAAAAGCTCCAAAAGTAAGCTAACACTGTTCATTAGTTTCTTACAGCTGCTGTAAAAATCACCACAAACCTGATGGCTTAAAACAACAGAAAATTTTGGTCACCTGGGTCACACAGTCAGTTAAAAGCTCCCAACTCTTGGTTTTGGTTCAAGTCCTGATCTCATGGGTCATGGGATCTAACCCATGCGGGGCTCTGTGCTTAGTGAGAAATCTGCTTGAGATTCTCTCTCCCTCTCCTTCTCTTTGCCTCTCCCATTTGTGATCTCTCTCTCTCTCTCTCAAAATGAATAAATCCTTAAAAAAATAAAAAAGAAGACAAAACAAAACAAAACAAAACAACAACAACAACAAAAAAAAAAAACAGAAATTTATTTTTCCATAGCTCTGGAGGCCAGAGTCCTAAAACCAAGGTATTCGCAGGGTTAGTCCCTTCTGGAAGCTCTAAGGAAGAATCATTTTCCTGCATCTCCTTTAAGCTTCTGGAGGCTACTGGAAATCCTTGGCAATCTCTGGCTTGTTGACTCATCACGTTAATCTCTGCCACTGTCATCACATGGCCTTCTCCCCTGTTTCTTTGTGTGTTCTCCTCTTCTGGCTTTTATAAGGACACTGGCCACCAGATTTAGAATCACCCTAAAACCAGGGTGAGCTCATCTTAAGATACTTACCTATTTTGCAAAATCCTTTCCACAAATAAACTCACCTCCACAGGTTCTAGGGATTAAGACTCAGATATCTTTTAGGGGCTGTGGGCACTATTCATCAACAATACACTGGCTTTAGGCCAGAAATTTTAAAGGTGGGTGTTCAGCCAAGACTTTTACTAGTCTATTACTCTGAAAAACCTAGGAATCTTAATGAAATTTTGTGAAGTTTATTTTTTGTTGAATGGTATACTAGCTCAGGTCCTGTGAGGAGCACATGCAAGAAACTGGAGAGACATCTGTGAGAGTCAAAGGGGAGCAGGAGTAGGCAGAGAGAACCATCAGTCAGTGAAGCACATCTAACATTTGGTAAAGGGGACAAGAAGAAAGACAACTGGGTAGCAAGGCCTCAGATTAGGTGCAGCTCTGAGAAAGTATCTACCAGGTCAATGAGGAGCTCCTGAGCAAATACTGCCCATCAGAAGAGCACTATATTAGAACTTGGATTTAGCACCTGCCCTGTGCTTCTTCATTGCCTGCCAGCAGTCCAGGAAGAGCATGGCCTCAAGCATTAATACTGTATTAAGTCCAAAGTGTAATGCCTAAGTGATGAGGAGCTGGTCAAGGCTCAGACGAAAAGCTTTCTGTCACCATTCATGGAAGTTCCAAGAAGAATTCAAGAAGAAAAATTTTGCAAACACAGCTGTTTGGCTTATGTCTAGGGCATGTGCTGCTCTAAGGCATCTTATAGTTGTTGAATATGAGATAATGCTCAAGTGATCTTTATGTTTCCCAATACCACTATTATTACTACAGCCAAGGGAATGAACATCCTTAAGGACATATCATATTATGGTGATGCAGTATCTGGAGTGGAATGCTGGTGCAGATGACTTTGCTCTAATGAAGGACAAACTGAATGGTCACAATAGCAAGGAGGTACTCAAATTGATGAAGTGGGCTGCAAAAGAGACCTTATGGCTAATAACAAGAGAAGTATGAAAAAATACACCATCCTATACTTTCTTACTAAACTTGCAAAATTTTTATGAAGAGAGCTAACCAAACAGACATTTTAGATCTAGTATAGAAACCAAATTTGCTACTGTGGACAGTGAATAGTTCAGCAAAGGATTTTTTCATTTAATTATTGTGGTGAATTGGAAGAAGAAAAAGCATAAATGCCTGATGCAAATCGTCCAAAACATTTTGGATCATACAGGTCAAAATCATTTGGCAAGCGTATGTGATCATGACATGAATAAGAGCATCACATATTATCATTTTATCACCAATCCTACTGGCACAATCAAAGTGAATGGAAATAGATGTGGAATTTGAGTTTTATGGAACCTATTACTGTTGTCTATGACATCAGTTGATAGTTCACAGCCATCTGTTTCCAGAGTCAAAGAGCCAGCAGCAGAAACTGTCCACTGCTTCCATGTACTTGGACTTGACCTTGTACTAAACATGGCCAAACCTCAGGCATTTATTCTTGCCTCTTTTGCCCCTTTATCTGTTCCCTTCTCCTCATTCTTCTCTTCAGTCAGCAGCAGTGTTGACTAAATCTCCCATCTCTCTTTTCGCCACTAACCCTCAACCAGGAAGTCTGCAAGTATTTAATTTTTTTAATTTTTTTAAAGATTTAATTTATTTATTCATGATAGTCACAGAGAGAGAGAGAGAGAGAGGCAGAGACACAGGCAGAGGGAGAAGCAGGCTCCATGCAGGGAGCCCGATGTGGGATGTGATCCCGGGTCTCCAGGATCGCGCCCTGGGCCAAAGGCAGGCTCTAAACCGCTGCACCACCCAGGGATCCCAAGTATTTAATTTTTAAAACTGCCCTGTTTCTTTGCTGTTTTTGTTTTGTTTAATGTTGTTTCTATTCACCGCATATTCAACGTATTATTCATTCTTCAAGTTTCTGCTTAGAAGGAAAAGGTTATTTGTCTCTAATACTTAATATAGCAATATTATTGTATACTGTACACATATGCACCAAGAATCTCATAAAGTGCTAAATAATTAAGTGATTAATGACTAAGTAATTGGTGCTTTAGTGTTTTATATTACACAAAAGTCTCTGTTTAGTTTTACGTAAGTCTTTCAGTATTTATTATTACTTGGAAAAATTTGCTTGGGTGTTTTCATAAGCAGCAAATGCATTCCTATTTTCCCTATTAAAAATAATGCCATAGAGGACTCTATGATTAAAAACAATCCATAGTCAACACATTTTCAATAATAGATTAGATTCAGATTTTAAGTGACAGTTGCATTAAACTTACTAGGTAGGGAAAGAATGTATGTAGTTAGTGAATTTAGGCAAAGTAACTGAAGAATAACAAAGATAATGTAGAAGAGACAAGAGAAAAGCCTAAAATAGCACTGGAAGTGAACTGAGCACATCAGAGGATTCAAATAAATCTGAAGAGTACAGTCCTCAACAACAACTGCTGTAAATAAGGCTCATACCCTTAGGTTTATTCTGAAAAAAGGTGAAATAACCAATAATAAAGAGCAAAGAAACACATAATCAAAATGCCTACTAAAAGTCCTGGAAAAGAGTATGGGGGAGCTTTTTGCAGTAGACAAAAGATGAGATCATCCGGAGATGTAAGTGGACCATAAATAGAAATGATTATACTGGCCAACATCTATCAAGAACTCTTTTATTTTGTGACTTGTCAACATCATGATTAAAGTGTGTTAATATTAGTTACATTTTCATGAACTTGTACTGCCTCACAAGTTTTTTTGTAGCATCCAGGGCAAAGGCCAAGGGGGGAGAGGCCTAGACAATACATTCATTCTCCTGAGGATGTAACTTTGGTACATTAGCTTAAGCTATTAGAATGTGAGACAGCCAGTTGCCTCAAGGGTTGCTCTCACCTGCAGGAGAGGAAGAGTACACAGAAGAGTTAAAAGTGTGTCTGAGGGGTGCCTGGGTGGCTGAGTCAGTTAAGTGTCTGGCTTAGGCTCAGGTTGTGATCCCAGAATCCTGGGATGGAGTCCACATCAGGCTCCCTGCTCAGTGGGTTGTCTGCTCCTCCTGCTCCCTCTGTAGCTCCCCCTGCCTATTCTCTCTATCTCAAATAAATAAATAAAATATTTCTAAAATAATAATAAAAATAAACAAATAAAAGTGTGTCTCAATCCCTGGCCAGAAAAGATTTACAAGCTTTGGAGAAATCATTTTTGTTATTGTTGTGATAGAAAGAGACCAAGAAAGACTAGGAAAGTATCTCCTCCAAAGTTAAATTTGGTCTGGGGAAAAGAAACTTTAAATAAAGAGAATCCCGAGAAATTAAAATAAACTCCAGTTATCACCTAGCAAGAGCTTTGCCTAAGGCACATCATCCAAGCACATGCAAAATTATAAAGGAGATTCAAGGTGATTGGATATTTGTTCCACTTAAAATCTGAAAGTAAAGAAAAGCCAAGAAGAGGTAGCATGTAACAAAAATCTTAGATTTCAAACTCTTATTCATGCCTTAGTACACTGGTTTTGCTTGAATGTTTTTCTGAATTAGAGTATCTTATTAACGACTTTTTAAACAACTGGTCCTTTGCAAATGTTATTTAAATCTTAATCAGATTATAATTGGATATCAATCATCTCCTTTTCAACCTAAGTATCTGTATAGTCATACACAACAGTCTTCTTCAAATTATTAGATTTTTCTAAGAAAGTCTGAATTAATTAAGACAGATGGCCAACTAAGTAAAATTGGCAGAAATTTATTTAAATTTGTGAGATTAAAAAAAAGATAATTTGTTGTTGCTTTAGAATTCTCCAATTTCTCTCCTTTCCTAAGCCTTCTTCTCATCACAGATTGCTTTATATGTCTGGCTCTCATTGTCCAGATTGACATCATATTAAGTGGCATGTGTTCCTCTGCTGTTAAGATGGAAGTGAAAAGATAATTGTATTTTTTAATGTCCTTGAGAATTAGAACCCTAAAGACAGAAGTGGCCTAAATATAAAAGATAGAACTATCCTTAATTTCTCTACCTGGAAATGACTACTATTGCCACTGTAGTGATATCTTCGCAGAATTTTTGAAATATGTGTGTATAAATGAAAATTTATAAAACTAGAATCAGAAGTCATGAAAAATGAGAGAGATGACATGGCATTTTTAAGGTGCTTTTGCACTTAACTTTTTTTTAAGTTTCTATATTAATAAACACATCTATCTTATCATTAGTATTGATTGAATAATGTTTCCTTGCATAGTTGTACTATAATTTTATTTGCTAGTCTATTTGGTTATTTAAATTACTGTTAAATTTTTATTAATATTAAAATTAAAATAAATATGATATATATACATCCTTGGAACATATTTGATTCTATTCTTAGATAAATTCCTAAAGGCAGCATGGATGGGTCAAAGGTTTTCATACATTTTAAGACAATTTTTACATTATGCCACTTACACTTTACACTTTAAATCAACTTAATTTGGGATCCCTGGGTGGCGCAGCGGTTTGGCGCCTGCCTTTGGCCCAGGGCGCGATCCTGGAGACCCGGGATCGAATCCCACATCGGGCTCCCGGTACATGGAGCCTGCTTCTCCCTCTGCCTATGTCTCTGCCTCTCTCTCTTTCTCTCTCTGTGACTATCATAAATAAATAAAAATTAAAAAAAATTAAAAAAATTAAAAATAAATCAACTTAATTTGTCTTACATTGTATAAGAGGAAAGTATTTGTTGTGCATAGAATCTGGACATAATTCAAATATGATGCAAATACATTTACAGTCTAGCTTCAATTATCATTTGCTAAAGTAAGAACTGCCACATTAATTCAGATTTCATATAGCTGTGAATAAATTAATTAGACATAGGTATCACTAGTGAATTCTCTGTTTCTCCTGCATTGTAATAGAGTGATTAATAAGCTTCATGCTTTTAACTATTATCAAGATAATGAGATTGAAGAAGAAACATGCTCTGAAGAAGAAACAGGAGAAGATTCAGTTAGGAAACCTGTATTACTAGAACAAATACATTCCTTGCACCTAATTTTTTTAATCCGTAAATAAAGATGACAGATTGGGCAATTTCTAAGCCTATTCCAGTTGTGAAGCACTATATATGCTATACTGCAAGCTTCATTAAGCTAATGACTGTGACTTATTTTCCTAGTTTTTTTCCATAGCACCTAGCACATAAAGTACTTTGCATAAAATAGTCATTTTTATGTGCTACACAAATCATATAAAAATCTATTTTTAAATGAGTATGCTAGGCTACTTATTAATCAAATCGAATTTCACAGGATTATATAAAAATAAAGTAAAAATTGGTTTTCCAGTATTAATTACTCTATAACCCTTTGCAAATGAAACCATTCTTCCATTTCCTGGAACTTTTTAGAAAGTAAAGAGAAAAAAGTTAATTGAGGTCTCAAACAAAGTTTACTAATATGAAATATTCAGTCAACTAAGGAAGACTTTGTTTTATATTTCTTATCTTCAGCTATACTAGAGTTGAAGGAGTTGACTTTTAACTTTTGCTCTTCTATAGTTCTGAATTTTAAATGTACATATTCATTTTTAGGACTTTTAAATACAATATGAATTATTTAGTGGAGAAAAAATGAAAACATGTTCTTATTTTTAATGCCAATTGCTTAAATTAACAAAGGGAAATTGAAAAAGATTTCCCATCTTTAATTAACAGACATAGCTGTCCTGTTTTAACATTATTCCATTTTTAATTATAAAAGTACCATGATCATAATCATCACTTAAAAGTAATATGGTTGAAGTAACTTAATTAAAGTATTCCATCAGTACCAAAGAATATAAAATGAAAAATAAAGGCTACCATAAACTCCAAATTATTTTAGCCATTTCTGTTCTGTTTAGTGATTCCTGTTGTTTGTTACAATATTTATTTATTACCTAATATAAAAGAAGGTAAATATGCTGTACATATACTTCCTCCCAAAATACACAGAGACAGTCAATATTTTACCGGTTTATATTACCATGTATAGTTCTTGTGACTGGCATTTTATAACTGTAAATATTTTACAAAAAAAATCCTATGCCTTAATCCTTTATTTTTAGAGTATCTATTGCCTGTTTTCATCTTTATGGAGCCTGAAAAATTATTTGACCTACTTCTCTTTACTTCATTACCTCTTCCTTCCAACTTTTCTTAACTACATCTTTACTTCTACATTTTTACCCTGTGATGGAGATGCTTCTCTTTCTACAGTTAGTGTTGTAGCTGGGCAAATGTAGATGTAAAAACAGGGCATAGAACCAAAAAAAAAAAGATCTGTACTAAGTTGGAACACCTAAGTGGTGATATGCCTTCTCCATATCCTTTCTCTTTCTTGTTTTTGCCAACTGTAAAATGACAAGGACCAATACACAGCCTGGAGTATGCAGGAAAAGGCAGGGCAGCGAAGTAAAAGCAAATAACCCTATAATATAGAGCCATCCACAAATCTGGAACATTCCCCAGCTATTTTGTGCAGGAAGGATACAAACTTTGTTCTTTTCGTTTTGGAAATTCTGGTCTATCTATTTTAGCATCTTAGCCCACGTTAACAAATACACTTTAGTAATTTGTCTATCTGTTGATTTCTAAAATTTCAAAACCATGGGGCAGCAGTTACAACAACAGGCATTCATTTAATAGTATAATTTACTTCCTAACCAAATAGTGTGATGGGTCCCTAAGGGACAGAGCTTGAAACCTAGATTAGTCCTGTGTCATTTGAGAAGAATGTTAGATTCTATTTTCTTATATTCAACCCACTGTTCAAACCATGCCATACTTTGGTTTGCATAGTATTTTGAGCATATTCTTTTTTTTTTAAGGTTTTATTTATTTATTCATGAAAGACACACAGAGAGGCAGAGACATAGGCAGAGGGGGAAGCAGGTTCCCTGAGGACAACTCCATGTGGGACTCGATCCCAGGACTCCAGGATCATGCCCTGAGCCAAAGGTGGACCCTCAACCACTAAGCCACCCAGGTGCCCCTTGAGCATATTCTTTTTTATTTTTTTAAGATTTTATTTATTTATTCTTGAGAGACAGAGAGACAGAGACAGAGAGAGAGAGAGAGAGAGAGAGAGAGAGAGAGGCAGAAACACAGATAGAGGGAGAAGCAGGCTCCATGCAAGGAGCCTGACGTGGGACTCCACCCCGGGTCTCCAGGATCATGCCCTGGGCCGAAGGCAGCGCTAAACCGCTGAGCCACCTGGGCTGCCCTTGAGCATATTCTTACAAATATTTTTTTTTTTTTTCACAATACCTAAATGCCTTTTTTTTTTAACTTTTTCTGAGACACTTACTAAATGAATACTAGACCTAATATCTCTGTTATTCTGCTCTATGTTCAAAATGGATCCTTTGTTTATAGTCAGATCATTACCTTCAGCTATATATTGTATTAACTTTTCTTTAATGCTGGCATTATAATTTAAATTTTGAAGAAATCTTGCTAATCTCTGTTTTATTTCATCACAAACATGAATATGACAGCATTCTCTGTACATATTTTGTTAGATTTATTGTCAGAGTATACTTTTGTTGTATTTTGAATAATATCCTTTTTTTTTTCTTTGTAATTACATTTTCTAGTTCTTACTTTTGGAATACAGAACACAGAATTTTGTTTTTCTGTATTGGTCTTATACCAGCAACTGGTTACTTCAACTATTAATTATCAAAATGTATCCATAAAATCTTTGAATTTTAAAAAATAGCTAATCATACTATCCATATTAATATGTTCCTTCTATTCCTATCCTTATATCTTTTTTTTCTTTTCGTATTGTACTGACAGGAATTTCTATTATAATGTTCAATAGAAATAGTGACATTTGAGCATCTATACTGATTTCCTAATTTTAAAGGGAATACTTGTACTGTTTTGCCACTGAAAATGATATCTATTATACTTTCCTGTTAAATACTTTCAATCAAGTTGAGGATGTTTTCCTGTTCTCCTCATTTACAAAGAATTGTTAATAATGAATATATGCTGACATTTATTGAATGCCTCTTTTTAAACATGAACCCTTTATTGTAAATTGCATTAATTGTAGGGCACCTGAGTAGCTCAGTAAGTTAAGCTTCTGCCTTCAGCTCGGGTCATGATCCCAGGGTCCTGCAATCAAGCCCTGCATCTGGCTGCCAGCTCAATGTGGAGTCGGCTTCTACTCTCTCTGCCCCCTGCCTCTGCCTTCTTGTGCATTCTCTCTCTCTCTCTCTCTCTTTCTCTTTCTAATAAATAAATAAAATCTTTTAAAAAGATTACATTAGTTGCATATTAAGTTTTAAAAACTCTTTCACTCCTGGAGTAAATGCAATGAGGTTAAGATACATTGTATTTTTTCAATTATTAATACTTACTGATTAGTCCCTCTCAGCCCATGTTCTTTTGTGTATCACATGCTTTCTATGTAGTATTCTCTATCTATTATTTGAATGGTTACACTAGAGATAAGACTTTGATAACATAACTTAGTAAAGCCTAATCTTGATAAAATTTAGCCATCAAAGAGCCACTGAACATTTTAACAAGATTCATTCACCTCCTTCCCAAATTATATGCTGTTTAATTAGGATTTTATAGCTATCTTTTTTTTTTTTGTCATCACAATAACTCATTACTATTATTTACATAGTTAAGATTGGTTGTTTTCTGTCATTAGCCTTTTCCTCAGGACAACCTGGCTTCTCTGTTTCTTTACCCTTCCTATGTTAGCTTCTATTTTTTTCTCTTATGCCTTTTGGGAATTTTCCATACTTCTGGTGAATTCAACAACTATATATTTTAATGTATATTTACTTTTGAAAGACTTTTCAATATAGCTAGTCTGCCACACTGAAGAGAAAGAAAGTCTCTCAAAAAAAAAAAAAAAAAAGCCCATTAAAAAAAGAGTTGCCTGGCTGGCTCAGTCCATAGAGTATGTAATTCTTGATCATGAAGTCCTGAGTTCGAACTCTACATTGGGTGTAGAGCTTACATAATACAAATATTTTTAAAAAGGAAGTCTTTCATTCTTCTACCAGAGCATGGCTATCAAAAACTAAGGTTCTGGTTGCATCACACTAACATGTCTATCCCTATGGCATGTACAATGAATCTAGCAATGTACATTCCAAAGCAAAAAAGAGTCAGCTAAGTACTGTGACTGACTTTTATCTATATTTTCCATTTTCTCTTGGCAGTTTACAATTATCATGTGACTTTCAAAGTCTCAGAAAAAATTATAAAGTAAAAAGTAATATGATATAAAAATATGACACTTCAAAGGGCTTGAAATAGCTACATGGCTCTTTAAAATCATTTTTGAGGTATTTTATTACCAGTGTTTATAGAAAATGGCTGGGAAATTCACTCACTCTAATAAATGTCTTCACTCTTTCCTTTTCTAACCTTGCCTTTCATTCAATTTATTTTTAAGTAAAACACTTTGGCTCTAAATATTGACTCCTTCCATCTAGCTCATTGAGAGCATATCTATAAAGAGAGAGAGAAAGCACACATGCAAAAATTTTATTGCAATTCACAATTAAGTTACATTAAATTCATTCATTGCTGTACTTTGTCAGCAGACCAGAAAGAGAACAGAGGTCACCTTAGAACTGAACTAGAAATCTAAGGCCACCTGCATCAAAAACATATGGGAAAAAGCACATAATAGGAAGACTGTGACACAAAAAACTTAAGCCTGCTCTTCCTAGCTGAAATTCTGAAATAGAAAATCAAATATTAAATCATAACCTCAAAATATATAGCTATTGTACACTCCACAGTCATGAATAAGACTATTTCTGAAACAGCAAATTGTTAAACACTTATTTTACATTCCAAAATTTAGGATTACTCAAATTTATCTAAATATTATTGGAAAGTACAATACTCAGATATGCAAGGAAGAAGAATTTCCTTTTTTGCAACAGCTGAAAGATCTAAGGGTAAAAGAAAGCTACATTACAGTTCTTTATCCCACAAGCTCAAAAATTATTTACAAAACAGTTTTTGAACTCTGCAGCAAAAAATCATTTGTGGGAGTCATCTTCTTTTCTTTTTTTCTCTTCTTTGTGATATTTGTAAGCAATTGTACAAAGATCTCCTGTGTTATAAACTTCAGAGGAAGCAAAGGTCAGGAAATTTCTAGGAAAATGCACGCACGCGTTTGTATGCACACACACATACGTAAAATATTATAAACTTGGCAAAAGTTGATGGCTAAGACTGGAGCTAGAGACAAAGAATGAAGACATGCCCTGGGCCATTAGAAGCACGGCACTAAGTAATAAGCCCTTCTGGACACTGTTGGGAAAAAAGTACCCCGATCCCCTGCAAAGGCTTGCTGCTATTAGAAGAGGAGCAGATAAAGTTCTAATGACCAGATAATTTTCTTGACACAAAACAGAGGTCTGTGACCTCTGGAGGAAGGACAGGATCACTGAGAACAACCTCAACCCTGAGGGCCTGTTCTTTAGAAACTGTCACAGTTTGAGGATGCAGCAGATGGTCTAAAACCCTCCACTGCCATCTCCATCTCACCAAAAGCCATGTATTTTAACCACATTTTTTTTATATTTCATAATCTGAGTTTTGGTATCTTGGGGCCTTGCTCAACCAGAATGGCCTGTCCTTTCTTTCAAGGGTTAGCTAATTCCTAGAGATAGCAGAAATCTTGCCTGTGAGCATACCTTTCATACATAAACTAATCAATCCAAACCTTATACCCCAGTCACCTTCTTTATCAGGTTCTTACACACTGGGCCACTATCTATCCATCCTAATTACTTGAGACCCAGGTACCAAACAAGTAGGGACAGTCCCCATGACTCCTGAAATTTCTCAAATTAAGCTTAAATTCCGCTTACCCTGCCTCAACCATTCTTTCAAACAGACCTCATAATAAAAGTCCTTGTCCATGTTTTCTTGTCACTTACCCTGCCTCCTGACCGGTTGTGGGGCTTCCCCTCTGGCAGGGTGAGCCACTTAGAATCTGTGAGTACAACAAAGTATCTTCTCGAGGGCAATCATGCCCTGATCTGTGGACCTTGCCATATGTAAATAATAATAGAACCTATTTTTAAAAACACTTTATATCAAGTAATATACAATACCCTACTTTTGAAAGCCAAAACACAGAGAATCTTCTCTATGGTGCAGGATTGAGGATCTGCTGAGAAAAAATCCTTCAGTATTCCAGATCTGATTGACCTTTAACACAATAAAGCTCCTTACCACTGGAATATTTTTTTAATTAAGCACTTAAATTTGGGATAATTATGGGTTTCATATGTAATTCTAAGACAGAGACATCTCATTGTCTTTGGTTTTCCTCAATGATAATATCTCGCAAAATATAGTACAGTATCTAACGGGAGCAGTGACATCGACACAGTCAAGATACAGAACAGTTCTGTCACTACAAGGATTCCATATGCCCTTATATAGCCATATCCAATTTCTTCCGGCTCCCATCTCCTCCTTAGCCTCTGACAAGCACACATCTGTTCTTCATGCCCATAGTTTTGTCATTTCAAAAATACTGTATACATGCAATCACACAGTATATGACATTTTTGGATGGACTTTTTTCTATCAGCAATATTTCTAGGAGATTCATCCAGGTTGTTACATGATTCAATAATTCATTTATTTTTATTGCTGAATACTATTCTTATGGTATGGAGCTACCACAATTTGTTTAACCATTCAACAGTTGAAAGACAATCAGTTGGTTTCCAGTGTTTGGCTATAATAAATAACACTGTTATGATGGTTTATTTTTTTTTTATTTTTATTTTTTTTATTTTTTTTTTTTTATTTTTATTTATTTATTTATTTATTTATTTATGATAGTCACAGAGAGAGAGAGAGAGAGAGAGAGAGAGAGAGAGAGAGGCAGAGACACAGGCAGAGGGAGAAGCAGGCTCCATGCACCGGGAGCCCGATGTGGGATTCGATCCCGGGTCTCCAGGATCGGGCCCTGGGCCAAAGGCAGGCGCCAAACCGCTGCGCCACCCAGGGGTCCCTGTTATGATGGTTTATGTACAGATTTTTACAGGAACATAGCTTCATTTCTCTCAGATAAATGCCCACGATTACATCTGCTGTGTCATATGGCAGTCATAGGTATAGTTTATTACAAAACCACCAGACTATTTGCTAGAGTAGTTGTACAGTTTGAATTCCCACCAGCAACAGATGAACACTTTCTCTACATCTTCCCCAGCATGTGGTGATGTCACTAATTTTTGTTTAGCTATTCTAAAAGGTGAGCAGTGATATCTTGTTTTGAGTTTGATTTGCATTTCCCTAATGGGCAATGATGTTAATAGTGCTTCTTTTCCATCTGTACGTCCTCTTTAGGGAATGCTTATTTATGTCTTTTGGTTATGTTATAATTGGGATATTTGTTTTGTTTTTCACTGTTGAATTTTGAGAGGTCATTATTTATTTTTAGATTCTAGTCCTTCATTGAATTTGTTTTGAAAATATTTTCTCCCAGTGTATAGCTTATCCTTTCTTCCTCTTAACGGGGTCTAGGGTACATCATAAGTTATTTTGATAGTGCCTATTTTATCTAGTTTTCCTTTTATGAATTGGGCTTGTAGTATTAAGCCTACGAAATTGTTGCTTAGTACCATATCCCAAAGATTATTTTATATTTTCTATTTGCTGATATTTTCATAAGGATTTTACATCATATTTATGGGAGATATTGTCAGTAGTTTTCTGCTTTTTGTTTATTGGAAGAGAATATGTATAATTGGTTTTACTTCTTTAAATTTAAGTATGATAGAATTCTGCAGCAAAACTGTCTGGGCCTAGAGATTTCTTTGGGGGAGCTATAAAGTATAAATTTAATTTATTTAATATTATAGAGCTATTCAAATTATCCATTTCACATTGATTATATTATGACATTTTCTGGTTTTTGAGGAAATGGTCTAAGTTATTAAACTTATGTGTGTAGAACTGTTCATGGCATTCTCTTATTATCCCTTTGATGTATACAGGATTTACAGTGGTATCCCCTGTTTCCTTCCTGATATTGCCAATTTGTATCCTCTCATTTCTTTGTCACTCTTCCTAGAAGTTTCTGAATTTTATTAATCTTTTCAAAGAACCAGTTCCTTATTTCATGTATTTTTTCTACTGTTTTTGTTTCAATTTCATTGATTTCTACTATCTCTAGTATTTCATTCCCACCATTTGCTTTGGATATACTTTGCTCTTGTTTTCCTAGTCTTGTGAGGTTGAAGATGAGAGTATTGACTTGGATTTTTTTTTCTAATATACGCCTTTAATGTTGTAAATTTCCCTCTCAGTCTTTATTAGCTATGTTCCATAAATATTGATATATTTGCATTTTCATTAAGTTCAAACTAATTTTTTTTCTTTCCCATGAGAGTCTTTCTCATACCCAATGTTTATTTAAAAGTGTTTTGTTAAGTTTCCAAATATTTTGAAGTTCCCTTTTATCTTCCTGTTATGGATCTCTACTTTGATTCCACCATAGTCAAAAAATATATACTCTATTTGATTTCAATTATTTGTTAAAGATTGGCTAAGGTTTGTTTTATGGCCTAGGATATTGTCCATCTTGATGTATATTTTACAGGCACCTGAAAAGTGACATATAGGTATTTTACTGTCATTGCATAGAAAATTAAATAAATAATGATTGGATCTAGGGCTCCTGGGTGGCTCACTGGTAGAGCGTCTGCTTTTGGCTCAGGTCATGATCCCAGAGTCCCAAGATCTAGTCCTGCATCAGGCTTCCCATGGGAACTTCAGTCTGCTTTTTTGCTTTATTCTGTTTTTTATTTGTTCTATTTTTCATTCTCTTTTTTTTTTTTTGTCTTTTTGAGAGTTTCTTGAATATTTTTATAATTTGATTTTGATTTATTGTTAGTGTTTTTGTGTGTATCTCCCTAAGAGAATAATGGTTGCTCTATGTAATAAGCTACATACATATAAGTTATTATACTTCACTATTTTACAAGGTAAGTGAAATATAGAAAACCTACCTCCTTTTACATTCATTTACCCTCCTTTACCCATAATATAATTTAATAAGAACAAACCACTGATACACGCAATAAGGACGCACTACAAAGTATTATGCTAAGTGAAAGGAGCCAGGAAAAAGAATAACATGAAACAACAAGAAAATAAAAACCAAAAATATATATACTATATGACTCGATTTTTATGACGTTCTTGCCAAGATAAAACTGTAATGACAAAAATTAAATCCATAGTTGCCAGGGGCTAGGTGTGGTAGGAGTGAATTGACTGAAAACGGGCTAGAGGCAACTCTCTAAGATAATATGAGTTGCAAATTAAAATTTTTTAAAAAGATTTTATTTATTTATTCATGAAAGATACAGAGAGAGAGAGAGAGAGAGAGAGAGGCAGAGACACAGGCAGAAAGCGAAGCAGGCTCCATCCATGCAGGGAGCCCAATGTGGAACTCGATCCTGGGACCCCAGGATCACACCCTGGGCCAAAGGCAGGTGCTTAAACCACTGAGCCACCCAGGGATCCCTGATTGTTTCCTACTGATTAGATTCAGGTTAAATATTCTCAGCAAGAGTATTACCTAAGTGATACTGTATATTTTAAAGCAATACATTACTACATGTCTCAAGTACTTTGCAGAATGTTTTCATACATTATCTCATTTAATTGTCATATTAACTATGAGTGCAGCCAGCTGTGCTAAACTTAATGAGATTGAAGCTTCCCAAGAACCCAGTTTCCCTAAGACCATGTAGAAAAGAGGCAGTAAAAAGCAGCAACCAGACTGATTAATCTATACGCTTTCCACATTTGTTACTATATTCCTTATACAAATACACTATGTTATGCTAATATAGGATTTTTACAACTTTACCCTTCAAGCAGAGCAGGTGTTGCACACAAGTAAAAAAATGCAACCACGTGTTTTAAAGGATCACCTTCATAGGGGTGGTTGTGAGAGCACAAGGGTAAGAGAATTAACACTAAGGAGCCTAGGAAGGTGCAAAACAAGTCCTTGGAGACCAGGGAAACACAATACAGGTAGAATGGTTAGCTTTATTTTGCTGATATCAATGAATAAATTTTAAATAAATAGAAAAACTATTTTGACATCCTAAAAATTAAGTCTTTAATCTGCTTCTCAGAAAGGTTCACAGTAGTTGTTTTCAGCTTACATAAAACATTTGATGGTTTCCATTAGAAATTAGATTTGAGCACACCTGTCTTCTTATTGGCTATTCCTCTGTCAAATGTTCCAAAGTAATAAAAAAAGAGCAAAAAGATGAATCACAGATCAGAGGGCATCTTGCCAGTCTAAAGAATATTGTGACAGTTTTCAGTACTGTATTACTTAAAATAGCCAACTAGATGGGTGGTGTTGTTATTACTGTTCAGGAATAGATTTAATTACAAATGGCAGGAAGCCTTGACAGAATTCTGATTGATAGTTGTTCAGTCATTTACCTTGTTTCAGACCTATCATTTGCTTTGCCTTCCCGGAGCAAAATGTTCTAACAGTCACCAAATATGAGAATGAAGAAGTGCAGTGGCTTATTCATGCCACTCTAATCCTCAAATCCAATTAGCATTCAGCCTTGTCATGCAGCTACCCTTCTAATACTTTTTCAGCTACATGCAGTTCTGTGGCTCTGATTAAAAACAGTGGGTGGCCTTGATCATTTAAGATGCTTCTTATAAAATCATTGGGAGCCTAGCAGAGAAAGAGAATGAGACCCAACAGAAGAATGGAGGTTCCATAATAATCCAAAAGAAAACCACATTGATATATGCCAAGAAAGGCATTTTCATCCTAAATCATCCATTAACAAGATTAGGTGAGGAAAATGGAAAACCTGATAATATTTTCATTTTTACAATATTAACTCAAACAATACAATATGAAGAAGAAAGAAAACATAATTATTGTGGCTACTATATGCCATATACTCCTCAGATTTATATTAATTACCTCATTCTTCTTCATAATTATCTTCTGAGGTACATGTCATTTTCCTCAATTTACAAAGGAGGGAAATGAAGATTAGAGATGCTATACAGCTTACCCACATGCACAGGTCTGGTCAGCAGCAGAGAAGACTTCAAACGCAGGTCTCCCTCATCCTGAGGCCAAGTTACATTTTTCCCTCCCAAACCTACCATTATATAACTCTATTTTTTAAATTTATCAATTACTTTCTCAACTGTTCATTAACTACGCCTTCTTTTAGTCATCCTGCTATATCTTTTGAGTTATCTATCTAAATGACTTTGTTTCTATAATTATGAATAAATGAGGTGAATTAGATTAACTACCAGGAGTGAAAGAAGGATACTGCCCAATTAATAAAACAAATATCAATAGCTTTGGTGTTTGTCAACAAAAGATGTTTAGAAGTTTCATTAGGTAATAAAGAATACAATGTAGCCATAAAGAAATAATGAGAAAGGTCTTTATACATACTAAAAACCAGTTACAGAATTTAAGTAAAAAGGCAGAGTGCAGGAGAATGTATATACCTTGGAGAAATCTTGTTTAAGAAAGAAGGACAATAATATATATTAGGTTTTGCTTTGCAAAAAGAGACACTGGAACTGTAAATAAGAAACTAATAAAAAGAGTTACCAATAGAGAACCAGAGGGGAGGAAGAAGATAAAAGGGGTGCAGCATCTCATCCTTATAGAATGATACTTCTCAGATTATCACCTTTTTTATGGCTTTGACTTTCAAAACATATACATAATCAACCTATTCAAAAATGATTTAAAGAGAAAAATTGTAAGAACCCACTTTAAATGGTCAGAAGAATTAGATCAGTAGTAGACAAGGAGTATCTTTAGGGGTATCTAGCACAAGGTCTTCACAATTCACTGTTCTGTTCAAATAAAGAGTAGGAAGACTTATTTGAAACTTCAAGATTACACACTGGGTCAAACAACTGAGTTTAAATTCTAGCATTCTTGTTGACTATGTGCTATTAGCAGGTTACTTAACATCTCTGAATTTCACTTGTATCATTTGTAATAATAATGGCATCAACTCCAAAGGGATATAATGAAAAAAAATAATATTTTATTTATTCATTCATGAGAGACACAGAGAGAAAGCAGAGGCACAGGCAGAGGGAGAAGCAGACCCCATGCAGGGAGCCGCACATAGGACCCTATCCCAGAACTCCAGGATCACGCCCTGAGCTAAAGGCAGACGCTCAACCTCTGAGCCACCCAGCATCCCGAATATAATAAAAATAAAATAAAATAATGAACACAAGGTACTTGGATATAGGAAGTGTTTGATGAGAATTAAGAATTTCCATCATTCGCACCACTATTCTCATCATAGAAGCGGGAAGGAAATGGGTGGACAATAACTCTTGGAAGCTACCCAAAGAAGGATGCTGAGACTAGGAAAGTCTCAGATCAGGTAGTTGGACAAGGATAATGATACGCAGAACTAAAGAAAGGGTTCATGTCCTGAGCAAAATCACCTTTTCGTAGTGTTTCCATAAATGACAACACTGGTGGCTTGAGTTATCTCCATAATTACTGAAAAAAATAGGCTGTCAAAAGAGGGTCACTGTGTTTAACAAACAAAGGCCTGTTGATCAAATTTTGAAAGCTACTGTAAATGTAGTATTAAAATACTCTTTGGGGGATCCCTGGGTGGCTCAGCGGTTTAGTGCCTGCCTTCGGCCCAGGGCGTGATTCTGGAGTCCCGAGATTGAGTCCCATGTCAGGCTCCCTGCATGGAACCTGCTTCTCCCTCTGCCTGTGTCTCTGCCTCTCGCTCTTTCTGTGTCTCTCATGACTAAATAAATACAATTTAAAAAAATAAAATAAAATAAAATAAAATACTCTTGGGCCCTTTCACGAGGATGGCACCTAAGGTGAAGAAGGAAGCCCCTGCCCCTCCCAAAGCCAAAGCCAAAGCCAAAGCAAAGGCTTTGAAAGCTAAGAAAGCGGTGCTGAAAGGCGTGCACAGTCACACAAAAGAAGATCTGCACGTCACCTACATTCCGACGACCCAAGACACTGTGTCTCCAAAGGCAGCCCAAATATCCTCGAAAGAGCGCCCCCAGGAGAAACCAGCTTGATCACTGTGCCATCATCAAGTTCCCCCTAACTACTGAGTCAGCCATGAAGGAAATAGAAGACAACAACGCACTTGTGTTCATTGTGGAGGTCAAGGCCAGTAAGCACCAGATCAAACAGGCTGTGAAGAAGCTCTATGACATTGATGTGGCCAAGGTCAACATCTTGCCCAGGCCTGATGGAGAGAAGAAAGCATATGTTCGATTGGCTCCTGACTATGATGCTTTGGATGTGCCAACAAAATCGGGATCATCTAAACTGAGTCCAGCCGGCTATAAATCTAAATATAAATTTTTTCACCATAAATAATATAAATAAAAAAATAAAATAAAATATAAAATAAATAAAATAAATGAAATAAAATGAAATGAAATGAAATAAATAATAAAATAAAATAAAATACTCTTGGTTTGTTTAATATAGTCACACCTCATTTTTTTTTTTTTTTTACAAAACAGCTTTAAGGTAAAAGCACCATACCTATAGTATTATCATTAATCCCTTCATACTTTTTCTATTGAAATACTTTTAATTCAATCCACTAGAGAAACTTCCCCTATAGGAATATAATACTAATCTTACAAAAAGAAATTTTATAGACAATCCATTCCACTTTAAGCAAAATTTCCTGAATTCGTCAATTAAGAATATACAAATTAAGTCTGAAGAAAAATGTTCTTTCAGAAGAAGTACTAACATTCTAATTAAGGAAAAAAGGAAAACACGGGTATATGAAAATATACATAGACACAAAAGTCATATGAGACAAAAATCCCCAACTGAGATTATTGAAAAAAGACTGTACATTCCAATCATCCTTGTATATAATATATATTTTAAGGAAAGAGGAAGGTAAAAACATTAAGAGACAAGAGCTAGAGAAGCTTCTCATTTTTCTAGAGGAAAAAGGAGCATTGGCTATTTATTGTGCATGAACATTATAGTGAATCTTAAGAAAAATAACAAGTCATTCTAGCAAAGGGCTATTGGAAATGCATTCTGTAAGAAATGCTACATGAGACAGATTCAGAAAAGACAGAATTATGAGAATCAGATTCCTCTCCTCATTTTATTTTATCAGGACGTGGCATTCCACCACTAATGTCCCAAGAGAACATTCCTGCTTTTTTCTCCACATCTGCCACTTGTGACACTCAGATACTATATTTCCCTCCTGTTCCCAGATGCATGGACCTGTTTTGCCTTTTCTGTCTGGGTTTTTGAGCCTCATTAGGATATTCGTCTTTGAGAAAAAATCAAGGAAGATTATACACTTTTAAAAGTATTCTCATATATTTTGTCTAATTAGTACTTAGTAGTTTTATGAAGATGATTAATATTTTTGCCAAAAGCAAAGAAATGTACAAATATCTCAGTTTTTACAGAAAATGTATGTGTGTTTATTTTTAAATGAAAAATTAAGATTAACTATCTTCATGAGAAATTCTTATATTACAGTGCCACAATTACTGTCAAAGTCAAGGATTTCACCCTTAATTGATAGTTCTTTTAAATCAAGAATTTGGGGATCCCTGGGTGGCGCAGCGGTTTAGCGCCTGCCTTTGGCCCAGGGCGCGATCCTGGAGACCCGGGATCGAATCCCACGTCGGGCTCCCGGTGCATGGAGCCTGCTTCTCCCTCTGCCTGTGTCTCTGCCTCTCTCTTTCTCTCTCTCTCTGTGTGTGTGTGTGACTATCATAAATAAATTAAAAAAATTAAAAAAATTAAATCAAGAATTTGCTATTTCATTACAAATTAAAAGTATTAAGATGATTTTAATTGTTTCTATACTTGACTTAATTTCCAATTTATAAAATCATTACCATTTCTGTAACTGCAATTTAATTTTATTTTTTTATTTTTATTTTTATTTTTATTTTTATTTTAGTGAGAGAGTGAGTGTGCATGCAGGGGTGGGGAGGAGCAGAAGGAGAGAATCTTAAGCAGGCTCCACATCCAATGCGGAGCCCAATTTGGGGCTCAATCTCACTACTCTGAGATCATTACCTTAAGATCATGACCTGAGCTGAAATCGAGAGTCACAAGCTACCTGACTGAGCCATCCAGGGCCCCATAACTGTATCTTAATTTTATAGAAGCAATCATTTCTACCTGTTTTTTTTTTTTTTTTTTTTTTTGCTTTTCTCATTTTCTTTTTCGTTATTAACTTCACAAATGCAATCATTTCTCTGCGAAAGTCCATTACCATCAGTAGGAATATAGGGCTATTGCATTTATGTTGGGAGACTTCTTAAAATCTAGCCAGCTAAATATTAATAAGGTCAAAAATATTATGTGGCTTCTCTTAGCCTTTTTTTGTGAAAATTTCATAAAATATTATATTTTTAAATTTCTGTGAATTTTTTAAAGATTTTATTTATTTATTTGACAAACAGAACAAGGAAGCACAAGTAGGAGGAGCAGGAGAGGGAGAGGGACAAGCAGGCTCCAAGCTGAGCAGAGAGCCTGATGTTGGGCTCAATCTCAGGGCCCTGAGACCATGACCTAAGCTGAAGGCAGATGTTAACTGAATGAGCCACTCAGGCATCCCTATTTCTGTGAATTTCTATGAATATTTCTTAAAAATTTTTACTTAACATTTTAATACAATTAATTTATAAAACAATGTTGTTTTTTTACCAAATTATGATGGATGAAATTATCATTCTATTAGAAATATTTCAAATATGCACAGAAGTTTAGAGAATAAAATCATGAGCATCTGTGCAAACCACCATGTGGATTTAACAACTGTTAAAATGTCATATTTTTCTTCAGTTCATTTATAAAAATTAGCATAGAAATTATAGATTTACTAAAATCTACATATATATCGCTCTCAATCCTACCTGGAAATAACCACAATCCTGAAACTGAAGTGGGTCTTCATCATTCTGATTTTTCATACACTTGGTGCATATTTATGCATCCATAAACATATAGAGAGAATATTTCTTTTTCTAATATTTGCATAAAAGTTTTCATTTTCATAAGCATTTTCTGCAGTTTATCTTCATAAAACAAAAAATAAACTATAAACAATGAAAAAGCGTAGAAGTTACTGTGCTAAAAAAATAAGGCAGATATCACCTAGTGTGTGTGTGTTTCTTTACTCATTTAGTCTTTCCAGCTTCTAAGTGTACAGTTTTTTTAAAACATTTACTATGATCTTTGAAACTATATATAACACTTTTATTTTTTTAAATTTTTTTAAATTTTTATTTATTTATTTATGATAGTCACAGAGAGAGAGAGAGAGAGAGAGAGAGAGAGAGAGGCAGAGACACAGGCAGAGGGAGAAGCAGGCTCCATGCACCGGGAGCCCGATGTGGGATTCGATCCCAGGTCTCCAGGATCACACCCTGGGCCAAAGGCAGGTGCCAAACTGCAGCGCCACCCAGGGATCCCTATATAACACTTTTAAAAGTGAATACTCATATATTTAATATAATCAATATAATATTCTAACAATGTCTAAAATAGTTCAATAACTATTATTGTTCCAGAAATGGTTCTTAGCATAGTCACAAGTATACATTCCCCTTACTTTCCTTCTAACTAGAGTCTAGAATTTTAGTATTCTTTTGAAACATAAAAATATCACTAATTATTATTTATTCTACTAAATAATACATTATATTAACATGCATTACACAAGGTTATAACTTCCCAGTGACCGTATTCTCTTCCCCAGAGACTTATTTTCCTCTTTTCAGGTACACCTGCCTTTGTTTCACTTTTATTTAATTTATTATGGCTTGTTGCTGCTGTTTACCAATTTTACTTTTTTTCTCTCTTTTAGAATATTCAGTCGTTATAAAATTATTATTAATTCTTCTCTCAAAGCTGATTTTTTGTGCTCATTTTCCTTTTGATTGGTTTTTCTTATTGGTTACCATTCTTTGGTATTTTTTAGGTGGATTTTGAATAGAAGATTTTCTTCCTTGTTTTATGCTCACTGCTTTCTTTAGAGAAGTTTATAGTTACCTCCATTCTGTCCTAAAGCTTGCTGCCCTAGAACAAGATTTAGGTTGGTGAATTGTCAGCAGAGAGGTATCACTGTGCTACTCCAGTGGACTCATTTATTTGGATACACCTTGATAATTGTGTAATAAACCATCTACAACTATAGGCTGCTGCCTTGGGAAACACCATCTGACAGTGGGAATGAGAATATTACAGAACAAATTATAAGCCAGTAGTTGGAATCATTCTAAGATACCAACTTCATTGTTCTCCTTCCTTGTTATATGCTGCTCCAGGCAGCTAGTCCACCATTTTCAAGCTTCTTCTCACTAACTCACCATAGCACTTGGCTTCTAACTTAAAATACTTGGTTTCTAACTTAAAATACTTCTAATCACTTAACTTTTGTGGATTTCTCTTAGTTCCCATCGATACACAGGTACTGAAATCTCAGCTCTTAAGTTTAAGTCTAAAGGCAAAGTCCAGCACTCCTGCAGATTTATTTACATACACTATTTTATGTTTCCTTCCAGTTTTAGTCCATGTTGATGTATATCTTACATGTTAGATAAACTATGATTTGGTTTTCAGTTTTGAAATATCTAATTTAGCAACACTAGTAATTGTTCATAATAAAAGGGTGTGAAGTTATAATTCCATCCTGAGAAGAATTCCAAGGAAATGTTCCACATGATTCTGATTCTCAAACATTATAAACCTATAACTCTCCCTCCCACAGTTATTTTACCAAAAATTCATGAAATTTGAATCTAAAGTATATTGATATATTTTTAACTAAACTGGATTTTATATTTGTAATTATGTTTCAGAAAATATCTTTATAGCAACTCAAATCATTTCAGCCTATTCACTTTCAATCTTTTTCCTTTTCATGTAATAAGTTCATTATTTTTATATATAGTAGGACATTAAGATTAATGGCTTCTCATATTTTACTTTAAAAATAGTTGACATGATTTTTTTTTACAAATTTATATTACAAAATATACATTCCCTACATAGCATTCCCTACTGCCCCATGGCAGGTGTGCAGAGCAGCTTTTAGTTTCCATTCTTAAAACTGTAGCTTAATTTGCAGTCTTCCTGAGAGCTAACGTAACATGAAACACTATATTGTGAGGTTCAGAAAGATCATACTGTATTCTTGAGGTACCTGGGTGGCTCAGTCAGTTAAGCATCTAACTCTTGATTTGGGCTCAGGTCACGATTTCAGAGTCATGACACTGAGCCCCACCTCAGTCTCTGCACTCATCCAGGAGTCTGTTCCTCACCCTTTACTCTCTGTCTATCTCTACGTCTCCCTCTGCCTCTCCTCTGCCGTGTTTGCATTCTCTCACTCTCAAAAATAAAAAAAAAATATATATTCTTTATGCAGTTTATATTTGGATAATTTTAAGTAATATTCCTTCATATATATATATAATACACATATATATATAATTATTGCCTATCATATACACTGATTTACAGTTATAGATCCTACACTAAGTTCTTGAGAATAATCTGGCTGCTTTAGTTAAGATCATGACACAGTATCTAGTTCTTCATTACTAGTTATGTAAATATGTGCTTCCAAACAAAGGGAATAGTAAACACAAATGGGAAGTTGAAAATTGTTTTCTGCCTTATAAAAATACGTCAATGGCACCTATATTGCTATAGTTTGTAAAGTGAAAACTTTAAAATATGGTATTGTATTCATATTCTTCTTATTTAGAGAGAGAGCACACAAAAGCATGGAGGAGAGTGGTGGTGGGGAAGAGGGCAGAGGGAGAGAGAGAATCTTAAGAGATTCCATGCAGCATAGAGCCAGTTGCAGGGGCTTGATCTCATGACCCTTAGATCATGACATGAGCCAAAAGCAAGAATTGGACACTTACCAACTGAGCCATCCAAGGCCCCCTGTACTCACATTCTTAATTCACATAGCATCTCCATTGTTAGTGTATTGTGTCCCTCAGGCTTTCCCACAGTAATGGCTATCCAGTATATTTGCCTCCTTAGTATTCATAAGCTAACTTCTTTTTTTCTGATAAAATACCAATTTCCTTCAAAAATCTCTCTGCTCCTATTCTCAGATGGTGTTATACCAGAGGTCCTTCCTATCCCATGACTATTAGAAGGACAATAACTTCTAGGCCCAGATAATTGTTGCAGCAATGAGCAATTGAGCTAAGACACCATTTAGCATCAGCAGCTCTAGAATTTTCTCTAAACAATTGGAAACAATGGTAGCTCTTTCTTCCAGGTTTGTACACTAGTAAGCTTCTTATCCATCACTGCCGGAGTCACTCTGCTACCAGAAGGAAAACAATGAAGTTCTTGGAAAGAAAAAATCAGAACTGAAAGATGGAAATAAATTTCTGAGCATAAAGCTATGCCTAAAGACAGAGGAGTCCTGAAAATCTTCAGTTAAGCCCATAATTTTTTTTTCTCGCTCTCATAGTAGCCAATTAGTGTAGTTTCTCTCTAACTGCAGGAGTTTTACCTCATAGATCACATATTATAATTGTCCACTCTCTTCTCTGAGTCACCTACTATATTGTGTTCTTTGAGAACAGAGATGCTGTCTTGTCAACCATTTTAGATTTAGTTCCTATTATAGTGCGCAAATCAAATATTGAATAAAGAAAAAATGAATAAACAAATGAGTAAGTACTAGTTTTCATAGCTATATTACTATAGTTATCATTAATTTAAAATAATTGAAGGACAATTTTGCCTATAATTCTGAGATAAATAACTGGAAAGGGTACAAAATAAATATTTCCCTTCTACTCTGCCTCATGGGAGATCATTATGAAGAAATGAAGCATGAGATTAGAAAAAAAGTTATAAACTATGATGTCAAATAATGTGGATAAGATCGGTATTGATATGTATCAGAAATGACATAAATGACATAAAAAGGGATGTAATTGAAAGTCCTAGAAATACCTCATAACACGTATTCTCTTATCTCTGCCATAGAAGCTCCTACTTTCCATAATTACATCATCAAATAAATATGTTAGGAAAAGTTTGTGGGTTACTGCTTAGAACAACTTAGATTATTAGTCCTTTTTTGAGTTATGAATGTCATGAAAAATTTCACGTTATGAAAAATATGACCTCAAACTAATTTTAACACTAATATTTTAGCGTATTTGGTTTTCTTTCATATATCTGGGTATATACATATTCTGGCATCACTTTAAATAAATTATAACATCATGATGTATAACTTATACATTCTTCATTATGAAACACCCAGGAGTAGGATTATCTCTTACAAAGCCACCATGCCATATGTCACCTAAAATAATTGACAAAAATTCCTAATCTAGTATCTAAACCATATTCGAATGTCCCCAATTATCACAGGAATACCCTTTAGAGCTCCCTTTTTTAAACTAGGTTCATGTATTGCAAATGATTGTTTAGCCTCTTTATTCTAGACTAACAAGATTTCTTAGAGGGATGGTTACATAAACAAATAGATCAGATTTTCTTTTCCTGAATATTCCTCAAATACTAAAGCCAAAAAGTGTTGATATTTACTGTAAGGAAAACAGTATTATGAAGTAAATAATTTCTTAAGGAAGAAGAGTACTTTACAAGAGCAGTAAGTACTTAGCAATATGAAGAGGACACGCTGGTTAGAAAGTTGGGTAGTTATCAAAAAAAATTCTGTACTATTCAAGAAGCATAGATTAATACTTACTAAACATCCTTCACCCTCCACCAGAACTTTATACAAAGAATCCAAAAGAAATGTAGTAAGATTGAATAGAAAGAGTTTGCACTTTAAAGCATTTCAAGGATAGTAAAAGGACATGAGCTTAAATCAGTAGTCGGTGTCAGAGTTTTACACAGAATAAATAAAGGCTTGATGAAAATGATAACTGGGGAAAAAATGAATAGAGCACAAGAGATTCCAAAAAAGGAATCTCAGAACATAGATATAGGTTCTTACAGTAACCCAGGTGAAAACTGATGAATGTAGAATATTCGTTTTAAATTCATAGGTTTCATTTTACCAAAAACGCCAAGAGACTTTTTAGAAACAGTAAAACTACCTGGGCTACAGGTGCTCTGGGTCCTTACCACAGACCTGTCACTAAGTTACATGACCTTAGATAAGTGGGGAAACATACTCAACTCTTAAGATCCTCAACTTTAAATCGAGGGGGCAAAATAGAGGACAACTAAGGCCCAGCTCCACATTCCTCTTCATGGGGGAATGGCCCTGCTACCTACAAGCTATTCCCCACTTGCACTTACAGTTTCTTAAGGTTTTCAAATTCTGCAGATATAAACACACTTATTTTTTTTTAAAGATTTTATTTATTTATTCATGATAGTCACACAGAGAGAGACAGAGAGGCAGAGACACAGGCAGAGGGAGAAGCAGGCTCCACGCACCGGGAGCCCGACGTGGGATTCGATCCCGGGTCTCCAGGATCGCGCCCTGGGCCAAAGGCAGGCGCCAAACCGCTGCGCCACCCAGGGATCCCAACACACTTATTTTTTAACTGAGGTTAAATAAAACTTTAGAAACAAAACTTGAAGTAGTAATTTTAATGTAGGGCAAATTTTCTCCTAGCATTCTGTTTTGGACTGTTGTGGACAAATGTAATAAAACAACTTTAAGAGGTAAAGATATTATTGGAGTATCTCATAAGAAAGTCTATCTAAAAATTAAGGATTCTGGCTAAATTATTTATATGAGACATTTAAGTATATTTTTTCACATGTACAACTTTAATTGTGATTTAATTTATAATAGTATTAACTAATCACCTAAAAGCACTACGTTTCTTGTTATAAGCCAATGGTTCTCACTTTTGATATTAAAGATCAAATACTAACAGAGACCATGTTTTCAAGGTCAAATCGAAAGAAGTAAATAAAATATCAAGTTTAAGACTTCAAGTTCAACTGAAGCTGAAACCAAGGAGTCTGTGATTTTACATCAGAGAAGTTTCATCCTTAGAAACACGGAGGTCATATTTTATCTTACATCCATGTAATATATGTAGAGTTTTTTTAAGAAATATCCTAACACATTTTGAATCTTCTAATAAGTGTTCATTAATAAAGAATGCACAACACTGGTTTGTTTTGTTTTGTTTTTTTTTTTTTTTTTGCTTTTTTTTGGCAAAAGTATTTTGTTATTTGATTTTTAAGTTAATACTTTTTCCAAAGTCAACTTGAATATATGCCTGATCTTATTAAAATATATATAATAATGTAATGCCAATGATACAGTAATATTTTAGGTAATAAAGGAGTAGGGATTGGGGAACATTAGAAGTAGCCACTGCAGTTCTTTCCTCAAGAAAAGTATAGTCTTGCCGTTTTCACCATGTGTATGAAAGTGAGCAGGAGATACTTTATTCAACATCCCCTGGCACATTTTAGGAATGCGAGGATGCTAACATGAAAACATGAAAAATATATCCCTGCAGATTTCCAGTCCAAAACTTCTTGGATTGTGTTTACTTCCTTGTTTTCCACTAAATCTGGTACATAAGCAAATCACTGTTAAACATGTTAAAATCCCATGTTACCTCCCTTCAGATCACTGAATTCTACTTCCTCTAGTCCTATATTTAAGTTTTTCCTAGAGACTTGACAGAATGCATCCATATTGCAAATATGAATTCTTTTTTATATTTAGAAACAGGTCTGAAACTAGGAAAGACGGTTGTCTAAGGGTAGACTCAGAGATCAATGGTAGAAGCAGCCACATGGCCACTTTCAAGATACACAATGAAGTCAGAACAAAGCAAGTGCGCTGTGGTCTGCTTTCTGGTACTCTAGTAAAGCCAAGTCACATCCTGGCAGTTAATATGCATTCTGAGTGAACGTATCTCATCCTGAACTTGTACTCTTATTGTTGGTCTCAGTACTATTTACGTTATAACATTCTAGGACAGCACTCATAGTCATTTCAATATAAAGCAAGCCACAAATGTGTGCTACAAAAGTTAGTTAAATTTTTGTAGATGCCACACTTTAAAAAGTAAAAAGAAAGAGGTCAAATTAATTTTAATGATTACTTAATTCAATATTTCTAAAATATTAACATTTCAGGACCTAACACATTTTAAAATATTAATGAATACCTTTATCTTACTAAGTCTTGGAAATTCAGGGTTCATTTTATCTTCATGGCACATCTCAATTTGGAGTAGCCATATTTCACACAGCCAATAACTGCGTACGACTAGTGGCAAGCATATTGGACAATGCAGTTCAAAGAAATGTTATGGTTTCAAATGCGTTAAGCATTGCCAAGCAATGTACCATGAGGTTGAAGATTATTAAAATGTTCTTTGATTATAATGGTTTAATGAAAAGGTGGAACTCTGAAGGACCAGAGGAGACTCGTGGAAATAAGCCAGATTTCTCAGTTTCTAGTACTACAAGATTGTGTTGCTTCAAAACCAAGCATTAAAGGCAATAGTAACATTTAAATTGTTCTTAGTAGTTAATAATAAAGAATTATAACTAAAGGCTATAAGATAAAGAATAGTACATACTTTTAAACATTGGCTTTTACAGCTCAAAATGCATACTTCTTACAAAATTCTTATTATTCAAAATTTTAATATTTTATTTATTCCAAATTAATTATAGTGGAAATGGAGAATGAATAAGTCATATATATTTTGAGGAGAGAATATTTAAAATATTTGTGTAATCTGCTAAAATACTCTAAAATCAGTGTTCCCTGATTTGAGCATTTTCTCCCTGTTACCATTTTTAAAATTAGGCCTTTTCTTTTTTTGTTATTGTTGTCTCTGATAAAATATATATAAGCTAAAATTACATTTTAACCATTTTTAGTGTACAGTTTTGTGGCATTAAGTACATTCACACTGTTGTACAACCATCACCTGCATCCATCTCTAGACCTTTCTCTTTCTTCCCCAACTGACACACAGCACCTATTAAATATTAACTTCCTATTCCCCTCTCCCCCAGTCCCTGGCAACCACCATTCTACTCTCTGTTCCTATGAATTTGACTGCTTTGGCTACCTCATATAGTTGGAATCAGACAGTATTTACACCTTGAAGACTTGACTTATTTCACTTACAATAATCTCTTCAAGGTTCATCCAAGTAGCAACAGGTGTCAGAACTTTCTTCTTTTTAAGGCTCATTTTTCTTCCTATGTATAAACTACATTTAGCTTATATACACATCCTTTGCTGGACATTTATTTGCATTGCTTCTACTTTTTGGCTACTGTTAACAATGCTGCTATGAACATGGTGTAAAAATACCTGCTTGAGTCATAGGCTTTCACTTTTATTATGTGTCCTAAGTCTGAAAAGCACTTATCTTCCCTATTTTTTTTCATTAAATTGGTGGCAGATTTCTCTTTCATTTTGAATGAAATAAAATAAAATATTTCTCTTTTTTTGTGCTGGTGGTATATACAATCTTCCTTTTAGCAGAACAAATGTATTTCCCTGACCATTTTATTTTTCCCTTATTTCCTAGTTCTTATTCCACTATATTCTTCCCAGGCTATCGTTCTGTGATATTAAATTATTTTACAGGTAGAATTATTAGCTTACTGAATTCTGAAATTAAAAATGTCTGTCGAATATTCTCAGCTTCAGCTCCCTGGGTCTCAGATAAATTATCCCAGTTTCACATTTTTGTTGGAATTTATCTTGTCACATACTCCAGGCTTCAATCTTTCAACTCTCCTCACTCTATTAGTATTTCTCTCAGCTCCCACATGTGAACTATTCTTGGTATTAAAAACTCATTTTTAAAGCAATACAATTTCAACAACTAAAATACCATGTGTGCTTGGTTAGGTTAAATTTAGCCTTGTGAAATTGCACCTTAGCAATTTTGCAGCATCAGTAGGTGCTTCTATCTCTAGTCCTCTTTATCCCCTGTCCACAACCCCTCACATTCAATTGTAATTTTTTCCTCTCTAGTAAATATGGCTTTGAGGACACAAGATCCAAACTAAGGAGAAAAATAAACACAGTGATGTGCCAAGTATGATCTAAAAATAAGAAAACAAAGTTCATGAAATCCTGAGAATTGATGCTCCTTGCAAAAGTAGACCATTCTCTAACTTTTTCAATGCCATATTTAGAGTGTTCAAAGACTTGTGAGAAGCAGATGATAATTTTATTAATAACCAGAACTATTCCACAGATCTTCATTGTCTGAATTTCTAAAGTATTCAATGCTCCTTATTTCTAGCTATTTCCTTTAACAAGTCTTAGTAGGAAAGGAAAAGAAATATAGATGAGCAGATGTAAATAATGCAACACTTAATTTTCCCTTCAAGTGCAATAGAAGAACTACTCTCATATTTAGGATACCTACAGGCATGTTTCTCCCACTTGCCCCAAGTAGCACTGCTCTTGGGAGCATCAAGCTATCACATAAATGAATAGCAGTGATAAAAAGATGACATGGGGGAAAAATAGACATATATAGAGTGCAGCCATGTTAAGTCAGAATTTCTATTACTGTGGCTGTGAATACACATCACAGTAAGATTTTTTTTCAAGTAATACCTTTTTATTAAAAAGGACTATTTAATCTTCAAGATCACAAACTCTGATATAAATGCTTGAGTATTGTTCTCTGTCGTATTCATTTATGAATGGAAATGTGGTTGGGTTTGGAATTTTAGAGTCATTTCCACCCCTCATTTCACTAACATAACTTCATTTTCCTCTAAAATTAGTTTTGAAGAGATAAATACTGAAAATAGACCAAATTTTCCTACTTTAGAGATTATCTGCTTAAGTGCTTATAAATGTTTATTGTTCAAGCTTTAAAATATTGTGACAGTACTTTACGTGAGTGTTTGGGTTTTCTTATTAGCTCTATTTAATTAACTATTTTGGTCAACAGACTCATACTCTTCAGCTCAGAAAATCTATTCCAGTATATAATTAACTGATGTGTATGATTGATTTCTTCTGTTCCCTTATTCTGGCATCTCAATTACACTACTTTATAGATTCTCTAATCTGCCTATTTACCCTCTTTTTTCTGTTTTATTAACAATTTTGTCACTGTTCTATATTATTATAAATGTAATATTACATAATTGAAATATTACAAACTACAGATTAATACAGAGGGGTAGAAAGAGAAAATGTAGGGATTAGAAAAGCAGATCAAATTCTGGTTTGATTTGTTTGTTTGCTTCTTTGCTGTTTCCTTGTTTCCACCTTGACCGTGACTGCCTACCTGACTAGGACAGCTGGTTGTTGTTATTCACTGTGGGGCAGGCATCAGAGGCCACCAGTGTGATGGGAAGGTCTGAAATCTTCCGTCAGTGCCTGCCACTGAGCATTCCTTTTATACCAGAATTACGGCTCCAGCTCATCTTCTCTTCTAGATTCTAAGCTAGTGGGCCTCTTGCTCCATGGTTCCCTTAGCCTGAGCAGGTCTCTCTTGAAGGCATGATGCTTGTAGAAGTGTTCAAGCCTGCCCAGCTATCACTGAATCCATGTAACCTATGGCAGACTCACTCATCCTTGCTATGACAAAAAATAACATATACGTCTGCCCACCTTTTTCCAGCTACTCAAACTTCACATGATTGTTCTTTCCCTTGCTTAGGTAGGTATATGGCACATTGCCAAGCCTATTGTCTAAGCCAAGATCCTGAAAGAGAAATAGGTTATGTTCTCTGTCACTGGCCATCCAGATCTCTGGAAGTAGTTGCCTTGGAGACCCTGCCCCTGGCTTTACTGTTGGCAAATGGAGGACTTCAAACCACTCAACTACCCACCAGGCAGGTTCAACATTCCCTCTCCCCACCTCTTAGTTATTTTGTTATATCAACAACAGCACAAAAAGCAGTCATGAGATCACAGGCTGCACACAATCATGAAAAGAAAGGAAGCTATTAGGAACATATAGTGAAAGACAATTCCCTGGACCAGACATTGGGCACTAGGGGATGGATAAAACATAACCTCCGGTTACACTGAAGGAGAGAGGCACCTGGATGGTTCAGTTGGTTAAGTGTCTAACTTCAGCTCAGGTCATGATCCTGGGACTGAGCCCCATATTGGTTGGGCTCCCTGCTCAGTGGGGTATCTGATCGTCCCTCCTCCCCTCCAAACGACCCCACCCCTGTTCATGCACTTTCTTTCTCTCTTCAGATACATAAATTCTTTCAAAATAAAATAAAATAATATAAAATACAATATGGGCACCTGGGTGTCTCAGTGGTTGAATGTCTGTCTTTGGCTCCAGGGCATGCTCTTAGGATCTTGGAATCAAATTCTACATCAGGCTCCCTCATAGGGAGCCTGCTTCTCCTTCTGCTTATGTCTCTGCCTCTCTCTGTCTCTCATGAATAAATAAAATCTTTTAAAAAATAAATAACATAAAATAAACTGAAGGAGAAAGATCAGATTTTAAATATAAAAGGCTTATGCTGCAGGCTGTTAAAATAACTTATATTCTGTATCTGTAGAGAATAGCTACAAAGTCCCTCTGCGTGTTTATTAGCAATTTTATCTTTGTGTTCCCTTTCACTCTCCACTAAGTTGCCATTTTGCCTCAAGTTTTTTTGATCTCTTATCTATTGTTGCCTGGCAGTAATTGAAACCATCATCGATCACTGTTACTAGTCTCTAGATGTTGTAAAGCGGGAGGAACTATGAACACTGGTCAGAACAGCAAGTGAATAAAGAACATGGACTATGGAATGAGACACACACAAGTCCCATTTCTGAGTGCATGTTATAGCTGTGCCACATCTCTAAATCTTAATTTTATTGCTATTTAGAATAGCATAAATAATACTATCTCATAATTTTGGTGTAAAGATTAAATGAGGTAATGCAAGCAAACAATATAGCACATTATATGTGTGGATGAATATCTACTATTATTATAGTATAACACATACATTCTTCAGGGATGATTTTATTGGAATAGCAAAAAATAAACAAAAAAATCTGAACCAGCATACACTGATAATAACAATCACTTCCTCTAGGTACCCAATATACTGTGCAAATATCATTCAAGCTTGAACTCCTGGTGAGGAGTTTGCTTTTATGTTGTATGTTACTGATGGGGCACACTTAACACTTAAAAGCCCCAAGACTATTGACACAGTTTTTTGTCTGTAAGATTCTCTTTCCCATAACATACATCAGTATTGGTCTCTTTTAATTTCCTCACTTCAAATCTTTGCTAAAGTTCATACTCAGTTCCAGTTTGAGATTTCAGGAAATAACTAACAGCTAAGGGTATCATGAAGTTCATCTCCAAGTTACAGTAATTTGCTTATAATTTCTCAGGGATCTTGACCTTCATTTCTGATGTGATTACGGCTGCATCTACCATGTGCATATATGTGACTAAATGCCATTTAGATAGTTTATCTGTCCCAAAACAGTGCAACTCACAGTCTGGTAAATGTAAGTTTTAATTTGTCAATCATATACTAACATGTTTAGTTACACTGTAATAAGAATTAAATTTTAAAAAGCTTAGGTACAAAATTTGGCTTTCATTTGAAATGAAAATAATGAAATCTAGTCAGACATGATTATATTTTTAAAAATCAAACAACCAAATAGAAATAAAAATATCAAAGCTTCTAAAGGATTAACTATGGCAAAAATGATCAAGGGGAAGCTAAATAGTAATAAAAAACTGAGTAAACATCAGATTTTGATTTGAAAAGTTTAAAAAACATATTTTTGAGGTGTCTAATATCTATGATTCTGCAGTAATTTACATGTTTTTAGAATTTGAATCAGACTTAGATATTTTAATTAACATACATTTTTTCCTTCTTACCAGGGAAATGCATGTTTTCATCTAAAATAAGCACAAATGACACAATGTTTATATTATATTGTCAAAACCAATTGTCTGCTTAGTGTCTGTTCCCATATCCCTGCCATAGATATTGACAATAATAATCTATTACAAAGTAAGTCTATTTTAATCACTTCCCAGTGAAATATAATAATATGAATGTACATGTGCATGCAGAAGCACACAAATTATGGCATGATGCTGATAGCAAGAATCAATTCTGGTAACAATGACAACAAAAAAAATCAGTAGGCGTCTCATGTATCTGCCAAGTCTAATTCTGAATTTCTCTACTATGTGCTAATACAAGAGAAAGCAACCCAGACACCAACTGGGAAAAACTCCAGATTTTCTCTTGGGTATACAAATCGTGACTTCTGCTAGGAAACTGTGATAATACCAATGTTCCAGAAGATTAGAACATGGATTCTTAAGAAACTTAAACCACCGCAGGCTCATTGAAGGGGGGCCCTTAACAACTAAGAACATTTGTTTCAAAAATATCAAGGGAAAGTGGGCCATTGTCACAATCCTCCTACAAGGCACTACTGACAGTCGTTGAAAGGTGTTTTCCAGAAATGTAAATAAAATGGCTAAATCAGGGGTGGTCCAATTTCTATTCTTTATTAATCCAAACACTTAACTCTGCCCCCGCTAATGCATGCAGTTCTACAATCTTGAACCAGCAGGCTATGATGAGAATTCCAACCTGCATACCTAAAAGGAAAGCAATAAATAGCTGGGCAGGGTGGCCTGCTAAGTTCCCCCAGCAGCATCTAGAAACTTAGCCCATTAGACACCTGCAGTTACTCCTTTCCCTTCTGCCTCCTGTCATCTTGCCTCGGAATCAGAAAACTTCTGAGTAAGGTTCTAAGTAGAGGTCATGAAGGAACCATAAAATAACTGTAACATAAAGGAAATGGAAGCAGAGTAAAGGGCTCTTTGGAAAAGAAAAAGAAAAAGTAAAGAATACAACTACCTCTAAATGATATTATCAGTCAGGGTTCTAGATTCAACTTTTAGTTGTCAAGTGGAAGTTTCTACTTTGCAAGTGAGGAGAGGAGAATGATGATTAAGACAGTAATATGTTAATTATTATTGAACCTATATTGGACTACTATATGCTCAAAATCTATATATTAGGGAGGGTAATATTTGAGAGAGAAAACAACTAGATATGATGATATTTGGAAGTGAGTAAAGAGACACAAAGTCAGACATAAGTGCCTACTACAAAAATAGACATAGGTCATAGCAATTTAAATAAAAATTTAAAGTAGCCAATATTTCATTATTCATCAAAAGAACTGATTGCACCTAGTCTTTAGACTACTGGTTTTTTCCTTTATGCTACTCCTCTGTCTACTTTTCTCTTCCTCTTGGTTTCTCTTCGTTTACGCCCTAATCATTCCCAGAGAGTCACTCAATTTCTATATTCAATTTATTTTTCCCACTATCTTCAACTTTTTAAATATACACAGAGAATCTACTGTGTATATTACTGAGGGATAAATGGATACAGGGGTCTTGCCTTTTCAGTTATACATATTCTATTTGGATAAATCAGTTGTTCTATTGACCAATAACAATAGTAATGTTCCCAAGGTTGCCTCCCATCCCACTGAGCAGAAGCCAGCCCTATCTCTTTTTTTCTTCTCATTTTTTCTTTCTCAAGGTGAAACAAGAACTAGCCATAACTCTTTGGATCCAAGATGGCAGTAGGAGACTCAGGGGAACTCAGTCATAGTTGTCTAGATTATGCCAATAGACTTGACTACAAAAAAACACCACACCTGATTATAGGCTGGTTATATAATACACCAGCATGCTAGATGATATACCTACCAATGCCATAATAGTTCCAACCTAAGCCAACCACATAAGGAGAAAAAAGACATAGCACCCCTAGTCTGAGAAAAATACTGACTCATTCAAAGACAACTTATGCATATCCCTCCCCTTTATTACCCCAGGTCCATAGACCCTTCATGAGATGCACCCCATTGAAGTTGATTTGTAAACTTAGTTCCCCCTTCTACATCCTTTGGTCACTGAATAAAGCTTGTGCTGTCCAAAGTGTAGCTTCAGTTTAGTGTTTGGTTTTGTAACACTGAACAGAAAAAGGACTCTCCACAAGAGGCAGAAGGGTTCCCCCAGGGGTCCCAACCATTTTTTTGGGGGGAAAGGGAAAAAATCAAACAGCAACAGTAATCATAATAATTACTGGTGTGTATATATATATATATATATATTTATTGACCAGTAACCGTATGCCTTAAGAGTTAAAAAAAATACATAATAATACATAATACTAAGTTAAATCATAAAACTAAATGAAGAGTCAAATGAATAATATAACCAATAAATATAATAAAGTCTAAAAAGATAGAGATTAGTATAGGTTGAAATATTCAGAGAAATCTTTATAACACCCTCTCCCCTCACCCATGTGTTTTGGCAGCTTGTGGGGAAGGAAGACTCATGAAAAAAGAGAAGATAAAAAAAACAAGAGGTAGAAGTTATCTTTTTTTTTTCATTCTTTCAATACATTGTCTGATATCAGTTCATTGTAGGAATTATCTAGTGACAGTCAATCATCAGTTATCTGATGATTCTCTATGTTTTAAGAACTGCTTAATCATCTTCTATATAAACAACAGAGACTCTAGATCAACAAAAAATTGCCTAAACCATTTTAAATTTACCCTTTTCTTTAACACTATCTAGAAAATCCTCCTCCTTTACTATAATAATATGTATTAAATAACACCATCTAGAAAATCCTCCTCCTTTACTATAATATGTAATAAATAATAAATAATAAATTCATAAGTAAATATGTATATGTTCTATATAATAGCAAGATACACTAGTGTTTAATTGTTTCCCAAAATTGTTTATACCGTACTTTATTTCAACATAGAGTTGACTACTTATATCTATAATCTATTTCAGTAAGTGCTAAAAAAGTCCTTAAACAAACAAACAAACAAACTTGGCAGTGGTGTTTTACAGTGCCTGATATTATGACACTTGCAAAATTTTCCTTGGGTTGGCATTTTAAAGCATTTCAAACTTTTGATTGCACATATGATTAGGAAATGGTGTTTATCATTTATAGTTTGTAATTAGCTAAAGTATTATAATACATAAGCTTGTTGAAAAACTTATTATTTCAATTTAACAAAGATAAGCACAAGAAAGAAGCAAATGTTCTTAATGCACTTACAATTGATCAATGAATAGATAATTGGAGAGGGGATACTGTGAAGAGATTGTAAATGAAATGCTATGGAGAATAGAGTACTCTTCCCTTTATATTACTTTTCTATTGAGTTTAAGGCAAGAAATTCTAATAGAGTTAACCTAAAATTATCACAGAGATTTCTCTCAGTACTAGAACTTTGCAAAGTCTGGAGCAAAGTGTGTCTCTGTACACCTGGAGAACTGCAGGGGGTTCACTGAATACTTTTTGACCCAAATTCCGTAGTTATACTCTCAGACCAGGCTTTTTGGAAATATCTCAGGTATTTACAGTAAGTATGTGGAGTTGTCTATCTTCTCTGTGAATAGGTTCACCTAGATTCCAGAAGGGTCTTTGTCTCTGCTTTATAGTCAATTGATAACAAAAATATCAATTATAATGCTATGTTTACAACTTGGATATATATTTGTGAATAACTAAACTACCTTCAGAAACCAGAGATAATACAAACAAATCATTAAAAAAACAAATGAAGGGCACCTGGCTGGCTCAGCTGGTAGAGTCTGTGACTCTTGATCTCAAGGTCATCAGTTCAAGCCCCATGTTGGGCAAGGAGCCTACATTAAAAAATAAAAATAAAAAGTTTTAAAAAATGAATAAATCCAAATCATAGTAACTGTGATACAGGATATGAACAGAGTATAAAGGTAAATAATATCAGGGAAGAAGAATTTCAAGTGATCAGAGGAGGCCTCTTAGAGGGATTGACATTTAGACTGAGAACTAAAAAATGAAAAGGAAGAAACATGGAAAAAAAGCAAAAAAGAGGTGCACCTGGGTGGCTCAGTGTTTAAGCATCTGCCTTTGGCTCAGGTTGTGATTCTGGAGTCCTGGGAATTGAGTCCTACCTCATGCCTCCCACAGGGAGGCTGTGTCTCCCTCTGCCTATGTCTCGGTCTCTCTCTCTGTCTCATGAGTAGATAAGTAAAATAGAAAGAAAGAAAAGGAAAGAAAGAAAGAAAGAAAGAAAGAAAGAAAGAAAGAAAGAAAGAAACAAAGAAAGAAAGAACAGCCTATGACAATATAGTGTAACTAAGCATAGTGGTCAAAAGAGAGTGGTGTCATATGGTTTAGTAAATTGGATGAGGGCTGCCCATCCAAGCCTTAGACTGAATGGTAAGGAATTTGGGTCTTACTCTATGTACAATTGGGCATCATTTCAAAGTTTTAAGCAGGAGAATGGCATGGTTATATTTTCCAAAGATTACTCTGGCTTCACTATGGAGAATATTTTTGAGAGGGACTTGGGGGGATGCAGGAAGACAAAGAAGGAAGGTACCGTGGTAATCCAGGAGAGAAATGTTGGTGACTGGGTTTATGGCAGATGCAACATAATTAAAAGAAATGAAGAAATCATTTTAGAGGTAGACTTGCTGACAGTTTGAGAGAGGGAAAGATGAATATGTTGAGTTTGAATATTAACTCTTTTTCCAAAGTTACAGAATGATAACAGCACACTTCAACATGCATAACCTAAGAAAGGAACAGAGTTGTGTTTTAATTTTGGTTTTATTTGGATGGAGCAGAAGGGAATCAATGGTTCAGTTTTGGATCTGTCAAATGTGAAATGTCAATGAGCATCCAATTGAAGATGTCAACTAGACAGTTGCATATTTAGCGCTGAAGTTGAGAGGAGAGAATTGGATTAGAAATATACTTTTGGAAGTCATCACCACATACATAATATTTAAAGCCTTGGAACAGATTATCACAAAAGAAATCAAAGTTGAACTTTCATAAAGGGAATATAATCTAGAAACCAGCAAACATTTAGAGATGAGATTTAGAAGAATCGACAAAGAAGCCTGAGTAGGACACTCCAGAGATGGTCAAAGAAAGGAAATCACAGATCTGGAAGCAAGAGATATGAGAGTTTTAGAAAGAAATGATGGTTATCTAAATGAGTTGATTTGAAAAGTTCAGGTAAAATAAACAATGACTACTGACCCTGAAAACCTTAGCTTTCCAAATTGATGAGGACAAAAGTCAACAGATAAATGGAATATTATGTACAGAAGTTTAGTAAAGCTCTTCTAGAATGGACAATTCTAGAATACATTTGTGGGTTGACAAAAAAAGGTGTAGAGGAGGAAAAGACAGTTCTACCTGTATTTTTCTAGATTCTGGAATAAAAGATTAACAGGAAAAAAACAATCACTTTAATGACATGTACATCTTCCCTGTATACGTGAGAGACACCCAAGAAAACTGAATAACTTTCCAAAATGACCCAAGCCACCACCTTATATGCCATTTCCAGTTGGGGACAAAAAAAAAAAAAAAAAAAAAGATATGGTGGGGGAGGTCAATGAATGGGAGATTACCAGGAAATGTGTATAAAACAAAGGTATATGGCTGTTATGCACATTTACAACCAGTGTCTTTTCCACAGATAAGTTTCTAGAGATTTGGTCATCCACATACTTACAAATGGAGATTTCTGTTATGAATGAAAATGCCCTTTAAAAGAACACTTTTACTGTTTTTTTGGAGCTTCTCTGGTGTCTTCAGTTTAAAAAAAAAATAACTAGCTCACAATAATCCTTAGGGCAAAGAGGTATATTTGGGGGTGGTGAATTCTCCTCCCCTTCAGAGTAAAGAAGTTGGTGAGAGACTATGGAATGAGAGAAGTCCTTGAGATCATTGAACAAGTGAGCTAGTGAGCTTACAAAAACATAAACCTCCAAACAACAGTTAAAGCAGTCCTTGCATAACTGTTCTAACAGACTCAAAAGCAATACTAAAGACTTAAGGATCAGATTATAAATCTCTATTTCTAGAAAAATTTTCTTTCTTCTCAGAAATTAGGGATGTCTTCAACTACAATATTTTTCGGCTTAATGTCTCAGGCACAGTTGGATGATGTCATTTATTTTCAAATGAATTCAACAAAGATTTCAACAAATTTTTATATATTTTTATTGTACACAAAAGATTTTATAATTTAAGAATTAATTTTATATTTACTTATGTCATTTCATACAATATAGAAAGCCCAAGATATCTTTGCACATTAAAAGAAAACAAACTTAAAAATTGTTAAAAACTATAATTGAGGAAGAAGTGAGATCTCAGAACAGGCTAAAATTTAATTAAGTAGGAGACAAAAAAATGACTAAATTTTAACAAGTAAAATATTAAAATATGTAGATGAGCTACAACATATAATTTTTTTATTAGAGTTCAATTTGCCAACATATAGCATAACACCCAGTGCTCATCCAGCCAAGTGCCCCCCAGTGCCCATCACCCAGTCACCCCAACTGCTCACCCACTTCCCTTTCCCCTTCCACTACCCCTGGTTCATTTCCCAGAGTTAGGTGTCTCTCATACAACATATAATTTTTAATTAATTGTCATTTCTTGTGTCTTCAATTACTACTTTTTATTCCTAAAGTGAGAATCTATTTAAAATATTTTCTCAACTTTAAAAATTTATGTCTGTGGTCTACTAGATATAGGACATTTTTGTTATATTAGAAGTCAGTCTTTGGGTTGGGGAACATAGTTATTATAGCATCTTATTAAAAGTAAAAATTACAAGGACATAATAATGTGGAAATATTGGGGTTTGGAGCAAACAGTCAATTAAGAATTTTTGAGACATTTTCGATGCAAAAGGGGGCTTTATTAAAGTACTGGGACAGGACCCGTGGGCAGAAAGAGCTGCAGTAAGGTTGAGGGGTGGCTGATCATATGCTTTCAAGTTGGGCGGGGGTTAGGGATAGTGTAGGTCTCTAAGGAACTTTGGAAGCAAAATTTCCAGGAACTTGAAATGGTTACTCATGGGTTAGAAAAAGGTCATTTATTACTGTCTAATAAAACCTTAGTCATGAGACCCTTCAAATGTATATCAGTGGGCCATATGCTTAGAGGCTGATTGCTAACATATTATCTTGGGGGGTAGAGATAAAAGAAGTTTCCAAAGGAATTTTTACATGTTAAGGTAGATTTTCAGAATCCTGAGGTCATGATAATGCTAAGCTAAGATTGCCTTTTACCCTTAGAAAAGTATTAAGAGCGAGGCCTCTGAATTCCTAGAGGAAGGTCACTCGGCCTGTTTCAAGGACTTGTCAATGGGCTGTAAGTAGTAAAGAAATTTAATTTTTTATTTTCTTTCCCACATCAATAGATTTTATATTTTAGTTAATTTCAACTGAGAGAACTTAAGGTTGACTATGTTTTATGATGTTAGATCTTAAAATTTATTTATCTCCTAAAAATATTACATTTTAGCTGAGGAAAACAAATGAAAAAACTATGTTTAAAAAAGTAATTACCAAAAAAAATAAAATAAAATAAAAAGTAATTACCTGCCTGGGGTGCCAGGGTGGCTCAGTTGGTTGGGCATCTGACTCTTGATTTCATCTGGGGTCATGGATATCTCAGGGTTATGAGACTGAGACCATGTCAGGTTCCATGCTGGTCATGGAACATGCTTGGGATTCTCTTTCTTCCTCTCCTTCTGCCCTCCTAACTCTTCCCCTCAAAAAAAAAAAAAAAAAAAAAAAAAAAAAAAAAAGTCCCCAAGCAACTCTCACCAAAATAACTTGAATAGCAAAAACAATTGTTAAAAGGAGATGAGAGACCTAAAATGGAGTCAGTTGTGCTAAATACCAAGACTTAATCCCTAACCTATTCGCAGTTTCAACCCCCAAGAATGTAAACTTTAACCAGTCTGCCTGAAATGACCTGGTGGGAACTAGGAAAATAATCTGCCAGACTGATCCTTCCATTCCCCTTAAAAAGGAGAATTTACCTAAAATGATGTATTCTTTGCTAATAATTTCCTTTCCTTTTTTTTTTTTTCCCCTCTTTCCCACTTTAAAATCTTTCCTTATCTAGACTCCATGGAGGTCTTTCTATTTGTTAGATGAGATGCTTCCCAATTCATGAAATGTAAATAAAGTCAATTTGATCTTTAAATTCACGCAGTTGACTTTTTGTTATTTAACACAATAAAACCATGATTAATAATGAAGAATAAAGTGAAACTAAGAGTAATAATTTTTCCAGCTTCTCCACATTTTGCAGATTACCTGCAATAAATATACATGGCTTCTAAAAATAAAATTTAATTTCTTTAATTGCTGTTACCCATAACCTATATTGACACAACCTGTATCATCACTGATATTTCCTTTAAATGCATAATCTTTTTCTCATTGCTTTTTCTTTCTAATAAATACCAATAGATAAATAGCTTTTATGTTAAAAAAATTATAACAATTTTGTTCTTGCCAATTAGGATATGGACTATGACACAGAAAGGAAATTGAGGGTTTCAGAGAAGAAAATAGGAAAGAAATAGAATGATGACAGGTACAGATTGAGAGTGAGAGATGGATCAAATTTAGTGATTTTGAAGAAGGAAATTAGTAGTAAAGTATCTTTATTTCTGATCAGAACTCAGAAAGCTACATATAATATATAGCTGAGAATTTATTAAGATTCCCAAAAGTTCCTTTGTTAGTCTAGACTTGGAGAATATATATATACCAAGGTAGGTTGCATGAGAGATTAGAAGACATACTATTTATTTACACTTACCCTTTTAAAAATTTACTAAATTAACCTTGTCTTTGTCATTTAAGATTATATGGCAAAGTTATATAAAACATCATTTAAACCTATATTTTATTAATCATAGAATATAGAATATATTCTATAGAATATATAGAATATATATAGAATATATAGAATATATATATAGAAAAATATAGAATTTTTGACTTTTGGTTCTCATCATAAATGATCTGTTTCATATAGATTAGATTAGTCACCCCCCAAAAACATCATTTTTGATGGAAGTATAAATTAGCAACAAAGAAAATTATAGACCAGGTAAGCAGAGATACTAAAAAGCATTCCTTTAGCTGTTTTATTTGTTTTCCTTATTTGTATGAAATGTGTGGCCCCCAACATCTTGAACTGAGAACTCCTCTCTAGGGCAGGATTGTGTTTCATGTGGGCTAAGCTGTTGAGCTGGCTACCTGCTAAAACAAGGCAATGCCACCATTTTCCAAAAATACATTTTTAAAGATTCACAATTTAAACAAATGACCAATTTCCTCTTTCCATAAAATTAACTCTGTATTTAAAACAAAAATACAACTGAATCCTTACCTATTGAAAACAAAAATGTAACTGACCTTCTACCCCTAGGTTATATCAACAAAGGATATATTGTGATGCTGAAAACTAAAGGAACACAAATACAGAGGTACCTTGGGCTTTGTGACCAATTCATTTCAGTTTTATCAATCGCATTAACTATCCAATTGCAAACTTCCCTTTGCCCACTTAGTGCATCATACCTTCAGCATTTCTTGCTGCTGCTGCCCCGAGGCAGCCTATTTGATTTCGCCTATGCTGCTCAGGGCTTGCACACAGCAGCAGTGTTAAACTTGCAGTAAAAATGAGACAAGCCTTTAAATGCTTACTCTTGACAACTTGGCTGACCTCATCATGCTTCTTCCTACAAAAGCCTGGAAATGGATTCTGCCTGAAAGAAATGTATCCCTTCATCACAGCCTCTGCCCATAATCTCTGATTTTTTCATGAGTCTCACGGCTTTCAAAGTGACTGTAAACTCCCTGCCCATCAGAACTATCTCAAAGCCGCTTTAAAGGATATACTAAAAACACTTGGAAAATCATCCATTTCTCAGCCGAGCAACTTCCAAGAAATCTCATGCTTTATATTTTGTCTTCTTAGTCATAGAAAACATTTGTATCCTTTGTGAATAATTTGAACTTTGGCAGAATGGACTTTCCTGGTCCCTTTATTCATTTTCTTCCTTATTATTCTCATTCCTGTTTGGGAGCAATTTTTCTTGCCTTTGCTTTGTTTTTAAACTAATGATCACCCAAAGGATAACGAAAAGAGTCAGTAGAGTAGTGATTAAGTGCATGGACACCAGACACAATCCACTGGATTTGAACTACAGTTCTATAATTTAATATCTCTGTGATCATATGCATGTTAATTTAAATTCTCTGGGCTTCAATTTCCTCATCTGTGAAATGACAATAATAATAATTGCTGACCTCATAGGGTTGCTATGATTAAATATGTCAATACAGTTAAAGCACAGATACTTAGGAAAATGTGAGCTATAATAAATTCATGATAATCTCCTTATAAGTGTTAGATATTATACTATATTTTCTATCCAAGATATGTTCTGAGTGATCATAAATATCAGCATGCAAACATTTGGCTTGCCTGAAAAGTACACCACTCTGAACTCTTTAAAATAGGCCCAAATTCTTCAATGAGCCATCTTTTGCCCTCATGGGATGAAGCCATGAATAATAGCTGACCTAGACTATGCAGGATACCAAAATAATGGTCTTGTGAGCTTTAACCTTGTAAGACTCAGGCAGGATGGAGCCAAGACACTGCAAAAGGCTACAAAAAGAAAGAGAAAGGCAAACAGGAAAATAAAGGGCATAGAACAAATGAACAAATCTTTTGCTCCATCTTTTATACTCTAGATATGTTTTTTATCAGCTACTCATAGTATTACATTCTTTATGAAAGATGGACTGTATTGGAACCCCTTTAAAACACTGTATGGAGTAAGAGCATAAAAATAGTCAGAGAAGACATTGCTTAGGATTCTTGACCCATTTAATGGCCACATCTAAATACAAGCATACTGTAGCCAAGTTCCAGAAGCTTACTACTGTAGCCTTTAAACTGGCAATAGAGGGACACCTGGGTGGCTCAGCAGTTGGGCATCTGCCTTTGGCTCAGGGAATGATCCCGGTGGTGGGATCGAGTTCCACATCGGGCTCCCTGCGTGGAGCCTGCTTCTCCTCTGCCTATGTCTCTGCCTCTCTGTATGTCTCTCATGAATAAATAAATAAAATCTTTAAAAATAAATAAACAAATAAATAAACTGGCAATAGAGAGGGGTACAGCATTTTGAAAGAGAGACATTGACGAAATGGAGACATAAGACTCTAGTGAATCCGCTAAAGAAAGATAAGCTTTGACAATGTGTTTATACTTCAAAGGAGGGAGGGCCAAGCTACATATGTGTCTTAATCAAACTGGTCTCTCAAAGAAATTTCCTGCAGAAAACATTTGGTAAAAGAACCTACTATAGAATGACTTATCTCCTATCTGTCAGAGAAGGTTTAGAAAGAGAGTTGGGGATTCTTTATGGAAATGAAATGCCCATGAGGAATATGGTATAGCTGAGGGAGTCAGTTACCATCCACACTGAGACCCTGTGTGAACAAAAACAAATGAGTTACACAGCTTCTGCAAGATATCACTAGGCACTAAATCTCAAAATACTTAAGAGACTGTTAGGAAAGTTCCAAGGAAACACACTTTGAACTGCCAATTAAAGAAGTCATAGTTATAAAACAGGAAAACAAACTCTGAAATACAAGCAAAATATGAGGAAGTTGGAATATCATCTTCTAACTGGCTTATGGAGGAGAATATGTAAAAATGTGGATAAAGGTAGTACCTCTGTTCTGAGTACTGTGCTAAGAGTAGTTTAGAAAGCAAATCTTCTTTAGGTTAGGAAGTGCCAAAATATATATGCTAAGTTCTTGACCATCTGGAGAAAAGAATATAAAATAAAGGCAATTTTGTGATGTACCAAAAAGTTTTTACAAAAGATTCTAGATAGGAGGGCTTAGGAAAAGATGGCTCATTCAGACTCAGAGACCTTATAGGACCAATATATATCCCAGTGCCAACTTCTGCCAGCCATCAGTCTCCCCATCTGAGTACCCTTGTGGTTTTGATTAATTTAAGTAGGGTCAAGACAAACCAGGTGTTATGGAGAACCAAGAAAAAAATAGAAAAATAGTTGCAGATGCAAGGATCAAATACCAACTCAAAAAAATACATCTGATAGAAAACTAAGATATTGGTAGACACTTTAGATCATTTGAATGAGAACTTCCAGTCTTCACTTTTGAGTAGAGGTGATGTCATGGATGAACTATAGGATTCCCCTCAAAAGGATACTCTACCTGCTGCTACTAGTGCAGTCTGGGAGAGTGTACATTATTTTAATACATCTCTGGATATTACTGTCCACAATTCCCTAGAAAGAATATTGACATAACTCTCCATGGTCTGAATGTACAAAGTTACTTGAGCTGGCAATGGTGTGGAATTCTTGCAGTTGCCAGGAGAGAATGAGGGAGTCAGAAAAATAATGTACGTGGACCCACCACCTGTAACTAGACTAATGTTGTGCTTTAGTTTTTTTAAGATTTTATTTATTTATTCTTGAGAGACATACAGAGAGGCAGAGACTTAGAGGGAGAGCCTGATGCAGGACTCGATCCTGGACCCCAGAATCATGCCCTGAGCCAAAGGCAGATGCTCAACCACTGAGCCACCCAGGCATTCCTAATGTTGCAATTTCAATCTCTTTTTGGTACGGAACTATTCTTTACATCATACAGGAGAGATGGACTGGCATCTTATCATGCTCTCCTTACATGTCTTTGTTCCAACTTGTTTGGTCAGAGGTCAAAAGTATCATGAGAGCATTTCTAGATGTCTCAGCCTGCAGGCTATGATGAAAAGGAACTGCACAAAAAGTATTAACTTTTTTGATACTGCAAATTTTCAGATACCCAAGGATCTGAAAAAGTGGATGATGGAGGTGGGGAGGGGCACCTGGGAAGCTCAATAGGTTAAGTGTCTGCCTTTGGCTCAGGTCATGATTCCAGGGTCCTGGGATTGAGCCCCATGTCTGGCTTCCTGCTCAGCAGGGAGTGTGCTTCTCCCTCTCCTTCTGTCCCTCCCACTGCTCAAGCTCGCCCTCTCTCTCACTCAATCTCTCTCAAATAAATTAATAAAAATCTATTAAAAAATTAGTTTGAGAGGGGGTGACAGGAAAATTGCAAAGTAGAATAGGGTTTTCTTATTTTATATAGAATGTGGATCAGGGGCAACCTGGGTGGCTCAGTGGTTTAGCGCCTCCTTCAGCCCAGGGCGTGATCCTGGAGACCCGGGATCAAGTCCCACACCAGGCTCCCTGCGATGGAACCTGCTTCTCCCTCTGCCTGTTCTCTACCTCTCTCTGTCTCTCTCTCTGTGCCTCTCATGAATAAATAAATAAAATCTTAAAAAAAAAAAAAAGGAATGTGAATTAGGAACAGTGGAGCAATATGCAATTATAGGACACATGGAATTTAATCAGTGATCTTTTGAAGTATATCTATTATCTGTTTCTCCAAGATGGATTATTGAAGGGATTACATTAAGAAACTCTTAAGTTAACGGTATTGTTTTTTACTTCTCAGCTCTATGCTTTTTGATCATACTGTGAGATAAGTCAACAAAAAGAAAATTACCACAGAACTCAATGTAACAATCATGAATCATGTCAGTCATTTGTGGAAGAATTCTACAAGGTGCTTTCAGAAAGCATCTTTGGAAATGGCAGAAATTATCATTACATGGAGGACTTCCATATGAGTTCCACCTAACTGCTCTGTGAAAGCAGTTATTGCTGTTTTAGAAATACCTCCCAGAGATCCTGAGAGCAATACCTGAAGTCTTTGACACCTAGGAAAAGAGAAGAGATTGCATATCATTAGCGTGCAGTTTTTGTGATCCAAAAGAGTTCAAGATGTTTAAAATGTTATTTTTTGTTTTAAATTCTGGCTCTTGTGCAGTGAGTATGAGGGAGGTAGAAAGGAAAATGTGCCCTTTCAGACAGGTTTATTTAGAATGATTCTGACTCCCAAGTCCTCAAAAAAGATTATATGCACTGATTTTATTTTCCATCCTAACCACCGAAACTGATATTGGTAATAGACTATTCAGTAGTCACATCAAATCATATTTTACCAATAACCAAAATGTATCTCCTCTGTTCTGTGAATCTGTGGGATTCTTTTCATTACAGACTATCTTCCTTGAATATCTTCTAACCGAGGCAAAGCTTTTAAGACTCAGTTTCTAGCAGTACCTGGGTGGCTCCATGGTTGAGCATCTGCCTCCAACTCAGGGCATGATCTGGGGGTCCTGGGATTGAGTCCTGCATGGAGCTTCCCACAGGGAGCCTGCTTCTCCCTCTGCCTATGTCTCTGCTTCTCTGAGTCTTTCATGAATAAATAAATAAATCTTTAACAAAAAAAATGTCCATTTCTAGAGAAAGACTTTCGTTTGGCAGCGGGAAAAATGACTAATCTCTGATATCCACGGAGAAACTACAAATCAGCCATAGTTGGCAGAATTTTGTAAACATCTGGAAGACCCTCCTGTCCAAGTCAAATCTGTAGCTACCAGTATTTTACTCTTTTCTTGATTTTTTCTTTTTTTTTATTTTCTTGATTTTTAATGTGAGAGTCTTTGTTCTTCACTGACTTCAGTTTGAGGGTAAATTTCAAGGGACAGTGGACTACCCTAATCTAGTAAAAAACTAACATAAAAAATGGTCTAGAAGTCACTTCTCATTTGGCAGCTATAGCAGCTCAAATAGTAACACATTCTGCTTCAAAGGCACTTATGATATCAAGCAGAAAGTCAATTGCATCTTCAACATTTACTCAATTCCAAGGAGTTCTTAAACCATTCTGCAAAAGGGAAGACTATCTAGTCAATGTATCCCTTTTTCCCAAATCCTTCCTTTCTTTGTTCATTCTACAAAAACACTAAAAAAATAAGTTAATGTGATTGATACTTGTGTGGGAGCCCAGGGCAGACTGCCCCGAAATATGACACTTTGGGATATTGATTATGCTACATTAAAGTTACTTAAGAAAAAGCCGGTATAAGAAAAACACTCTGACTCCTCTTTCTCTCTAGAAACAGGGAAATAAATCTCCCACGTGAAAGATACCCTCCCTGTACTAAGAGGTAAAGAGACATTCTTATCATCAGAGATAGGGAACTGAGAGCTGAGAAGGCTGTATAAACACTTTGTTGCCTTCACTAACTACTCCAGCCCAAATCCTGTTTAGAATTCCTTATAAATTTAAAGCTCTCAAATATGTTTTGTCTTGTCAAGTCCTCACATATTTTTTGAAATATTTTATTTATTTATTCGTGATAGACACACAGAGAGAGAGAGAGAGAGAGAGAGGCAGAGACACAGACAGAGGGAGAAGCAGGCTCCCAGCAAGGAGCCCGATGTGGGACTCGATCCTGGACCCCAGGATCATGCCCTGAGCCAAAGGCAGATGCTCAAGATGCTCAACCACTGAGCCACCCAGGCATCCCAAGTCCTCACATATTTATGTTTATTTGTCTAAAGTATATAAAAACTGCCTGCTTTGGTCATTTCTCTCTCTTTTTTTTTAAAGTTTTCATTTAAATTCTAGTTAGTTAACATACAGCATAATATTAGTTTCAGGTGTACAAAAAGTGATTCAACACTTTCATACAACACTCAGTGCTCATGACAAGTGCACTCCTTAATCCCCAACCTATTTAACACATCTTCCCCACTCACCTCCCGTCTGGTAGCTTTAGTCATTTCTTTAGGTTTTTATTTATTATTGGGCCTTTATGTACATATAATTAAAGTTTGGGGGTTTATCTCCTGTAGTTAATTGGTCTTATGTCAATTTAATTCTTAGACTAGCTAAAGGAACATTAAAAGGTGTAAGAACTGGGCAGCCCGGTGGCTCAGCAGTTTAGCACCGCCTTCAGCCCAGGGCCTGATCCTGGGGACCTGGGATCGAGTCCCACGTCAGGCTCCCTGCATGGAGCCTGGTTCTCGCTCTGCCTGTGTCTCTGTCTCTCTCTCTCTCTCTCTCTGTGTCTCTCATGAGTAAATAAATAAAATCTTAAAAAAAAAAAGGCGTAAGAACAATTTTCCTCCCAAACACTTGAAAGAAAAAGGTGTGTGTGTGTGTGTGTGTGTGTGTGTGTGTGTCAGAGAGAGAGAGAAAGAGAAAGAATATGTTTGTGTTTTAAGAGGATTACTTCTTAAAGCTTAAGGGAAGAATTAAGCCTATTTTTCATGGATAAATTCTAAAATACTAGCAACTAAATAGATTCCCCTTCATTTCTCCTGGATGAATATAGACAAGTGGTGAGTATAACTCTAACCTGAAAATGTAGGACACAGATAGGATGAACCTGAAAACCTAGAAGTAGAGTGAAGGGAAAGAAAGAGTCAGACACCAAGCCAAAGAGACTTTTGGGCACAAATCTGAAGCTACCTATATATGAACTAAAAGGCAACCTGGTAGGAAAACATGTTTTCATCAACCTCTGGAATGATTATGGTGGTAATGATTATAATAAGGTTAGTTTTCTGAGGGATAATTCTCAATATTTCTTTCATGTTTCTGTGGGTCTTAACAAACAGAGGCATAGATGAGTTTTATTCCAAATCATCGTTTCATAGATATTTTTGTAGTGAAAACCCTTGGGAGATATAGCTGTGACCTTCTCTTGAGCAAAAGGTAAATGTGTACTTCACCCATTATAAAAGACTTAGGTTCCCTAAACTTAGTATTCCTCTTCTTTAACTCAACTCACTGCTTGTGCAGAGGTCACCCAACCTTTTCAAGTTTCCCTATGAGAACTAAAGTGGAGATAACAATGAAAACACGAGGTGAATGCTATTTGCTGTGACATGGTTAATAATGTTCTTTGCCTATGATCGTGTCCTCTAGCATCATAAACCTATGGGAGATTAAATTGCTACCTTGAGAGTGGGGTAAGATCTCAGGCCCACCACAGTCTTGGCAATGTTCTCCCTCCCAATTGGTAAAAGTGAAAAATTGAGGCACAGTGAGCAGGTGGGTATTTCTCACATAATCCACTGAAACAAACTGTAAAATTCAATAAATAGTAAAATTATAAATGTGTATTTGGGAGAAACAGGGATATTATTATACTGCAAAAGAAGAAAAGAAATGGTATAAAGATAACTCAGAACATTCTAATGGTAACTACAACAAAAGCAGTAATTTACTTACATATGGTGGTTTGCAGTTTACAAAGCATTTCCACACATATTATTTTATTTGAGTCTTACAGGGATCTTGTAAGATAGGCTTTATTATTTTCCTAATTACATAGTTGAGAAAATTAAAGTTTAGAAAGATTATGTAACTTGCTAAAGGCTAAAACTAATGTGTTAAAAAATAAACTGTAGAGGTGAACTTAAAAAAAAAAATGAATGAAACCAAAACAAAAATTAAGATTTGGCCAATGGCTCAGAATCTTTCAACACAAGTTATTCCCTTCATATAATGCTCCTTTTGCCTCTACATGTCTTCTCTCCTATGTGAAGGAACAAAACCCTTCTTTTTACTGTATTCATTTTAGCCAATATTTTTTTCGTTTCCTTTTCATGGCTAAGACTCTATTTTTAAAAAGTAGTGTGTATGTATTCTCTCTGCCTCTCTTATTTTCCACTCATCCCACTGGATCTACTATTCTAAGAAAAAAAAATCTTTGTTAAAATCACCAGTAACACTGTGAATGATGAAAACACTGGATACATTTGGTTATTACATCTCACCTTCTGAAAAAACTTTTCTTTAGATTTTAGAATACTAGTCATTCACTTCTTTCTTTCTTCCTTTCTAGGTACTATTTTCCAATTGCTTTCATGGTTATCTCATCTCTTGTCTTTTGAATACAATGATCTCCAGCACTCTTCCATCCCTCTTTCCTTGCTCAATTTTTTTTTCTGCTGGGTCACTTACTTTATTCTCACAATATGATTACAACCCACAATGCAAAAGCACACACATTCTATAACTCCAGTTCTGATTTCTCTCTTGAGCTCCAGATCTGTAGGCCAAAGAATCTAATATATAACTTCAATCACTAGATGGATAGAAAACTATTATTCAATATATCCTAAATCAAGCCCTTTTTCTCTAAACCTGTACTTAATTAATCAGTTAATTAATTAATTAGTTTGGGTTTTTTTGTTTTTGTTTTGTTTGTATTCCTTTCCTAGATTAAGTAAACCACACTGTTTCCAAGCTGGAGTACCCCATCCTCCTTCCTTAGCCCTCATATTATAATGGTGATGGCACCTGATTTATTCTATCTCTAGATGTTCTCCTTAATATGTAATTATACCTCTCTGTTAACCATGTCTTAAACTTCCTTCAACCCTCCATATTCAACAACTTGTACTAGAAAAATATTCTCCTTATTGCTTTTAGTCTCCCTTTAATCAAAGTTATTCTATACATACTTCTTTCTGAAATTAAAATCTTATAATTTCACTATCCCTGCTACTACACTTCTACCTTCAATGTGTCTCAATAAATGTATGTTAATATACAATCTTTTATTATGGCATTCACAGACCCATCTTTTATGACTATTACTGATCAGCCTTGTTTTAAGCACTTATATGCATGTAGGTGCACACACATCATATATGCTCCTACACAAATATGTACATACATCAACACGTACTTCCAACTGTCCTCTAATGTGTCATAGTACATCGTGTCTCAGAACATGCTCTGATAACTGCTTAGGATTCCTCCTCTACTTTTCTTATCCCTATTCAATACTTTCAATTAATATTAAAATCCCATTCCGCTCTCAACTCCTATTCACATGAACAGAATTAAAAGCTTTCCAAGTGTCTTGCACAGATTCCAATTCAAGATGGCAATGCAAGAGGCTCCTGAACTCATCTCTATCCATGGACATACCAAATCTACAGTTACATATAGAACAATTTCATATGAAAGAAATCCATAAACTAGAATGAATTCGACACATCAGGCAAATGAGAAAATGCACACTAAAACAAGTAGAGGGGACTGAGGCACAATCTTGCTGTAAACCCCACCCCCATCATGGTGACACAGAATCAGAAGGAAACAAAACTGCCAACTTCATTCTGAGGAGCCGAAGGAGGTTGAACCTGAGAGGTTGAAACCCACATCTGGTTTCCCAACTCTTATAACCTCCATTTGAGAAATGAACACCCAAAACATCAAGCTTTGAAATCCAGGACACAGGCTATAGTGAACTAAGAAACAGTTCTTAACATACTCACCTAAACTCACTAGAGCTAACCCCAGGTCTAGCACAGAGGCAGCAGACTAAAGTGCTCAGTCTTTCTGTGAGAAAGGCCTATTTTCTTATCTTAAAAGCTGTGCCCTATTGACAATAAATTTCCTGAAAAAGAAATAAAGAAATCGATCTCATTTACAATAATATTGAAGCCATAAAATAATTAGGATTAAATTTAACTTAAGAGGTAAACAATCTCTACTCTGAAAACTGTAAGACACTGATAAAAGAAAGCAAAGAAGAAACACAAGTGAAAACGTATCTAGGGATAATGGACTGGAAGGTAATTATCAAAATATCAACATTACCAAAAGCTATTTATAGATTCAATGAAATGCCTATCAAGATTCCAATGGCATTTTTTATAGAAGCAGAAATATACTCCTAAAATTTATAAGGAACCACAAAGACCCTGAATAGCTAAAAAAATATATATATATATAAAGAAAAAGAGAAAAAATACTCCAACACAAAACAAGAGGTACCGCACTTCCTGACTGTGAGCTACATTATAAAATTATTGAATTCAAAACAGTATGGTAATGACTTAAAAACAGACAAATAGACCAATAGAACAGTATCAAGAGTCCATAAATAAACCCGACATATATAGTCAACTAATATTTGGCAAAAAAGCCAAGATCACTCAATGGAGAAAAGGCAATTTTTAAAATAAATAATGCTAGGATAATTGGATATTTACATGTAAAAAAAAAAAAAAGAAAAAGAAAAAGAAACCAGATCCATAACAACACCACTCACAAACATTAACAAAAAAGGGCAGTCCGGGTGGCTCAGTGGTTTAGCGCTGCCTTGGGCCCAGGGCATGATTCTGGAGACCCAGGATTGAGTCCCCGCTCAGGCTCCCTACGTGGAGCCTGCTTCTCCCTTTGCCTGTGTCTCTGCCTCTCTCTCTCTCTCTCTCTCTCTCTCTCTCTCTCTGTGTGTGTGTGTGTGTGTGTCTCTCATGAATAAATAAAATATTTGAAAAAAAAACTTCATAAAAAAAGAGATAAGCTCATGGTTACCAAGGATGGAGTAGGTCTTATAGTTTCTCCCCATAAGAAAAAAAAAATTGTAACTGGGTGGTGATAGATAACTTATATTGGTGATCATTTCGGTGATCATTGCAATTACATATTAAATCATTATGCTGTACACCTAAAATTAAAACAATCTTATGCTTAACTACATCTCACTAAAAATAGTCAATGGTAGGTTATATTTTACTTGTATGATACTGGCCACATTAGCAGTTTTCACCAAATATTTTAGTGCTCCCCTGACACTAGGCAGACAGAAATAAGGCATTTGTCTACTCACTTGGAATTAGATGTGTTCATGTAGATTGCTTAAGCAAAATAAATCTAAGCATATCATTGCCAGGGAGTAGCCTTAAGAGCCAACACCCAATTCTCAAGCTCTCTGTTTGTCTCTGCCATACCATATGCCTGCCAATTTTTGAAGCTGATGACTGTTCCATCTAACTGGGACTTGATAGAGGACAAAGTGAAATTAACCATTTGCTGACTCAGATTTAGAAATAAAATACGAGCAAGAAATCAGCTCTGATTTCATTACGCCACTGAAATTTTGTGAATTTTTCAGTCATAATATAATTTGATTCACTTTGACCAACACTTCATATAAGTCCTAACTTCAATATTAAAGTTTATTTGATCGGAAGCCTTATTAATAAAACTGTTTCTTAAAAACAACAACAACAACAACAAAACGTTTCTGGGGTTTAGCTTTTTGATTTTTTTTGGTAGGTTTGAAAAGTTGGAAAAATAGTTAAAACCTCATTGGAAATTTGTTGTATTTAGGACACTAAAATAATGGAAATTTAGACATTCATAGTTATTACCTTCTTTTACCATTGCAAATTTCATGTATTAAAAGATTTAAGACATATATGTACCCAGAGAAGCTACCAAGGAGAAATTCAGTCTGAAACAGTACAACAAATAGGAAACAGAGCCAGAAATGAGGCAAAAGAGATTATGCAGCCAACATACATTCCAGAAATAAAATCTGGGTCAAAGCCAGGAACTGCTGAGTTAATCAATGTGAATCAGAAGAAACAGGGTCGGAAATGAGAGACATGTATTATCTAAAATAGAGTTGCAGATTCCAATTTCAGGCCAAGTATCAGGGCAAAGTCAAGACATTTCACGTAAGTAGTATAAGTGAATAAGCCTAAAAAGATTTTTATTAAAAATCTCTCTTTAGAAATTAAACTATCTCAGTCATTGCCATCATGATCCTCATCATAACAATAACATATTGAGTCCTGAGCATCTTACATGCATTTTTACATATAACCACCATCAGAATCTTTGGACATGGGTGAGGAAATTGAGGGTATATCACAGCACTAGAACTCGCCTCAGTTTATAAAACATCAAATTATGTGTTCTCAGTCACTCTCTTAAATGACCCTGTGCCATTTATTCTTTTGTCTTATGCAAAGAAAGTAATTATAATTAAGTGGTTTGGCCTCCCAAAATAGAGCCAATCTATCACAGGGCACAGGCCAAATGCAAAAGCAAACATGACAAATTAGAAAGAGGGCTAATATGTGACCTAAATTTGCTTAACAATAAATTGAATACCCACAGGGGAAGAGATCAAGTCTCTTTCCCTCCATTCTCTTTGTCCCATCTTGTATGGATCAAGCACAAAACATATCTCAAAGACATATTAAAAAAAAAAAAGACACATTAGATCATCATGCTAGAGGGTGGAGTTTCTCAGGAGAGTAAAACTACTTAAAATGCAAAAGGATTTTACCATATTTCTATTAAACTGCTTCATTATTTTCTTCTCATCTCTCTTTCTCCTCCCATGCTTTTCATAAAGGAAGAGTGAGGGAGGTTCTAGGCACTGGCAGAATGAATGCAAGAGAAACTCTGAAACCTGCCTCTCGTTTAGGTAGAGCTTCACTGAGGTTCATACATGATCCAATCCAATCTACCATGATGAGACCAGAAGGGCACTGTAAGGCCAAAGCCGTAGTTAGCAGGTTTGCCTCTCTGATTTGTTCTGTATGTAAAGACCTTTGAGAGATGGCTGTGGCTGGTAGAGATATGAGAACCTAAATCCCAGATTCCAGCATTTCCTATTTTGGAAACATGATTAATAACCCATTTATTAACATATTGATCTTCATAAAAAGAATATGTGAATTTATACTGTTTTGACCTTCATTTATTGTGCCATTGCTATGTGCTGAGTAAACTGAAATAGATCATTTGCCTCCCTCTGAGTTGTATTGTTAAATGAGTTAATACTTGTACATTGTTTAGATTATGGCACTAAAAATCTACTATTTATTATGATGATATTTATTGTCTCATGAAATCCTACAACAATACTTTGAGATGGATTTACTTTTCCAGGTGAGAAGCTGAGGTTCAAGTAGTTTATGTAAGACTCTAAAACATGACTAAATGTACAAAATTGGGCTGGAGCTCAGCACTATCAAATACTAGTCTGCCTGCAAAGCCTGTTCTCTTTTCACTAAGCCATGCTGCATGCCTCTCTCCATGGAAGTAATTTTACACTAGGTCCAAACATTAGGCATATTGGTCCTTATTGAAAAGAATAAGTTCATCATAATTTTGCAACTCTTCACAATGCCAGCTGCTATAAACAGTATAAAATTTATGAAAATTTGGAAGTGTTCCCACCATAATAACACAGTATTTTTCAAAAATAATTTGCATGCTATATAACACACTTTATATATAGCAAATAAAAAGCTAATCCTAAGTGACAATATGTGGGCAGATAATGAATCACTTGGAAATATTGTGTGGATTTTACATTGAAAATATTGTCATCCATGAAAAGACTTGGAGTATCTTAACCCTTTGCTATGCCATGAAACCACAGCAGGAAGCTCTGGCAAACTAATAATGTGATAAGCTCAATTCTCTGCACAGCAGGAGTGAGAGCTCTCTATCTTGTAACAACAGTTTGGATGACTTTTTATAAAGAGTGGGAAAGAAAATTATACTCCTCTCCCACATATCAATGGAAATGTTTCCCATGGAGTGACTCAGCCTAAAATCCTAAACAGGAGCATGGTCTCAGCATGCTGTAGGCAGCCACAGCAGGCTTCACGTTAGCTGCCTTCAGCATTTGTGGGGACAACACAGCACTGAGGCTGCCAATAGCACCAGAAGTTTCTACCTTGTGGGAAGAATGTAGTCGGGGGGGGGGGGGGGGGGGGGGACACTGACTGTGCTCCAAAATGTGGCACTTTTCTATTGATCATCAACAATACATTCAGACAGCCAACAATAACACACTCACTCCCTTCCTATTAAAATAACAATCGTAAACAGTTATATCACTTACAACTTGCCAGGCACTACTATCATTATTTGGCATATATGAACTCGTTTGATTTAATACTCACAACACTTGACATATTTATTGTTTTCTGCACTTTACAAGTACAAAAAATGGGACACAGAGATGTTAAGTAAATTTCCCCAAACGAGAAATCTAAAATATGGGGGCTCAAGATTTGAATACAAGCTGTCTGATGTGCTAGCTGCCTAACTAGGAATGTTGTGCCAATATCACTCTATTTTTCCCTAACTGATCACAAGAAAAGCCTTGAAGATGAGAGAACATTTCTAGCTGCAGGGTGTAACGGACTGAAATGTGTCCCCACCAAATACTATGTTGATATACTATCCTCTAATATGAGAGGCCTTTGGGAGGTAATTAGAACTGGCTGAAGTCATGAGACTGGGGCCCCAATTGGATTAGTATCCTTATAAGAGTCCCTGGGAAGCTTACTGCTCTTACTCTATCCACCCTGTGAGGATACAAGGAGAAGTGGCAGTTTCCAACCCAGAAAAGTACCCCTACAGAATGTGACCATGCTAAAACTTGGACTTCCAGCCTACACAACTGTGAGAATTTCTGTTATATCGAAGTCATACCCTCTTTGGGACTTTGTTTTAGCAACCCAAATGTAATAAGACACAGAGTAGGGACTCCCGAGTGGCTCAGTGGTTGGGCATTTGCCTTCCGCCCAGGGTGTGATCCTGGAATCCTGGGATGGGAGTCCCACATCAGACTCCTGGCATGGAGCCTGCTTCTTTCTGTGCCTATGTCTCTGCCTCTCTCTGTGTGTCTATCATCAATAAATAAGTAAAATCTTTAAAAAAAAAAAAAAAGAATAAGACACAGGGTATATTGTGGCAGTAGTGGAGAAAACCCCAAATCAGACAATTCGGAGAAATGATCTTTATGGTCTTCTCTAGGTCCCACACTGAGTAATTTGGTTTTACTGGTGTAAGGGTTCCATTAATTCTTTGATATTGATCAAGAGTTTTACAGCCCCACTCCATCCCCCAAAAGCATATGAAACACTTATTTGATATATAGCCCATATAATCTTAGCATGCTGCAAATTTAACCTTAAAACAATAACTTGTCTTTTAAATTTAATATAATGCATATAAACACCTTCTTATTGAAAGCTACAAAACAATGTCAAGAAAGTGAATCCAATATACCATTTGCTAATAGACGGTGGAGGAATGTCACTTTGTCAATATTGCCCCACAACATGAAAAATCTAATGCTTAAATGCTGCTGACAAACTGATCACATGCACTGAATAGCATGGAAGATATACTACTTTTATAATCTTCAGAATAATGTTTGTTTCCAGCTATATTTTGACAATGGCAATTTATTATAGAAAAATACATCCTAATCATGATATTCTTTGCTTCCTAATTACACAGGAAACTTCTTGGAGGATTAAGTCCAGCACTTTTCATATTGTTTTGCTTATTTAAAAAAAGAGGAGATGGGAGGACTGGGTAGCGCAGTGGTTGGCGTCTGCCTTAGGCTCAGGGCATGATCCCATGGTCTCGGGATCAAGTCCCGCATCAGCCTCCCTGCATGGAGCCTGCTTCTCCCTCTGCTTCTGTCTCTGCCTCTCTCTCTCTCTGTCTCTTATGAATAAATAAATTAAAAATCTTAAAAAGAAAAAAAGAGCAGCAAGTCTAATGATCATGGAACGTGCACTATTTTTTTAACTCTCAGTTAATCAGTTAATTTGTGTCCTCATAAAATCAATTTAAAAATGTTCTTAAACTCAGTGTGTCACTTCTTACTACCAATTTATTGAATACTCATTAATCTTTTGCCTCAGTATGCTACAACTTTTACATTTATGAGAATTTTTATTACCACTTGTTTTAGGTATTTCCACAAATTGATTACTAAATCAAGAATTTTTATGATATAATTAAATGAACATCATACTCCTTAGGAAAATGAAAATAGCAGTATATAACATATTTGATACTTAAGTATTAAATTCTGTTTATCAATTCAAATGGAATTTTAATATCTGGGTAAAGTCATTATAAATGATAATTTATCTACTATGGCAATAATCTACCTATTTTATTTTATTGCTTTCTTAAACATTAAAGTATATTTTAATTATCCAGCTAAATTCAACATAAGCTAAACCAAATTCCATGTTTTCTTTACTTGGGCGATTATGTCACCAAACTCCCCCATTCTTCACATCAAATCTTTGGAACTCATTTTTCAATTTTTCTCTATCATTCCCCAAGCTCTCTGTTAATTTTAATGCTATAATATCTGAACCTATACTTTTCTAATCATCTTTCATCATCCACATTATTTAGTCTATTCCGGTAGCCCACTGGCATGATGCTAGTCTCTTTCCATTACCATATACCATCCTTGTTTTTCCCAAGTTACACTCTTTGCTCATGTTGTTCTACCCTTAAAACCCTACAATTACCACTCACTGCTTAACTCAAGTTTACCATTGTATGTTTCAATTCCATCTCATTTTTACATCCTTAACTGCACTTACAGCCTTAATTTATGGTATGGCTAAATATGACTTCTCTCCCTCAAATACAGGCTCAATTTTCCTTCTCATCTATATTATTTTCTTCTCTGTTTACCTTAAACCTATTTTGTAAGATTCCTCTCAGATCCTACTTGTTCCATGAAGACTTCGCTTCCCCCATCTCCAGCTGCATACTGAATCTGTCATACAGAATCCCAAACTCTGTGGCACTTAAAATATTCTTCCTAGATACATAGTCATTTACCCATTAGTTTCTAGCTTTCATTAAACATCCTTGAAGGGAGGATCCATATCTGTTCACATCTGTGATTCCTTCAGTGTCAAGCAGACTACTCTCCCTAAAGAAAATGCTCAGAAATATTTACTTAACTATTGGATATAATAAAACAGCAAAGAGCATATAGAAATTGGAAAACTTAGGCAAATCATTTTTTTTGGCAAATCATTTTTAAATCAATTTAGAAATTATCAAATATAAAAATGCAGACAAGAATTTTGTACCAAATATTTGTAATAGGATAAGAGGATTAAATGTGCTTTCAGATGCTCAAAACAGTTTTTGAATATGAGGAGCAGATTTTGATGGCAGAAATTTCTGCCCCCCAGCAGCAATAGCTGTTGTAATTTTTATTATTGACTAAGAACATGGACATGTTCTTATGGCTTTGCATCTTCATGGCAAATACCCAGCAGCAGCCTCACAACTTCATCCAGAACACTTCAGCACTCTAGTGAGGAAGACTCTAGAAAACCTGTGAAATTGGCCTTTTCAGATAAGTGTTTATTTTTTACTATTATCATCATACCTATTACTTATTATTTCAAATTCTTCTCCTGCCTCTCCCTCATAGTCTTACTCCATCCATTCCTTCCCTCCTATATGCCACCTTCTTCTCTACATAAGCAACCCTGCTGCTTCAATTTTTGCCTCTTCCATTCTTGTGCACTATCAGTTGTTCTCCTCTTTCTAAAGCTTCTTCCATTCCCTTCTTATAGGCACCATGTTATTCCCCCACTCTTGCCAAGATTGTTACATTCTCGATGTGTTATTTTTTCTCTACTCATAATCTTCCCAACTTTTAGGTGCTTCCGATTTTTCAGTTACTTCCTTTCCTCTCTTTAACACCTTGACCCAGCTGTTACTCATATTTATAGTTGAAACTCATTTCGTGAAACAGACATATTCCTGAAAATCTGTGTTAAAAATAAAATTCTTTATAAATAAAATCATACTGTTTATGTGTAAAGAAATTTAATATTTAAAAATAGCTTACTATAAGTTGAATTGCCATGGCCTACCTTTTGTATAAATACACACACTTGAAAAAGTTGGCTGAGAACCTAATATCTTCTAACAACTTCTAATTCCAACTCCTCAATGTATCCATGGCTCCTTGTTCCCAGTCCTTTTTCTTTTTTTTTTTCCTTTTTTTTCCAGTCTTTTTTCTAATGCTATGATAACAAACAGAAAAACAACAACCACACAAACCCCTCACTCTCCCCCCTTACTTCTGTTTGTCCTTCTTCTCAGTTGCAATATCATCAATTTCCTTTTACCCAAATTGTCTGATCTTTTGCTTTAGTTCTGTTACAACTGGAATGTTTCCAGGCTGTTTTGCAACTAACATCATTCCTTTTATTCTAGATTTTATACTAGGTTTAAATTTACCTTTTGCTAAAAAAAAAAAAAAAAAAAAAGTTTTACTTTTTTTGCCAAAAGGTAGTCTCAAGTAGACCTACCCGCAAACACAAAAGACATACCTACATCTATCTATCCCAATGCTGAACAGGAACTGTAATCTGTTCTCATAAATAATTAGTATCTTGTTTAATGCAAATGCCAAATCAAGCACATGAATAATATGAATACTTACACTCAGCATATTTCTGAAGTTGGGAAAATTCTGAGGGGCTGAGGTGGACCCACTTCTCCTGGTTTGTCATGGTGGTAGTGAGAAGTCTCTTACATACCAGGTGAGGAATTCTTTATTCAGGTGTTTGGCAGGATTCTATGCTTCAAAGTTTCCACATGGCATGTTTCATTATAAAATATCTCAAGCTCTCAAAATATGCAATCTGTCAACATGAAACCACTGTGGATGGGAGTTTGTAGTTTCAATAATACATTAAAGACCTGCAGAAAAAGAAACATAAAAATAAAAAGATCAGCACTATTGCACAAAGAAAAAATTGACAAGTTATAGAATGTTAAGAATTTTTAAATTTCTAACAATATTTGTCTTCCAATCCACGAGCATGGAATGTTTTCCCATTTCTTTGTGTCTTCTTCAGTTTCTTTCATGAGTGTTCTATAGTTTTCTGAGTAAAGATTCTTTGTCTCTTTGGTTAGGTTTATTCCTGGGTATGCTATGGTTTTGGGTGCAATTATAAATGGGATCAACTCCTTAATTTCTCTTTCTTCTGTCTCATTGTTAGTATATAGAAATGCCACTGACTTCTGCACATTGATTTTAAATCCTACCACTTTGCTGAATTCATCTATGAGTTCTAGTAATTTTGGGGTGGAAGGTTTTGGGTTTTCTCCAGAGCAGATCATGTCATCTGCAAAGAGTGAGAGTTTGACTTCTTCTTTGCTGGTTCGCGTGCCTTTTATTTTTTGTTTTGTTTTGTTTTGTTTTCAAATTGCTGAGGCTAGGACTTCTAGTACTATGTTGAACATCAATGATGATAGTGGACATCCTTGCCATCTTCCTGACCTTAGTGGTAAAGCTCTCAGTTTTTCCCCATGGAAAATAATATTTGCTGTGGGCTTTTCGCATATGGCATTTATGACACTGAGGTATGTTCCCTCTATCCCTATATTGTGAAGAATTTTAATCAAGAAAGTATGCTGCATTTTGTCAATTTTTTTTCTGCATCTATTGAGAGGATCATATGGTTCTTGTCCTTTCTTTTATTAATGTAGTGTATCATATTGATTTGTGTATGTTGAACCACCCTCGGAGCTCAGGAATAAATCCCACTTGCTGGTGGTGAATAATCCTTTTAATGTACTATTGGATTCTATTGGATAGTATTTTGGTGAGAATTTTTGCATCCTTGTTCATCAGTATTATTGGTCTATAATTCTCTTTTTTGGTGGGGTCTTTGTTTCTGGGATCAAGGTAATGATGGCCTCATAGAAAGTTTAGAAGCTTTCCTTCCATTTCAGAACAAATATTGTTAAAATGTGTATGCTACCAGAGCACCTGGGTGGCTCAGTGGTTGAGCATCTGACTTCGGCTCAGGTCATGGTCCCGGGGTCCTGCAATCAAGTCCCACATTGGGCTCCCCATGGGAGCCTGCTTTTCCCTCTGGCTATGTCTCTGACTCTCTCTCAGTCTCTCATGAATAAATAAATAAAAACATTTTTTAAAATGTCTATGCTATCTAGAACAATCTATACATTCAATATGATCCTTATCAAAATACCATCATTTTTTTTTCACTCAGTTGGAACAAAAAAATCCTAAAATTTGTATGGAACCAGAAAAGACTCCACATGGCCCAAGAAATGTTGAAAAGAAAACCAAAGATGGTAGCATCACAATTATAGACTTCAAGCTCTATTACGAAGCTGTGCTCATCAAGACAGTATGGTACTAGCAAAAAATAGGCACATAGATCAATGGAACAGAATAGAGAGCTCAAAAATATACCCTCAATTCTGTGGTCATATAATCTTTAACAAAGGAGGAAAGAATATCCAAGGGAAGAAAAAACAGTCTCTTCAACAAATGGTGTTGGGAAAATTGAACAGCCACAAACAGAAGAATGAAACTGGATTATTTTCTTATGCCATACACAAAAATAGACTCAAAATGGATGAAAGACCTAAATGTGAGACAGGAATTAATCAAAATCCTAAAGAAGAACACAGGCAGCAACCTCTGTGACTTCAGCTACAGCAACTTCTTGTTAGACATGTCTCCAAAGGCAATGGAAACAAAGGCAAAAATGAATTATTGGGACTTCCATCAAGATAAAAGCTTTTGCACAGCAAAGAAAACAGTTGACAGGGCAGCCCAGGTGGCTCAGTGGTTTGGCGCCACCTTTGGCCCAGGGTGTGATCCTGGAGATCCGGGATCGAGTCCCACATTGGGCTCCCTGCATGGAGCCTGCTTCTCCCTCTGCTTGTGCCTGTGCCTGTGTCTCTGCCTCTCTCTCTGTGTCTCTCATGAATAAATAAAGAAATCTTAAAAAAAAAAAAAAAAGGAAGAGTTGACAAAACCAAAAGACAATCAACAGAATGGGAGAAGATATTTGCAAATGTCTTATCAGATAAAGGGCTAGTATCCAAAATCTATAAAGAATTATTCAAATTCAACACCCAAAGAACACATAATCCAATCAAGAAATGGGCATTACTCAAAATCAACACCCAAAGAACACATAATCCAATCAAGAAATGGGCAGAAGACATGAACAGACATTTCTCCAAAGACGTATAAATGGCCAACAGACTTAAAAAATTCTCCACATCCCCCAGCATCAGGGCAATACAAATCAAAACCACAATGAAATATTATCTCACATTGATCAGAACAGCTAAAATTAACAAGTCAGGAAATGGACAGATGTGGTTAAGTATGCAGAGAAAGGGGAACCCTCTTACACTGTTGGTGGGATTGCAAGCTGGTACAACACTCTGGAATTTACTCCAAAGATACAAATGTAGTTATCCAAAGAGGCACCTGCACCCCAATGTTTATAATAGCAATGCCCACAATAGCCAAACTATGGAAAGAGCTCAGACTCCATTAATAGATGAATGGATAAAGAAGATGTGATATAGACAGACAGACAGACAGATAGATAGATAGATAGATATACATAATAGAATGGAATACTATTTAGCCCTCAAAAAATGAACTATCATTTGCAACAACATGGATGGAACTAGAGGGAATTATGCTAAGCGAAATAATTCAATCAGAGAAAGACAATTATCATACGATCTCACTCCTATGTGGAATTTAAGAAACAAAACAGAGGAACATAGGGGAAGGGAGGGAAAAGTAAAATGACAAAATCAGAGATGGAGACAAACCGTAAGACTCTTAATCATAGGAAACCAACTAAGGGTTGCTGGAGGGGAGGGCATGGGGGGATGGGGTCAACTGGATGATGGACATTAAGGAGGGCACATGATGTAATGAGCACTGAGTATTACATAAGACTGATGAATCACTGAACTCTACCTTGAAAACTAGTAATATAGCATATGTTAATTAATTGAATATAAATGAACAAATAAATAAATAATGACTAAATAATGTATTTCAAAGTTCTATTTTGTGTAATATTCAATTTTTAATTGTCCATGCACTCTTTTTTTTTAAGATTTATTTATTTATTCATGAGAGACACAGACTGAGAGAGAGAGGCAGAGACATAAGCAGAGGGAAAAGCAGACTCCTTGCACGGAGCCCAATGTGGGACTCGATACTGGATCCCGGGATCATGACCTGAGCAGGCACCCAACCGCTGAGCCACCCAGGCACCCCTGTTCATGCACTCTCTAATGACATTTTCATATATATTTCTAATACCAGATCATAGAAATAAATATGATTAAAATACAAAATGAAGAAAATTTCATAAAGTCCATTTCATAAAAGATTTTCTGTTATTGTTCAATTATTCAAATTTCACTTTTCAAGAACAAATTGGATGTCATTTTTATCAATCTGAACTAATCAATGCTGTAATATCTAAAGAATTACTATTTAAAAATCTAGATCAAATCATTATAAGAGGCTAAATAAGCTCTATAGCTCCCTGCACATACAATCAGCTAGTATACCTGATTTCTGACAACAGTTTGAAATGGCCCTCAGTAGTAGTACCTATATTTGAAATCAGACAAATCAATTCTGGGGGTCAGATAAATTGTGTTTTTTTTTTCTAGCTATAAAATAAAGAGAATAGTTTTAATTTTATAATTTGTAAAAATTCCAATAAAATTTACCAAATTAACACAATTCCAAATGTCTGACAGACTTGCATAATGATAGTAGAAAAACTACTATGATTCATGCTTAAAAATAAATCCCTCGGTTGTCATGGACCTACATTCACTGCTACATCTATAAAAGCAAACAAAATGAAAAACCATCTGGTCTCAACTTTTTATTAGAGACAGTAATCAATTGCTCAAAACCAGACTGGCACTGTGATCCTTATAGATAATGAAATATTTAGCAATAATGACTTAAGTTTATGAAATTGTATGACTGAAAAGTTTATTTATGCAGATGTCATTATCTCAAGCCAAAGTACCTATATTTGGCATTAGTGCATAGCCTTTCTTCAGCATCTCAATATCAACCCCAGGACCTCACTGTCACATCCTGTCGGTCTCATATGTTCAGAGACCCTGCACTCAATTTTACAAGAAGATAGTTTGGTATTTAATTGGAAAAAAATGAAGATACTGATGCGTTAATAAAAGCCAAATTACGAGGTCTCTTTTTCCTCCCAGGGAATGCTGTTAAATCACAACCATAACTTTGTGAAAATAACGCAAACCAAAAGGAATGGGAACATTTGATGAAAATTTGTGTCTTCCACCTAGTGTCTTCCAGCTGATTTCATCCTTCTCATTGATTTTATCCTAATTCTTTACTTCTCTAGGCTACATGCAGTTTTGATGGGACTAATAAAACAAGGTGTGCTATTCTTTCCTATCCAAAGAGAGACAGATGATTCAGTAACTTGGCACATGAGAGTGTCTCATAGGGCTTTAAATGTTGGTTGGAGTTATTCAAGGACGAGATGAAAATAGTTGTACCTAAATGATTACACCAATTAATTGGATGCCTGTCCACATATGACCCTGACTGTCCAGCTATTTTCTCACTTCTAGAAACAAATAACATTTTTTTCAATTAAGAATTAAATGGGCTTAGGGTGCCTAGGTGGCTCAGTTGGTTAAGCATGAGCTTCAGCCTTCTGCTCAGGTCATGATCCTGGGGTCCTTGGATCAAGCCTGGCATCAGGCTCCCTACTCAGTGGTGAGCCTGCTTCTCCCTCTCCTTCTTCCTGCCACTCCCTCTGCTTGTGCTCTCAATCTGTGTCAAATAAATGGATAAAAATCTTTAATTAAAAAAAAAAAATTAAGTGGGCCAGAATCAATTTCTGTTACCTACAACTCCCAAATCTTAACTGATCATAATGGAAGTTCATTTATTCATTCAAAAAAAGTTTATTTATCCCCTCTGTGTGCCAGAAAGCATTCTAGGCACTAGAAATACAAAAAAGATCAAAAGATATAAAAAAATGCAAATAATCCTAATTACAACAACCTATCGGCTTTACTGGGAGCTTATAGTATGCATGGCAATCTCCTCACAGTATTTGTGTGTTAGATCATTGAATCTTCAGAAAATAACTTTGTGAAGAACCAAGAGTTTCTGATTTTTGAAAAATAAAGAAACTGGCACCAGATTAAAATTTGGTAAAACATGACAGATACTGCTACAAACCCAAACAATAGCCACTTTCTCCTTCTTCCCTGGTAACAGAATTCTAATCTTTTTGAATGAAAATTTATCCACCTAAAGAACTACATTCTTCAGATTATTTGCATAATAAAGTGGTCAATGCAGTATAAATAGATGTTGGGTAAGGTATACAGAAAGGTTTTATTTTGCAAGTGCTCTTTTAACCTTTTTTCCTCTTCCTGTAACTTTCTGCCTGGAATATTAACATGTTGGCTGCAAATCAAGCAGTTTTTATATACTTTTGAGATAACTTTTAGAATGGAAGGCATATGTGAGAATAGCAAAATCTCATAAAGTAGACCAGGTAGGCAAACAGCTAACCGACGAAAAATTTGGCCTATCACCTCTTTTTCTGAATAAAGTTTTGTTGGAACCAGCAAGAGGCCACTTTTTAAAAGTGATTTCAATGCTAAATAAAGTCTGGGGAATTACTCTGAAGCCTGTCATGAATAATAGGTGAAAAATTAAAAAGACCAGAAAAATGATCATTTTGGAAAAATGTCAATGTCTTTGTTTTGTTTCTCTCTCTCACTTGTCTTGCTGCAATAGCTTAACTGGCCCCCTGATCTCCCTCCTTTCCTTAATGTGCCCTATTTCTTGACATCCATGGATAGTCATGAATTAAGGTGATTCCAGAGTCCTGTCTGATAAATTACCAATAAAAGGTTAATTAATATATGAGAATAGTAATAAATTGATTAATTAATTATAGCTTTATACCTTGCTAGTTGCTCTGAAATTTATTAAACTTCCCCAGTTACCTAATTAACTCAAATTTAAAACTCAAATTTAAAATGACTGGTTAACTAGTCATCTAGTTAACATCTTTCAGATCTCTATATGAATCCTATCTTCTCAGTAAAGTGGCACCTGGACATTCAATTTAAAATTGCACATTCAGGGATCCCTGGGTGGCACTGTGGTTTGGCGCCTGCCTTTGGCCCAGGGCGTGATCCTGGAGACCCGGGATCGAATCCCACATCGGGCTCCCAGTGCATGGAGCCTGCTTCTCCCTCTGCCTGTGTCTCTGCCTCTCTCTCTCTCTCTGTGTGTGTGTGTGACTATCATATATAAAAAATAAAATGCTTTTAAAAAAATAAAATAAAAAAATAAAATAAAATTGCACATTCATGCACACTATCCCTCCATCATGCTTTTATTTGTTTTGAATATAATATCTTATCAAATATTTAACTTACTTATATTATTTAAAACTTGTTTCCTCATGTTACAAATTAGAGGTAGCATGACTGGTTTTGAGCCCTGGTAGGATTCCACAAAAAGGATAAAGCAAATAAAAATATTTATTGCATTTTCCCTTGATTATCATCCAGATGCATGTATAAGGGCCTAGGGCAGGCCACTCCAAGATGGGCCATTTTGGCATAAAGATTATTCTGAGCTGAAGGCAATAGAAACTCTATAGGATGAAGAGAAACTTTTGTCCCTCAGGTAAATATATAGAAGAATCTGGACTGGGGCTCTTTCTAAGAATAAGAGATATTATTAGGAATACTTTTTGTCCTAGTGACCCATCTTTATGGCTGGGCAAATATCTAATTACCAAACAACTGTCTTTTTCTTATCACCCTGTGAATTGCATCCTGTTCCACTTAAACCCCAGAGCCCTACCCCCTTTTCCTTTGTTCAGTATGACATATACACCTTATTTGCCTGTCTTTGGAATTTCCATATCTATGTAGATTCCCTATACATACCCTGTTATTTCTGATTTTCTCCTGTTAATCTGACTCATGTCAATTGGATTCTAAGTCTAGCTAAAAGGACCTTGGAGGGGGCAGGACATTCTGTCTCCCCAATATGTGCATTAGATTCTATGTCATCAAAAAAAAAAAAAAAAAAAAAGATTTTATGTCATCATATCCTCTCCTGTGCTCTAAGACTAAGTTCCAGGAGGGCATGGATTATTGTTTTTTTCTTCATTGTTGTTTTCCTACAGCTTAAAGAATGCTTTGTATACAGTAGCCGGTTAATAAATAATTTCAGTATAAATTCACTTATATGCTCTTTTTGTAAAGAAAAACCTGGGTAGGGGTGCCTGGGTGGCTCCAGTCGGCAAAGTGTCTGCCTTGGGCTCAGGTCATGATCTTGGGGTCCTGGGATCGAGACCCCATTGAGCTCCACACTTGGCAGGGAGTCTGCTTCTCCCTCTCCCTCTGCCCCTCCCCCTGCCCATGCTTGCTCTCTCTCTCTCTCTCTCTCTCTCTCTCTCTCTCTCTCTCAAATAAATAAAATCTTGGAAGGAAGGAAGGAAGGAAGGAAGGAAGGAAGGAAGGAAGGAAGGAAGGAAGGAAGGAAGGAAGACATGGGTAGCAGAGATAGAAGGAACCTCTCAAATTGAGAAAGAGAAAATGGTGTAAAAAGGAGTCAGGAACAGCATTCTCTACAGGTTTTACTTTTCCTAGGGGCCATCGATTTTGTTCAACTCAATAGAAATAAACAAAAGAAGTTGTAGTTAGAGGCACAAAAGTTTTGCAGTTAAAAAAAAAAAAAAGACTTAAAAGGCATCCAACTCTTGGTTTCAGCTCAGGTCATGATCTCAGAGTCCGCTGCAACCCCTCCTCTCCAATAAGTTTTTTTTAAAAAGACCTTATTTTACATAGTTTTTAAGTACTTCCTTTTTTGTTAAATATAACTAGCTCCATATAAATGAGCAACATTCCCAAGTAATGCTTTCAATTATATGTTAACCAATTTATAATAGCATATGAGCATCAGGACTATCTTTAAATTATTTTTCTATAACTGACAAAACATTACATCACTTTCTTTTATTTAGTATGATCCTGTCAACACAAGTCCTAGCTTTTTGTATCAAAAATAGCTTCTGTGAATTAATCTAATGCAATTTGCATTTTAATAAGAGATATTTTAAAAATAATGGCAACCCTGAAGGACTCAAAGTAAATTCTCTTTGGTTCTTGGATTTGGTTTATTTCGACACTAATACAGTTTTTGAATAAAACTTACTTATAATCCTTCTCCTAGTGGAAGCCTTTGGTTTTACAATCCTGTTATTGGCCAACTCTTATGATGTGATGTGACATGTAGTCAATTAGGAAAAAATAAGGGTGGGGTGCAAATGGGGCTTTCCTACTCAAATATTTTAAACTAGTTGAACATAACACAATTCTGTATAAAGAGAAAAGTTGTGTGTATAATATTAAATCAAGAGGAACAGCTATTCTTCATGCCTCAGAAAGAGATGGGAATGATGGCAATACTTTCTTATCATTTCTGCCCCTTTATAAACGTGTGGAAAGAGAGACAATATTCAGTAGAGATTCCTGATGGTACATTCACAGATTTCCTGTTCCTAGGCAAGTGGTTTCTTCAGGTGGGTAAAATGAAGCCCAGGAAAGACCCACTTTGTTGGCTGTTGGAAAGCAGTCTAATGCTGGCATTCTCATCTAGTCAATGAATGTTCCGTTTTGCTTAGTTGTTAGTAGGAAATAACTATGTTGCAGTAATTGGAAAAGGTTCTTTGGCCTATTGTACTTGGGCTAAAAAAGATTCTCCACAATTAGGGAAGGAAATAAATCTCCTATGAAGAAGTTACAAGCAGTATCAAGATGAATGAATCTGATAGATTGGATTTATGATTTGTTAGTCACATTAAACATAGATTTCTAAATAATTATTAAAAGTCAACATGTCATGACTACAATCATTGAATAAAGTTAAAGCATACTGAAAACCATATATGTGAACAAATTTAAGGTATTATAATGATTGAAATTTTTTAGTGGGTCTGAAATGTAATAAACTCTAAATCATTAGGTAACCAATGGATAAATCATAGGAAAAAAGGTGGGGAACCAAAATATCAATCATAAAATTTCTGAAAGAAAAGTAGGATTATCCTAAATAGAATATTAATGCTATCATGTAATTTATAATTGTTTCATTTATTCATGAAAAGAACAACATGCTAGGCACTATGCCTATAGTGAAAAGCAAAAAAGATATAATATCTGAGTTCTTGGATCTTGTTTGGGGAAAGATGTACATTAAAGAAAGCAAGTACACAAATAATCATCCCAAACTATAATAAATTACTTTAAAAGGCAATGGAATTCTGTGAGAGAGTACAACGGTGTCATAATTTAGAGATTTAAAGAGCAACTCATAAACAAAGTTTTATTTAAACTGAATGATAAAAGTTGAGTAACAGTTAAAAACTTGAGTGAGAAAACATGAGCTGAAGCCTAAAAGTGAGATTAAAAAAAAAAAAAAAAAAGAAAGAAAATTAGAAGATCTCCAAAGAAAGTAGATGTGATTGAAGCCTGATGAGCAAGAGGGAAAGGGGCACAAGGTTAGACTGGAAAAACAGATAAAAAGTACAGCATGAAGATTCTTAGAGGCCATATTGAAGATTTATCATAACTGAATTATGAAGCCATTGGCATATTGACCAGAGATAAACATGATCCATTTATCTTTTAAGAAGTCCATTCTAATCAGGCAGCCCAGGTGGCTCAGCAGTTTAGTGCCACCTTCAGCCCAGGGCCTGATCCTGGAGACCCAAGATAGAGCTCCATGTCAGGCTCCCTGCATAGAACCTGCTTCTCCCTCTGCCTGTGTCTCTGTGTCTCTGTATCTCTGTGTGTGTGTGTGTGTGTGTGTGTGTGTCATGAATAAATAAAAATCTTAAAAAAAAAAAAAGAAGTCCATTCTAATAAATGGATGAGAAGGTGACAAGAATGGTAATGGGAAGGCCAATTAGGATGCTGTTTCAGTACCAGATAGGGCTGGTGGTGGCTTCCAATATGGAAATGATAGTAAAATGAAGTAAAAGGCCAAACTCAAGATATATTTTAGAAGCACGATTTTACAATGAATGGGATATATTTTGTGTAGGATAAGGGGATGAAGAATGACTCCTATAGTTTTGGCTTGAGCAAACCATACAGAAAAGGTGGCATTTAAAGAATTACTATTGGGTGCATGGGTGGCTCATTAGGTCAAGCATCTGCCTTCAGTTCAGGACATTATCCTATTGTCCCAGGATGTAGCCCTGCATCTACCTCTCCTGCTGCTCCTCCCCCTCACTTGTGCTCTCTCTCTCTCTCTCTCTCTCTCTCTCTCTCTCTCTCTCACTCACTCTCTCTCTCTCTCAAATAAATAAATAAAACCTTTAAAAAAAGAATTATTATTTACTGAAATAGTATCAGGTATAAGACAAATCAGTATTTTGTTTGGGAATGTGTTAAATTTGAGAAGAATATCTATATTGATAGGACTAGTAGATAATGAGATAAGCCTAGGGTTAATAAAAGAGAGATAGAGGTCAGATTTTGTGAGTTGTCTGGTATACATAGTATTTTTAAAGATTTGGGCATGCATACATTTGCCTGATAGGGCACCATAAAGCTATGCCTCTAAGCTCTAACTTTAAGAAAGAATGTGCATTCAGTTACAAAGATTTTGTAGTAGCTGACTGCCTCTACTCTTGTTGCTTTCAGAATACAGTCAGCTTTTCAACCGCGGTCACAGTCTTCAAAGGCAGAGGTCAAAGACTAAAGATGATGGATGTACTTAAGACCATGCCAGTTTGTGTCCAATGGAGGACATTATTTGCTTGAGAATGACCCACTGGACTGGCTGTTATATCTGCATTGCGATGTGAAGCTATTCATGTCCAACTCAGCATCTCCTATACTGCCTTTCTTCTCTCGGGTATCAAAGCTGCATCATTGTTTGAAGGCTGTCTCAGACTCCTGGGTGGCTCAGCAGCTGAGTGTCTGCCTTTGGCTCAGGGTGTGATCTTGGGGTTTCAGGATCAAGTCCCCACATCAGGCTCCCTACATGGAGCCTGCTCCTCCCTCTGCCTGTGTCTTTGCCTCTTTCTCTGTTTCTCTCATGAATAATCTTTTTAACAAATTTTAAAAAATGAAGGCTGTCTCTCCCTGATCCTGATTTTCCTCCCTTTATTTTTCACAGGAATAATTTCCTGGTAAGCCTTTGTAATTCTAATGCCATTTTAGTGTTTGCTTCCTTGTGAAGGACTCATGTGTCGGGATTCCTTTATTTTTTTTTTTTTTAAGATTTTTATTTATTTATTCATGAGAGACAGAGGGAAGGAGAGAAGCAGAGACACAGGCAGAGGGAGAAGCAGGCTCCATGCAGGGAGCTCAATGTGGAATTCCATCGCGGATCTCCAGGATCACGCCCTGGGCCCAAGTCAGGCACTAAACCGCTGAGCCACGGAGACTCCAGGGCCTGCCCCAGATTCCTAATAGGAAACAGTACACTTAAAATGGGCAAGTAGGAGTTTAATAAAAGGATTATCAAAAAAAGTATGGACAGGGATTAGGTAGTTATTAAAGGCTGGTCCAGTATACTGGTCTAGCAAAAGTTGGGAATCTATTGATCCTAAACCTGAAGGGACTAGCGATGATGCAGCTAAGAAACCTCAGAATAGCTGTATACACAGGGTCATCCTATGGGAGCCATTGTCTTAGGTAGCAGGATTCACCCATTTTCAAAGGACTTAGCTGGGGAGGAGGTCAGGAGAAATGACCCCCCCTGAACTTGTACTCTTCCAACTCTCCAATTTCCCCCAGTGCCTCACACTAACCAAACCCAATCATAAGTCATAGGGCAAAGACAACCACTAATGTCATCTGTATGAAATAGACTCAGGAGGCACCAAGCAAAATGGAAGATAAAGAGGGAATCTAAAGGGGCAAATTCGAAATATTAAGCACAACTGGGGAAAAAGTATGATGTGAGATAGGGGGCCCAGCACAAACCTCCAAAGAGTTCCCATATTTAGAGATTGGAAGTAGAAAAAGACCACCATTCCCCCAAAATAGAATATGGTGTCAGAAAGACAACAACAAAAAAAGAAAAGAATCTTTCAAGGAGAGGATAGAGGGCACTTACCAAAAGGTTCTGGGCAGTTAATGAGACAAAAATTAAAACATCCAATGGTAACATGATGGTCACCGAGGACCTTAGCAAAACAATTTCTCTTAGGCTAGGCAAGTCAAATTGGAACAGGTTGCAGAGTAGAACTGAATTTGGGAAGGCTGTGAATACCATCAACTCTCAGTGAAGTGTGATTGTGAGGAGGAGTGGAAAGCTAAAAGTAGCTATCCAAAAAGAATATGGAATCAAGGAATTTTGCTTGCTTTTTTTGTTTGTTTGTTTGTAGGAATCACTGGAACAAATTTTAACATTGAAGGGAAAGGTTTATAGTGAGAATGGTTCAAGTTTAGGAGAGAAAGGAAGTGATTAGTATTTCAAAAACCTTAAAAAGGCCTTTTAAAGTCCTTGTTAGCAAGAGGAGATAAGTTCCAGAAAATATGTGAGGGCCAAAATTAATCTTAACAATAAGAACAGATGCAAGTAGTTTTGTAGATTTGGCGTTTAGAAAATGGAAGATTTAAGGCTGATAACTTCTATTTTCTCAATGATATAGTTATTAACAGATGGTTTGATTAGGAAATGATGGGGAAAGAGAGAAATAAGATTGGGAAGATATGAAAAAAACACAAATGTGGGGCTCCTGGCTGTCAGTAGAGCATGCAACTCTTGATATCAGGGTTGTAAGTTCAAGAAAGTATCAAGAAATCTTTATACATTAGGTATAAAGATTACTTAAAGGGATGCCTGGGTGGTTCAGAGGTTGAGCATCTGCCTTTGGCTCAGAGCATGATCCCAGAGTCCTGGGATCAGTCCTGCATCAGTCTCCCTGCATGGAGCCTGCTTCTCCCTCTGCCTATGTCTCTGCCTCTCTCATGCTCTGTGTTTCTCATGAATAAATAAATAAATAAAATCTTTATTTAAAAAAAAGATTACTTAAAAATAAGTAAATAAATACAAATGTGGTAAAGTGAGCTCACTAAAGGCATGTAGTAAGAACAGCATTCAGAGTTAAAAGCCAATGGGATATTGCTATTCATAAATTTGAACTAAAACAGCCTGTTTTTAAATTATTAACTTATAAAAGCATCTAAAGGACAATTAGTCATATTCTTAATCTACCACTTTTGAATCAGATAGATCTGTATTCTCATTCAAATTCTGAACTGTCTGTCTTCCCTACGTAAAGTGAATCATTTAACCTGAGTTTCAGTTCCTTTCTCATGAAAAGTTGTTAATACCACCCACTTCCTGGAGGTATTAGCAGTTAATGAAATAACATGTGCATAATACATAAGAAATAAAAGTTATTCTCTCTCCTTGCTTTGGTTAAATAAGGATTTAAGCTATATTTGCAGTTTGGAATGTGAACATACATACAGTATGCATATATAGGGGAAATAGACTAAAAGTCTGCAAACCTTTCAGAAGACCATGTAGGTGGCTTAATATAAGATTCATAATTGTGTTATTTTTGACTGCTGACACATAAAAATCTAAGACAAAAAAATCCAAGGGAATCTTTGGTGATGTAAAACAGGGAACTCTATGAAGCTTTGTATTATCTGTATTTTGTAGTCATAATTTCAAAGTTGGATTATCACTTTATTTTTTTTCTTTTTAAGAACATAGTTAATTTTCAATTCACTTTCTTTTTGACATAGTTTTAGGGAGAATACCCTTTAGAATAGAGACTGGAGGATTAGCTAAAAACGGTGATCATGTATGGAGGTATAACATTTCTCAATATGAAATACTAAATGTAAAAAATGCTTGGCCTAAGATTCTACTTTCCAACCACAACAACATCGGTTCATCTCACATGCAATTGGAGAACCCTGTTGTACTGGTTCTAAGGTAGGACACACAGGCAGAGGAAAAATTATTAAGTTTCCTTACTACTTGCAGCCTACTGACAAGTCCTTGAGGTGGGCAGAGTGACTTTCCTCTAGGGACTGGATGCTGACACTTTGCTAAGGACAAAAGGCAATCTTAGCTCAACCCCCAGGATCCTGTAAGTCTACTCTAACATATAAAAATTACTTTGGAAACTTCATTTCTTATCACTACCCCCCCCCCACACACACACAAGATACAGGTTGGGAACCATCCCCAAGTATATGACCCAGTGATACTAGTCTGAAAGGCCTCATTGACTAAGGGACAGGTAGGGCTAGGTAGGGAGAAATAGGTAGGAGGCTATGTGATCAGGCTCACAGAAATCACAGAAATGATGAGGCATAGGGAAGCCAGAAATAAGGGAACAAATCAGACCATCCTCCTCTAAGTGTGTGTGTGGGGGGGGGTCTTTTTTATGACAGTCATATGGTGACCACAAAGAATGACCTGATCTCAAAGAGGAAGTAAGCCATTAAAGATGTTATCACCAGAATGCCTGGGTAGCTCAGATCATGATCTCAGGGTCCGGGGATTGAGTCCTACATTGGGCTCCTTGCTTGGCAGGGAGCTTGCTTCTCCCTCTGCCTCCTGCTCCCCCTGCTTTCATGCACACACTCTCTCTCTCCGACGAATAAATCTTAAAAAAAAAAAAAAAAAATGTTATCACCAGTCCTTACTCAAACCAAGACATCACAAGAATGATAAGGCCACAAGCTCCCTGGTCAGTTCTAAATAAAAGACTGTTGGTGGAGACCCATCTTGGCAACCCTGTCAGGATCCCTCTCACTCCTGAGAGTTTTTTCTGTATCCTTGCTGAATAAAACTCTATCACTTTACTCATTCCCCGTTGTCCACAAGATTCAATCTTTGGCTGGCTCCATGAGACAAGAACCTCACTTTCTTGTTACACTTCAACAAATGTTGTGTATTTTTCCTCCCCTTGTACTTGTGAGTACCTTTGTGGCTAACTTTTAATTAAGAGATTACAGCAGAAGTGATGCCGTATGACGTCTGTGGCTAGATCATAAAAATATCACACACTTCAGTGTTGCTTTTTCTTAAGACACTTGCTCTTAGAAGCTAAAACCAACATATTTTAAGAAAGTCCAAACTGGCCTATGCGAAGAGACCACTTGGAGACTCCATGCATATGTGCACCAGCCACCAGCCCAGCTGAAGTGCCAGTGAACAACCAGCATCATGCCCCAAATATGTGAGTGAAGATGCCTTCAGATTCCACCCCAAACTGTCAAGTAGCCCTATCTCCAAGCTAGAAGTTTTTTCAGAGGAAGCAATGAATAAAGACAGAGACACAATCCAACCTATTCTGCCCATTCTAAAGGCTGACCCCTGAATCCATCAGCCCAATAAAATGATTGTGTTAAAATTCTGAGTATTTTTTTAGTTTGTTATGAAAGAGTAAAAAGAAAAACTAACTTAGAACAGTATTTGACACAAAAAGTACCAAGAATATTATTTTATGGTTATTATTATTATATTTTTGCATATGCTGAATGAATTTTGTGTGTGTTTGTAACCCTTAATTCACCCTTCCTACACTACATGGTCTGATTCATATTGCTATGAATTTTCCATCTTCCTCTGAAGTGTGGAATGAAGTCTTTGGGAGTTGAGTATAAATATTTAACATAGGTTTTCTTCTAACTTTGGACTTTATAGTGATGAATTGCTGAAAGATTGAGAATCATGGTATAAAAAATAAGAACCTAGCAGAATACTTTAGAAAAAGGTAAAGATCTCAAAGCCAGAATGATAAAAAGATCCATTTTGTGGGCCATTGTTCTGTTATGGTTTACTAGGGAACAAGGCCCATTTGTGTCTTTTACAAAGATTTTCCAAACACAAATATAATCCCATATGAAGAAGAGAAAATGTGAAAGGATAAAAGATAACCCACAGATACTGAATACTGATTAAAGAAAAATGCTGTTGAGTGTCTTTGTTTGTTTTTCCAATCTATTTGACCTGGGACTTTTTCAACAGAAATCTATTTCCTAGAATGCTAATTATTTCAAGTTGATACATTTATCATTACTGTATCTCATGCCCAAGTCAAAAAGCAGAAATTCACTAAATTGACTGGATATTGACACTTAATTCTCCAGCTCTTTGCCAAAGAGCCTTGGATAAAATACATTCAGACTTTGTATTAAGAATGCATGTGTTTACAATTTTTTCCTATTAATTAAAAAATAATAAATTCAGTCTCAGGCACTTCCTGGAATTTTATGATTGCTGGTAAGGAACTAATATCTTCCGAACCTTTAATCCCTAGAAAATAATCAACTCTAATGCTATTATTCAACTTCAAGTTGGAGTACATAACTGCCTAAGGAAAATCATTATTGCAGTCCGCTGGGGACCTTTTTACCAAATGAAATTTGATGTCTGCTCTGAGAAACAAGTAATGCTTGCAGTAAATCCACAGCATAAAACCAGAGAGCTGTATTCAATTTACAGACACAGAGATAGATGTCAGTAATAGAAAAATACATATTATGGCCATATAGTTTTGCTTTTTTCTTAAAAAACCCACTATCTTAAGTTTTCCATGTACATCATAGTTTACAAAAAAATACCACAGAAAACACAATATAATTTGCTCATTTGATTTCTTTTTTTGTTGCTAGCTTTGAAATATAAAATGATACTGTTCTCTCTTTGAGAAAAATATTAAACTTTTCTGAAAACTACCAAGAGTTCTGGAGTGCCTGGGTGGCTCAATCAGTTAAGTGTTCAATTTTTGATTTAGGCTCAGGTCACAATCTCAGGATTGTGAGACTGAGCCCTGCGTTGGGCTCTGTGCTGAGCATGGAGACTGCTTAAGATTCTCTCTCTGCTCCTCCTCTCTTGTTAAAGAAAAAAAAAGTTATCAAGGATTCAGGATTAGTGATATTTTAACCATAAATGGTAGAAACTTAGAAGTGAGCTTGAAAAACTTTTGGAATATAACTATTCTTCTCAGATATGTATGTAAAAAATGGTAATTATTTGAAATTTCACATGACACTCTGAAAGCAAATATACAGTCCCCATCCCCCTGGTCATTGTATTACTGAACACCTTTACCACATCTCCCCTAACTCATCAACAGGACACACTCTTTATTCCATTATCAGCACAACAATCAAAGTATTCTTTCTAAAAATCCATCTGCATTAGTGATTTCCACATTTGGCGTCTTGTAATAGTTCTTTATTACCTATAAGATAATATCCAAGTATAGTTAAACATATACCATTCAACCATAAACTCTAAACTAGTTAAGAACATGCCATTTTATTACAGTAACTTTAGAACTGTGCACATGCTAAGACTTTGAACAATATTTAACATCTCTAATCTTTTATTCACATTTGAATGAAATGATAATACAAATGATCTTAGGACTAATTCTATTGCTAAAGGCGCCATATTTATTATAAGAGATGAGTGAGCTGAAAATATATATATATATATATTTTACAAATTAAGCTTTTATTCTTATCCTGTAGAATATTATCTATAGAATTAAAATAAAACTGATTAATGAAATTAGTCTGCAGTGTTTATTACTTGACATATAGAAAACAACAACATTTAAAAGTTTTTATAACCAAATTAGTATAAAAAATGACTCAAATTCTCAACTGGAATAATCGCTGGGTAAAAGCATAATGGGGTGTAATGCATTCAAGAAAGCCTGCAGGACACTTAAAGAAAAAAAAGCAAAACAGAAATGTTGACAAATGAAACAGTATTACAAAGGTTTTAATGTAGGTTTCTAAAAAAAAGTTATTGAAATTAAAGTACTCTTTTTAAGAAGAATTCAAGGTGTGAAATGAGGTTGTAATATTTTAAATCAGGTCTACATCAAAAAAGATTGGTGAGAGCAGCAGCTGTTTGGAGATCAGCAGAGAAATAGCACACCTCAGCCTCTCCTGGTTAGAATGGCCTAAATTTAGCAGCACTTGGAATTCCAGGGAGAGCCTAAATCACCCTGTGAGATCTAGTTTGAACTAACAAATTTCTTTCTTCAAGGTTCTTTCAGAGACAGAATATATATCCCTTCCACTTAGTGGTACAGTTTTAATCTTGAGATACTTGTTACAAATATGTGTCTATGTCACATTAGAAAAGGATTAAGAACTGAAAATTTGATTATGTAAACCTGCATTTCCATTGACCAACAAACATAGCTGACTCTCAACACAAATAAACACACATACATGCATACAAACACACAAACATCCACCCCAAAACACATATGGACACATTTTGTCAGAGATCAATTGAGCATTTTGCCTTCCTAGGTCATAAATGATCAAGCTCTTTAAAATTTCAGACATTAACCAAAAGACTTTTTGAATGAAATGTTTTTGGAAAGCTCAGATTCTTTCTATACTGAAATTGTTGTCCTTGGTTTTGTTTCTAAATATTAATACCTTATCTGATGTTGATTAGATATGAATTTTTTATATAACTCCCCTTCTATTCTTTTGAAGAGCAGATCCTGTGTATTCTAAAATATATTTTTTAACTGAGAATAAGGCATAAACAATAAGAACATAAAGTACAGTATATAGAAGATAATATATAAAATATTGTTTTGTAGTAATAGTAATGATATTTAATGTCAATATGGTAGGTAGAAGCTAGATGTGAGCAATGGAAGGAAGGTCCTGAGGCAGAGTCCCACATCCTTGAGAGACACTAGCTGGAGGCAAAGACCGTGATAAATAGCACACATTAGAAGCCCAAGGGAATAACATCCTGGCCTTGTGACTTCCAAGACCTTGGGGGCTAATAGACCAAAAACCGTAAGTTCAGAGCACTGAAGTTCTTCTCTTCCACCTTGGCCCTAGTCATCCATAGACTCATCATAATGCTTTTGCATTGAGGCTGTAACTTCTCCCCCATGGAGAAAGGCTGCCATGCTGATTCTGGTAAAAAAAAAAAAAAAAAAAAAAAAAACCTTGTGGGGGGCAGCCAGGGTGGCTCAGCAGTTTAGTGCCGCCTTCAGCCCAGGGCGTGATCCTGGGTATCCAGGATCAGGTCCCACATCAGGCTCCCTGTGAGGAGCCTGCTTCTCCCTCTGCCTGTCTTCTTTGCCTCTCTCTCTCTTTCTCTCTCTCTCTCTCTCTCTCTCTCTCTCTCATGAATAAATAAATAAAAATCTTAAAAAAAAAAAAAACCTTGTTGGGTCAACAACCAGTCCCTACCTGTAGAAGTAGTCCCCCAAATAATTGGAAGCAGTCACCATTAGCGACCACTCCACTGTACACCACAGTTGCTCCCAGCCCAGAGAGACCCAACAAATACCCAATCCCCAAACAACCCAGGGGCTCACTCTCCCACCTTGGGAGTGTACTTTCCACTTTAATAAACTGCTTTGTGCTTGCTACTTTCCTTCTGGCTGTCTTTATTCCAGCAGGGATCATCAGTAAATCTTTTTGTGGGAAATTTAAGAACTGAAACTTCGATTCATATAATATGGACTCTCCTGTCAGTAACAAATATACTAATTTAGAAAATATATGCATTAGTAATTAACATTTCCCTAAACTTGTAGTGTGCACTTGAATCTCTGAAGCACATATTTCTATTTTAATGATAAAAATAATGCTAAATAAAATGTAAATTCTGATAGCATTCGAGACACCTTTTATATAGGAACTCATAAGTAAATTACTTTCAATTTATAAATTCATCCTTATTTCCTTATTATCCTCCTGAAGTTTATTTCCATGAGTTGCAAAATCCCAGATTAAAATTTGAAAACTATCAGCTGTACATATTACAAAGATCCCAACCTATCCTTTGAAAAAAAATATATATTCCTATTGAAATGCAAATATAAAAGTTACAATTGATCTTTACAATTGATCTTTTTTTCTGATTGGTAAGAATATATATATTTTTGACTCATACACACATGAGTTAGGGACAAATGGGGCTAGCAGGGCTAGCTAGGGGGTCACAGAATCAGCCTCACAAAAATCCCCAAAATGCTGAGGTGTATGGAAACCAGAGATAAGGGAACAAGCCAGACCACCCTGCCTTAGGTGTGGGTGGGGAGAGTGTCTTTTTTATGACAGTCATCTGTGATCAACAAAGAATAACCAGACCGCAAAAAAGGAAGCCATTAAAGATGTTATCACCAGTCCTGACTCAATGATGATATCAATAGACATGTTCAAAGGATTTAGGTTCCCTGATTGGCTTTCAATAAAAGACTAATCCTACAAGCCCTCAGTGCCAATCCTATCAGGAACCCATCTCACTTCTAAGAACTTTCTCTGTACCCTCACTTAATAAACTTCTATCGCTTTTCTCACTTGCCTTTGTCCGCGAGATTCATTCTTTGACTCCGTGAGAAAAGAACCAAGCTCTCCTGTGTCATACACACATTTTTTTAGTCCAGACGTTAATACTGCTACAATTTATTTCCATGCTTCTTTTATTCTTTTACTGCATATGCAATATATATAGATAATGAATCTATATTCATATGGAATTATATATATAATATATTTATTATGAATACTACATTGTACTATTTTATGTTTTGAAACTTTATATAATCCATATCATGCTACCTGTCTTTTTTTTCTGCAACTTCCATTTTTCACTCAGTTTTTTACAGATGTATACATATTAGCATATGTGGCTCTGATTCATTCATTGTCACTGCTATGGAATAAAAGTTTGTATAAATACACCAAATTTATTCATCTAGTCTCATTCATGGAACTTGGGTTTTATGTGTAATTTTTCATTATTAAAAATAATAATGCAAGTGACACTTGCATATGTTTCTTGGGCACATAACTACACATAGAATTGCTGGATTTAGAGTAACTGCTCTCTGCTACCAAACTCTCCTATATAATGTAGTAATTTTAGTCAGTTTCTTAAGCTTTTGCCCATTAGATGAATGTGGAAGACACACTCTTAGGGTGTACCCCAGTGAGTCACACTCTTGGGTAATCCTTTTCCCCTAAATGTAGGTGAGACCTATGACTTGCTGTGAATATAGCAATGGTCACTCCCTTGATTAGATTACATTATATGACAAAAATACAGGGATTTTGCAGATAATGAAAGTTCCTAATTAGCTGACTTTTAGTTCATCAAAATAAGATCACCCTGGTAAGATTGATCTAGTCAGATGAGCAAGTTTTTTAAAAGTGGGTCTGTGAGTGGAGGGATGGGTGAAAAGGGTGACAGGGATTAAGGAGTGCATTTGTCCCAATCAGCACCTGGTGGTGCATGGGAGTGTTGAATCACTGGATTGTACACCTGAAACTAATGTAACACTGGATGGCAACTATACAAGAATTAAAAATTTTTAAAAAGTGGGTCTAGATGTCAGAGACTTGAAGTAGCAAAGTGTCCCTCCCAATCTGACTTTCCCCTTTCCCGGATTTGAAGAAGCAAGCTTCCATGAAGTCTACAGTCTCAGGAAAATAAATTCCGCCAAAAGCCAAAGGGAGCTCAAAAGTACACCTTTCCCTAGTTAAGCCTTCATATAGGAAAACAGCTAGCTTTGCAGATATCTTGGTTTCAGTTTTGTGAAACCATGAGCAGATAATTCAGCTAAGCAGAAATTCAGCAAAGCCACACCAGATTCTTTTTCTACAGAAAATAAGGTGCAATAAATGGATGTTGTTTAAACCCACAAAATCTTTGATGATTTGTTAAGGAAGTATAGAAAACTAAAACAATGGTTATGAGATGCTATCTTGTTTTTGTTTTAATTTATACATTTTAGGTTCTAGGACACAGAGCACCTTTTCACATATATCTTGGCCATTCAGATATCCTTTTCAATACACTGCCCACTGATATCCTTTTTCTATGTTTCTCTGGGGTTATTTTCCTTTTTCTCTTTCATATATAGGTGTTCTTTGTATACAAATTTATTGCTTTAAGCATATTTCAGTTGTTAATGGTATTTTTGTTTTCAGAAAATTTTAAATTTTACCTCGTTTAAATGTACTAATTTTTATGATTTTTAAAAAGATTTCATTTATTTATTCACAAGAGACAGAGAGAGAGAGAGAGAGAGAGAGAGAGAGATGCAGAGACATAGAAAGAGGGATGGAGGGAGGAGAAGCAGGCTCCATTCAGGGAGCCCTATGCGGGACTTGATCCCAGGACTCCAGGATCGTGGCCCGAGCTGAAGGCAGATAGCGCAATTACTGAACCACCTAGGCATCCTTAATTTTTATAATTTATTGTAGACTTTCAAATACTATTCCCATTTCTAGTATCTCAAGAAACAGAAAGTCTAGAAAATATAAACATCAAAGTAAATGAATCTTCTACTACATGGATAATGTTTTTCTTGACCTGGGACCTATTAAAATTAATATTCAAGGGATACTAGTTCTTAGCTATTAATAAGAATCATACTCAGTTACCTAAAACAGCATTTTTCAATGTAATGCAAACAAATATTCAAGACTAAGGTGAGGAATGAGTATGTGAATATTGGCCAATACTGGCCTACAACACATGAAACATACCCAGAAACTATGTATTAGCATTTATCTTTCATTTCCAATTTTCTCAATAAGATAGATGCTGCTTCACTGGAAACAACCAATATTTCAGTATGGTTATGTTCTTGGGTCTAATTGCCACTGCCAGATTGCCTACAGCAGATCTCTATGTTCAAAAATGACTACAATTAAAAGGATTTTGAAGACCAGCAGTAATATAGCGCCAAAGAATCAGTATGACTATACTCTTCTCATCTTCATTTTAAAATATGAATGTATTTCTTCTGAGAAAAATAAAAACAGAAAATATGTAGACATAGAAATATATATAAAAATGATGGAAGATGCATGTAAGAGAGAATAAACTCCACATTAAATTCAGATCCTGCTCTGTGAAACACAAATAAGATTTAAGGGAGGTGGCAGCTTTGCAGGAAATATAATTACTTGGCCTGCAAGATGTGTATTATTGTTATGTGGCAGAGCATCACAAGGGATATTAAGTCCTCACGGTGTCAGCTGGCAGCAGATCAAGGAGTCCGGGAAGAGAAGGAATCACCAGAATAGCAGAAAGCCAAGTGATAGGAGTAGGAACCTCAGTAATTGACCAAGAGATAGAGACAAAATAGATCAGCAAGGAACCTGATAAAAAGTAGCCAGAGTAGATAAGGTAGAGATATTCAAATCAGTCATTGGCTCGCCTGGGCGGTTTAGCACCTGCCTTCAGCCCAGGGCATGATCCCAGAGTCCTGGGATCGAGTCCTACATCGGGCTCCCTGCGTGGAGTCTGCTTCTCCATCTGCCTGTGTCTCTGCCTCTCTCTGTCTCTCTGTCTCTCATGAATAAATAAATAAAATCTTAAAAAAATAAATCAAACAGTCATCAAGTGGTCATAGTTTCTGGGGGAAAATAAACAAGACTAGCCTGTGGTCTCAGAGCTCAGTGATCTCAGACTATTTGGAACAACAGATTTACATATATTTGTCTTTATATCAGGCAGCTCAGTGAATAACAGAATGCTTCAGAGGCACAGAGGTACAAGTGTGATTCTGACTGGGAAGATTAGGGAAAGCAACAAAGAAGTGTACGATCCAAGTTTGGCCTTGAGTTATATGTTCACTGGGAAAGAGAAAACATGAGAGAGGGCATTCCAGGCAACAGAAACACTGTGATCAGCAATCAGGAAATGATCCAGGCAGAGAATACAGGTTGTGGGTGGATGTCAAGAACAGAAACCATAATCTGTGCAAAAAAGGGTTGTGCTTGGACTAGGGATCTGAATATCAAGGAAAAAAGGTAAGGGGAAGCCCAGGTGCATCTACTCAATTCTCCTTACTAGTCTTGGTAATGAGTTGTGATTCCTCAGTCATATATGAAAAAAATATAACATACTATCATTATTTCATTAAATATATATTTATTCAGAATTAGGAACAGATTATTAAGAAAGCCAGAAAGAAGATAACAAAGCTGGACTTAGAAAGGTGAGCCAAGGGAGCTGAAGTACATGCCATTGCTTCTTTTAATCCTCAAAATATGTGAGAATAGGTAAAAAGGTAGAGAAAAATGGTAGGAAAGACACATTTTCAGAGCTCTTTTTTCATTATTGTTTTAAGAGTTTACAAATTTCCTCTCCATTCTCCTCCTGCCAAACAACTGAAGATTACTGCCATACTTTCTTGCAGCAACATATACTTTGGACCTTTAATTATGCAATCTTCATGTTGTTTAATAGATGTTTTCCTTTCTCCCCTTACCCCCTTTCCTGACTAAATGTAAACACTAGGAAGGAATAAATGCACCTCTTAAAACAATTGTGTTAGATCCAAGGACCCCAACTACCTTATAATGTCACTTACAATACAGTAAGGGACCTGATTCGACACAGCATATAGCCAAAGTTAACACAGAGGTCTAGTAGTAAAGACTTATTAGATGATTTCCATAAACAGCCATATAACGGGAAAAGGGAAAATTGCACCAAGAAATAAAAAAATAACTTGGTAACATCTACTTATTTATTTTCTCTGTCACAAACAAAATGACAACAAGAAACAATATTATTAGCTATAGAAATAATGGAAGAAACAGCTCTACATTTTCATATTTAAAATGATATATTTTAACAATAATGTGCCAGGTATTTTCTTTGTTAAACATCTTTGACTGAAAAGGATGGCATAATATATGCTTAAAATATAATCTATCATTACTGTCACCTTAAATACTGTGAATTTTTATGACAGCACATATTCAAAAATGCTTTACATTTCGAATCTATAAAGGAATAAGTATTTTCTTTCAAAGGACAAATATCATTCATTCTTGACAATTCATTGCCTCTCATACCAAAAGTGTTCCTGGGACAAAATTTGAAATCTGGGGACAATTATATTTATCTATATCTGTCCCTGATTGTTTCATTTTTTTTTTATATTTGTACCTAATGCCTAATAAGCTGGTTCTCAGTAAATTATTTTTTGAAAGGCAAGTAAAATCTCAGTTGGCAAGAAAAAGAAGATGATTGTAAATTGTTTTTTTGGGGTGTCTCTTTCCAAAGGCCGATACTCTGTTCTCACTGCATTAGAAAACCGGATGGCATGTAAGCACTAAGAGATGATTTGTTTAGTGACATAATATTACTGCACAGAAAATTTTAATTACATGCTTTTACACTTAGTTATCAGTTTTCTACTTTTAAATGGCACAGCTATAAATTTTTTACATTTATATGATTGTGTAAAACAACCTCCTTCCTTGAGTCCCTCCTTCCTTGAGTCCCTCCTTCCCACCCCCCGCTCTACCTCAAGATAGTAAATTGTGTCTATACAGTGTCAGGAGCTCTTTGAGCATTCTGTTACTACATGTAAAACTGCATGAACATGTGGGTGTACTTGGGAGAGAAAATTTATGAATTTTTGAGAATCTTTAAAGGTTACTTGATTCCAAATATCAAGATCATAGATTTTTCTGGGAATTTAAAATGATGCCATATACTTCCCTCATAAACAGTGAATGACAAATTATATCCCTATATTTATCTATATCCTGGCAAGAAAATCATTAGTAGCAGTGATATAAAACCTCATTGGAGGGGAAATTCAAACTTCGGAATTCAAATTCAGGAAGATTTCACAAAAATGCATTTTACTTCAAGGTAGCTGGCATTGTGTATAATAAATCTACACCGCTGAAATTCTTTGACCAGCATATTGAGTACATAAATCATATAAATTGATTGGGTTTTTCACTATATTTTTATATATTTCTTAGACACTGAGGCATCTAATAAAATGTACAAAGTTATTTCTGCTCAATTATACTTTCAAAAAGGAAATGTGTGACTAAGATTCTATAACATAAAAATATGTATTAAAATATTTGACTTTCAGGGTGACCCATGTGGTGCATCAGTTAATCCTCTGACTCTTGGGTTTTAGCTCAGATCATGATCTCAGAGTTGTGAGATCAAGGCCCCAAGTTGAGCTTTGCGCTCAGTGCAGAGTTGACTTGCGACTCTCTCTCTGTCTCCCTCTGCCCCCTATACCACTCATGCACATGCTAGGCACTCTCTCTCTCCAATAAATAAATCTTTAAAATGTTTGACTTTTAGTATGATTCATATTTAAGACATGTGTGATAGTTTTTTTTTAAGATGTTATTTATTTATTCATGAGACACACATAGAGAGAGGCAGAGACATAGGCAAAGGGAGAAGCAGGCTCCCTGTGGGGAATCTGATGCAGGGCTCAATCCCAGGACCCCGGTATCACAACCTGAGCCAAAGTCAGACACTCAACCACTGAATCACCCAGGTGCCCCTGTGTGATAGGGTTTAAAAAGTAAAAGCAGGGGTACCTGGGTGGCTCACTTGGTTAAGCACGGACTCTTGGTTTCTGCCCAGGTCATGATCTCAGGGTCATGAGATCAAGCCCCATGTGGCGCTCTGCTCTTATTCTGGACTCTGGGATTCCCTCCCTCTCTTTTAGCCTCTCTCCCAGCTCATTCTCTCTCTCTCTCTCTCTCTCTCTCTCTCTCTCTCTCTCTCTCAAATAAAGTAAATAAATAAAATCTTTTTTAATATTTTATTTATTTATTTATGAGAGACACAGAGAGAAAGAGGCAGAGACATAAGCAGAGAGAGAAGCAGGCTCCACGCAGGGAGCCCAAAGTGGGACTTGATCCCTGAACTTCAGTATCACACCCTGGGCCAAAGACAGGCACTCAACCACTGAGCCACCCAGGAGTCCAAATAAAATATTAAAAAAAAAAAAGAAAGAAAGAAAAGCAAATTTTTATTAATAATTAGAAAAACCAGTATCAACTAAGTGCTCACTATAACCTAGGTGTATTTTTAACTCCTTATATTTTCTTAGAGGTCATAAGAACTTCGTGAGTGAGGTAATACTATTATTTGCATATTACACATAAGAAAACAGATGCAGAGTTTAAGTTATTTGCCCCAAATCCCACTGTTAGTGATAGATCCAGAATTAAAACTCATGGAGTCTAACGGAGGAAACTACTCTTAGCCAACTGTAACCACTATATTCTGTTGCTTCCCTAAAAAATCTTCCCATAAGAGATGCCTGGGTGGCTCAGTGGTTCAAACATCTGCCTCTGGCTCATGTCATGATCCCCAGGTCTGGGATTGAGTCCCACATCAGCCTCCCCCAGGGAGCCTACTTCTCCCTCTACCTATGTCTCTACCCCCTCCCTGTGTCTCTCATGGATAAACAAATAAAATCTTAAAAAAAAATCTTCCCATAAAAGATTAAACCTTTTAGGTTAATATTTTTTAGTCTAAGATTCAGTGGGAAAAGACTAAAAGGCTTTAACACTTCTCTTTACAAAGTGTTCTCTCCCCCTCCTTTTTTTATGAACACATAAAGCACTGTATCTCCTCATTTGCCTTTATAATTTTTTGTATATTTGCGTTTTATTTCAATCACTTTGGGTCAATTGCATTAAATCTATTTTATACAAGTCACAAAAATCATTAAATCTACTTCTGATTTTTTTTCTTAAACTTTCCCCAGAAGTGATTATTTAAAATAATTTTCAATAGAACTCATTTTACATTAGGCACTGATAAGAACATGAATACAGAGACAGAAAAATGTAGTCCTGCCACTGCAGTGAGCCCTAAAGAAGTGCTTGAATTATTTTTAACAATATTATTTTTAATTTATTTTTATTTGATGCTCCAGAAATGGCAAACCATTTTAAATTGCAGTTCTTTCAGTGCTGGTGAAGCTGTGAAACTTCTATATATATTAGGCATTTATAATCTTTTGTGTTTATGTGAATTTCCTCTTCAAATCATTTTATCGATTTTTCTACTTCTTTTATTTTTTTATTTTTTTTATTTTTTCTCTACTTCTTTTAAAACTTATTTTGTTAATATAATATTTTATACTATGCATTAATCAAACAGGTCTTACATATCTTTTTTTAAGGATTTTATTTATTTATTAATGAGAAACACAGAGAGAAAGGCAAAACAGAGACAGAAAGAAAAGCAGGCTCCATGCAAGGAGCCCGATGTGGGACTTGATCCCAGGACCACGGGATCATGCCCTGAGCCAGAGACAGATGTTCAACTGCTGAGCCACCCAGGCATCTCAAGTTTTATGTATTATAAATATCCTCTCTCATTTAAACTCTAAAAGACATTGGGCATAGTTTGTAATTATGGTTAAAAAAACTAATAAATTTATGTTAAAGTTATATAGTTTATGATTAAATATAAAACTACAGGATGCCTGGGTGGCTTCAGCTCAGGGTGTGATCCCAGGATCACAGAATAGAGTCCCACATAGGGGTCCCTCAAGGAGCCTACTTCTCTCTCTCCCTATGTCTCTGCCTCTCTCTCTGTGTCTCTCATGAATACATAGGCAAAATCTTTACATATATATATATATATATATATATATATATATATATATAACTACAAAATTACAACATGCTATTTTGTATAAAAAATTAGAAAATCGGGACACCTGGGTAGCTCAGTAGGTTAAGTATCTGACTTTGGCTCAGGTCATGATCTCAGGGTCCTGGGATTGAGCCAGTCTCAATCATCGAGCTCACCGAGGAGTCTGATTGTCCCTCTCCCTCTGCCCTTCCCCCTTCCTTGTGCTCATACTCTCTCTCTCTCTCTCAAATAAATAAATAAATAAATAAATAAATAAATAAATACTTTTTTAAAAAAAGAAATTGAAAAAATCAGTTCAAACCCAAGAGGAATGGACACCTACTACATATAGTTGTATAAATAAGTAAGAATGCTGCAATATGATTAAAATATAGTTTAAATTTTGGGCAGTATATGTTAAAATTAAATACATACTAAATTAAAAGTGGGGCACTGACTTTGCAAAATTAAAATTATTTAAGAATTTTGTCTCAATTTAATTTGCCTCCAGAAATTATGTAATAATTATAATTATTTCTATTTTACACAATAGTTTTATGTAGATAACTTTCTGTATATATCCCTACTTGTTCTTATATCACTTAAATGACAGAGTCTGTATGTCAAATATTTACCAAAAAAAAAAAAAATGAACACACACATACACTTGCACACCAATGCACACATACAATTAGAGCAAAACTGTTTTAATGGACCATGAAGAGCACTAGAACCGTGCTCCATTCAAGGAGCACTTATGTAGAATCTGCAACAGGCCTAGCATGTTTCCATATTCTAGTGACCCAAGGGTAAATAAAACATAATACTTAAAAACATAATACTTGCCCTTGAGAAGTACATAGTCTGGTTGAAAATGGGAGAAATATATATACTTCTTAAAATGCATGAAGGTAAATATAAATAGATTTAACTTCGGGCACAGTGATAGGAAAACAACTGAATCTGGATAAAAGGTTTCAGAGAAAAGGTTTCACAGAAAAGGAAATAAGGGAACAAAATCCTATAGAAGCACTAGGAATTAGCCAGGCAGAGGAAACAATGTATATAAAGATAGAGAAATGTGTAACAGTCAAAGGTGTTATGAGTTATTTAATAAAATTGAGCAGAGGGAGACAAACCTGGGAAACAAAGGGTTGTAGAAGGGGAGGTGGGTGGGGGGATGGGGTAACTGGGTGACAGGCATTAAGGAGGGCACATGATGAGATGAACACTGGGTGTTATACTATATGTTAGCAAATTGAGTTTAAATAAAATATTAGAAATAAAAAAGACTGAGCAGAGGCTGTGGACAAAAGGATGATAATTGATGATGGGGAAAAAATAGAGTCAGAAACCATATCATGGTGCAAGTCTGAGGCCTTAAGATTTTTATTCTTGAGATGATGGATAACTTAAAACACATACACACACATATATTTATAATATAAATATATTTATAATAGATACATGTGTGTATATATGTGTGTATACATATATATGAGAATCTCATGGTTTCATTCATACTTCAGATGGAATTCTGCTGGCATTTATGGAAAGACTGGAGGCAGAGCTGCTAGTGAGAAGGCCTGGCAAGAATGCAAGTAGAGATTCATTAAGGACAGGCACAAAGATATAGCAGTGGGGATGGAGAGGACATGGCAAATTCTAGAGATATTCCAGAGTTAAAATTGTGAAGAACTAATGACCTTTTGATGAACTAAGGGATAATTTAAAAAAATTAGCCAGGTAATGTTATTAATTCCATAATGGGACTCTAAAAGAGCAATGGATTTGTGTTAGGATTAAGGAAAATGACTTTAATGAAATTATTTTGCATTTCTGATACCTGTGAGTTCCAGTCCTTGCTTATTTAACTCATATCTATTTCCTGTTTCCCTTACTGCATTTCTCCACCTCCCTTGTTAAATAGCTTCAGCAAGCCAGGACAAAAGGAAGGAAGGTAGGAAGAGAGGAATGGGGTGGATGTGGGGGATGCTACTAATATCTGGTAGGTAGAGGGCAGGAAGGTGCTACATATCCAGCACATGACAAGCCCCAAAGAATTATCTGACCAAAAAGGGCTAACATTGTCAAAGTTGAGAAATCCTGCTACAGAGCACTGCAATGCCAACTGGCATTTTTTAGATATTGCTATGCATAGTGACTAGGTGGCTCAAGGGTTGAGCATCTGCCTTTGGCTCAGGGCCTGGTCCCTGAGTCCAAGGATCAAGTCCCACAGCAGGCTTCTTGCATGGAGCCTGCTTCTCCCTCTGCCTATATCTCTGTCTCTCTCTCTGTCTCTCATAAAAAAATAAATAAAATATTTTTAAAAAAAGATATTGTTATGCATAAGCTTCGGTGGAATAGATTTTTATGATGCTGGTGACTATTTTATGTCATCCAATTATCTGAAGATAGCAGTCCTGTTTCTTAATACATCCACATATATTAAGTAGTGTTGTAGAAAATACTGATTTACTAACTAAGCTTTTTTTCTGAAATATACATTTTGTGTTTCAAGTGCTTTAAATAAGAACTAATTTCTTAATGCAGCATATAAAATATATTAAGGTCAACATTTTTATTTGTTTACATGTTTTTTTATAATAAATTCTTGAAATGTTTTATTTCTTTTCACTGAGATGGCACTTGTTACATTACTCTTTAAATTTAAAAACTCCGTTCCGAAGGATAGAAAGGGATAGAATACTTCCAAACTCGTTTTATGAGGCCAGCATCACCTTAATTCCAAAACTAGACAAATCCCACCCACCAAAATGGAAAATTATAGAGCAATATCCCTGATGAACACAGATGCAAAATTCTCAACAAGATACTAGCCAATAAGATCCAACAGTACATTAAGAAGATTGTTCACCATGACCAAGTGGGATTTATTCCTGGGATGCAAGGTTGGTTCAACACTCATAAAACAATCAACATGATAGATCACATCAACAAGAGAAAAAACAAGAATCATATGATCCTCTCAATAGATGCAGAGAAAGCATTTGACAAAATACAGCATCTATTCCTGATCAAAACTCTTCAGAGTGTAGGGATAGAGGGAACATTCCTCAGCATCTTAAAAGCCATCTACAAAAAGCCCACAGCAAATATCATTCTCAATGGGGAAACACTAAAAACCTTTCCCCTAAGATCAGAAACACGACAGGGATGTCCACTCTCACCACTGTTATTCAACATAGTACTAGAAGTCCTAGCCTCAGCAATCAGGCAACAAAAAGAAATAAAAGGCATTTAAATTGGCAAAGAAGTCAAATTCTCCCTCTTTGCAGATGACATGATACTGTACATAGAAAACCCAAAAGACTCTACCCCAAGATTGCTAGAACTCATACAGCAATTCAGCAATGTGGCAGGATACAAAATCAATGCCCAGAAATCAGTGGCATTTCTATACACTAACAATGAGACTGAAGAGAGAGAAATTAAGGAATCAATCCCATCTACAACTGCACCCAAAAGCATAAGATACCTAGGAATAAACCTAACCAAAGAGGTAAAGGATCTATACCCTAAAAACTACAGAACACTTCTGAAAGAAATTGAGGAAGACACAAAGAGATGGAAAAATATTCCATGCTCATGGAGTGGAAGAATTAATATTGTGAAAATGTCTATGCTACCCAGTGCAATTTACACATTTAAAGCAATCCCTATCAAAATACTATGGACTTTCTTCAGAGAGTTGGAACAAATCATCTTAAGCTTTGTGTGGAATCAGAAAAGACCCCAAATATCCAGGGGAATACTGAAAAAGAAAACCAGAGCCGAGGGCATCACAATGCCGGATTTCAAGTTGTACTACAAAGCTGTGATCATCAAGACAGTGTGGCACTGGCACAAAAACAGACACATAGATCAATGGAACAGAATAGAGAACCCAGAAATGGGCCCTTAACTCTATGGTCAACGAATATTCGACAAAGCAGGAAAGACTATGCACTGGAAAAAGGACAGTCTCTTCAATAAGTGGTGCTGGGAAAATTGGACATCCACAGGCATGGGATCCCTGGGTGGCGCAGCGGTTTGGCGCCTGCCTTTGGCCCAGGGCGCGATCCCGGAGACCCGGGATCGAATCCCACATTGGGCTCCCGGTGCATGGAGCCTGCTTCTCCTTCTGCCTGTGTCTCTGCCTCTCTCTCTCTCTCTGTGACTATCCTAAGTAAATAAAAATTAAAAAAAAAAAATCTGGACATCCACAGGCAGAAGAATGAAACTGGACCATTCTCTTACACCATACACAAAAATAGACTCAAAATAGATGGAAGATCTAAATGTGAAACAAGAATCCATCAAAATCCTAAAGGAGAACACAGGCAACACCCTTTTTGCACTTGGCCACAGTAAATTCTTGCAAGATATAACTATGAAGGCAGAGGAAACAAAAGCAGAAATGAACTACTGGGACTTAATCAAGATAAAAGGCTTCTGCACAGGGATCCCTGGGTGGCACAGCGGTTTGGCGCCTGCCTTTGGCTCAGGGCGCGATCCTGGAGACCCGGGATCGAATCCCATATCAGGCTCCCGGTGCATGGAGCCTGCTTCTCCCTCTGCCTATGTCTCTGCCTCTCTCTCTCTCTGTGTGACTATCATAAATAAATAAATTTAAAAAAAAAATTTAAAAAAACGGCTTCTGCACAGCAAAAGAAACAGTCAACAAAACTAAAAGACAACATACAGAATGGGAGAAGATATTTGCAAATGACCTATTAGATTAAGGGCTAGTATCCAAGGTGTATAAAGAAACAAACAATCCAACCATGAAATGGATTCTTCTTTCACCAAAGAAGACATAGACATGGCCAAAAAGCACATGAGAAAGTGCTCTGCATCACTTGCCATCAGGGAAATACAAATCAAAACCACAATGAGATACCACCTCACCCCAGTGAGAATGGGGAAAATTAAAAAGACAGGAAACAACAAATGTTGGAGAGGATGCGGAGAAAAGGGAACACTCTTGCACTATTGGTGGGAATGTGAACTGGTACAGCCACTCTGGATAACTGTGTGGAGGTTCCTCAAAGAGTTAAAAATAGAACTACCCTCTGGCCTAGCAATTGCACTGCTGGGGATTTACTCCAAAGATACAGATGCAGTGAAAAACTGAGATACCTGCACCCCAATGTTTATTGCAGCGATGTCCACAATAAGCAAACTGTGGAAGGAGCCTTGGTGTCCATCAAAAGATGAATGGGATATTACTCAGCCATTAGAAAGGACGAATACCCACCATTTGCTTCAACATGGATGGAACTGGAGGGTATTATGCTGAGTGAAGTAAGTCAATTGGAGAAGGACAAACATTATATGGTTTCATTCATACAGAGAATATAAAAAAATAGTGAAAGGGATTAAAGGGGAAAGGAGAGAAAATGAATGGGAAATATCAGAGAGGGCGACAGAACATGAGAGATTCCTAACTCTGGGAAACGATCAAAGGGTGGTGGAAGGGGAAGTGGGCAGGGGGTTGGGATGAGTGGGTGACGGACACCGTTGGGATGACTGGGTGACAGGCACTGAGGGGAGCACTTGATGGGATGAGCAGCGGGTGTTATACTACATGTTGGCAAATCAAACTCCAATAAAAAATATACAAAAATAAATAAATTTAAGAACTGTTTTCTGAAATTGGAGCACTAAATTTTCAAACTCATTTGCTTAACAGTATTTGTGGAAAACAATAATAAATCTCTAAATATTTATAAATTATTAAAAGCAAACATAATTAACTCCTATAAATATCTCAAATGAATCATATTTCCTCCTTTACATTTAATAGAGTGTGAAACTAATTTAGACTTCTGTTCACTCCTTTGAGAATCGTCTTTATAAATATTACTAGCAGAGTGGAGGAAATACAGTTTCTTATGATATTTGTGCAAGAACTAGTATGATTTCTTGACTGGTGTCTAATTCTAACAGATATCTGCCAAAGCAAGCAAATCAGCTGTCCAGTCAGACACTGTTAACAGACTACACCGAAGGTATAATCACCAAAACCATAGCAGTGTGCTTGCATTTAGAACTCATTTCAATAAGTCAATCAGAGAAGGACAAACATTATATGGTCTCATTCATTTGGGGAATATAAAAAATAGTGAAAGGGAAAAAAGGGGAAAGGAGAAAAAATAAGTGGGAAATACCAGAAAGGGAGACAGAACATGAGAGACTCCTAACTCTGGGAAACAAACTAGGAGTGGAGGAAAGGGAAGTGGGCGGGGGTTGGTGGTGACTGGGTGAGGAGCACTAACGGGGGCACTTGATGGGATGAGCACTGGGGGTTATGCTATATGTTGGCAAGTTGAACTCCAATTAAAAAAAAAAACTCATTTCAAATAGTATGGGAAGTGAAGTAGTAACAGAAGTAGGAGATTTGGAGTCAGACCTAGATTTGATTCCATTTTTAATACAAATTAACATCTCTATCTGTGTGTCATTGTTATCAGGTAATCCCCACGTAACTTTTTTTTTTTTTAAATTTCTTTATTCATGAGAGACACAGACAGAGAGGCAGAGACACAGGTAGAGGGAGAACCAGGCTCCCCATTGGAAGCTTGATAGGGAACTTGATCCCAGGACCCGGGAACTACACCCTGAGCCAGAGGCAGACACTCAACCACTGAGCCACTCAGGCGCCCCTCCGGGTAACTTCTTATTCTGGCTCTGATCTAACCAAGATCTGTACCCTCTTGGCCCCCCGCAGGAATCAGTCTTTCATTGAAAATAATGTGACTAGGGGCACTTGGGTGGCTCAGTGGTTGAGCGTCTGCCTTTGGTCAGATCATGATCTAGGGGTCCTGGGCTGGAATCCCACATCAGACTCCCCACAGGGAGGCTCCTTCTCCCTTGCCTATGTCTCTGCCTCTCTTTCTGTGCCTCTAATGAATAAATAAATATCTTTAAAAAAAGAAAAGAATGTGGATTACATGGAAAGTTTTGTGGTAAAATACAGGAGAAAGATCTATTGCCCACATTTTCCAAAGCAAAACACCCCTTAATTCTTTTATTCTTAATAATTATGAACATTTATTAAGCACCGAGAGTATACTGCAATGGTTGCTATATAAAAACATTTTTAACAATATAGCGTCCCTGCCATCGAGCTTACAATCTAAAATGAAATACAACAACAATGCTGCAAGACTACCTCAAAATTTCCTTAACTTAGAAATGGCTATTTTGGCAAGTAAGTGAGGCAAAATGGCCTATCATTTTACAAAACACCTCTTAAAAATCTACTTGATCCCTGCTCCTTTCAGTAGCTTCCTCATGTGGTTGTCTCTTTCATCTCTCCTACAGACTCTCACTTCAGAGACTTTCTAAGGGCAGTAGCCCTGGCTCCACTCCCCCACCTCCTCCCTTACCACCTTATTTCCTTGAACTCCATCCCCTAACACCATTTTGCCTTTGATGAACAATTTCTCTTCCTTCCAGCTCTCTAATTTTTTTCACTTTCCAGCTGCCCTCTGTAGAAGTGGAAAAGGCTGAATTTTCTCCCTTAAATGTAATGTGAGACAAGGGTACCTACGTCAAGGGGCTATTGTGAAATTAAAGGCCTAAGAAAAAAAGCACACTCTCTGTTGTATATTTAAACATTCAATCAATGTTAGTAAGTTGTTAGTTTCTTGTTTCCTTGTATAAATGCAAATTTTAAATTACTCAGGGAAGATGAAGACATAAAAAAGCCCCATGAAGAAACTAGAGAAAAGAAATCCTCATCATTGTTTGCCTTAGAGGTAAAGATAGAACATTTTTATCAAACTGCAAAGACAGTCCTTCTAGATATTATAATCTAAATACTCTCAGAATTCTTCAGAACTAAATGTCATAAATTCTACATTGAGATGGCAATCACTAAAATAACCAAGCCCATAGAGATTGAGCAATGGCATTTTGCCAAAAAGAATATTATATACAAAAAAGTCATGTTCCTCACCAAAATGAGTAATGAAAAACTAAAAACAATTTATGTAAATTCTTGGAAAATTAAATTCAATTAAAAATTTAGTGTTGATTTTTTACTTCACATGGGGCCTATCTTGGAGACTTTGAGATCCTATTATGTTTTGACAAGATTTAGTACTTAAGGTGTAACTGGGTCCATAATTTTCAATACATTTTTAAAGTCTAAAAGGCTTTTTTTTTAAATAATATGTTTTATTATAAATTTGTAATTAAGCATGCATTCCTCTAAAATGGGAATATTCTTTTAAAAATGGGAATATTCTTTCCATTTGTAGGAAAATGTTTAAGCTGACTCACTATATCATAGTATTGCTATTAATGCCCATTCTTAAATTAATTCATATCAAATATTAAGCACTTCAGTTAGATAAAATACAATCAATTTATCTAATAAAAGCTTTTCTAATTTCCTTTATCTAGTTTTCTTTCTTTTTTTTTTTTTTTAAATTTTTTTTTTTTTTTTTTTTTTTATTTATGACAGTCACAGAGAGAGAGAGAAAGAGGCAGAGACACAGGCAGAGGGAGAAGCAGGCTCCATGCACCGGGAGCCTGACGTGGGATTCGATCCCGGGTCTCCAGGATCGCGCCCCGGGCCAAAGACAGGCGCCAAACCACTGCACCACCCAGGGATCCCTAGTTTTCTTTCTTTATACAACACCTTGACCCAGAGTTGTATCTCACAAATGGTCCTACACGTCGTTAAGTGATCTCACTCACATCTTTGGATTCCACTGTTAATCAGGTGAAAATATCTCAACTCATCTGTGCCCATAATTCTCACCTAACATCCAAACCCACAGAGTCATCTACTAACTAGAGATCTTCATCTAGGTATCCTGTAGATAACTTATGTAACGTGCTCTCTTTCCTCCCCTACTTGGAGCTTCCTATATCCGCATTATACATGCACCAGCAATTTCTTTTATGACATTGAGTAAATGAGTGAAATCAAATGAAAGAACTTGTGAATTAATGAGTTAATTCTTTAGAAAATATCTTGACCTTCATTGCAGAATACTTTTGCTACTGCCTGAAAAAAAAACTTTTTTTTCATTTTCTCTCATTATAAAAATTCTGACCTTGAAAAAGTCTGACCTTGAGAATATTCATCTCTAGCTACCACAAGTCACCCTACTCTGATCTCTCTCCTTAAGGTCAGTCCCATACAGCTTATCATTTATTTATAACATGCTTGTTGTTCCCTGTTTTTGGTAATATTAATACGCCTAGATGTTTACGCCTAGATGTTACGCCTAGATTAATACGCCTAGTATGTTAACATTTCCTGGAATTCGGACTGAGAAGAATTAGGCCTCTTGTTTCTTACAAAACACGCATAGCACAATGCTGACAAAAACTTCTTGGCGCACACACATCACTTATCTACCAAATCACTAACACGCATTTAGTGAGGCTTTACTAAGTACCTGGCACTGTTTAGATTCTGTAAAATATAAACATATTTATTATGTTAATTGCTATCTATGGAGAGATATAAAGATAGATGGCATGATGCAGATATTAGCTGATCTTTATCAAGATGAATTTTAATATTTATCCATTTAGTTTTCATACTTTCATCTTAAACAACCTTTAGAAGTTTGAAATGTAAGCACTCTCTAATGCTTTTTTCTAAAACTTCTATCATCAATATGGCACTTTGCCCAAAATAAAGCTATCTTTGAGACAGACCTGAGAGTCTCAAGAACATTAACCTCCCCAAGCTCTTTGTGAAGCAAAGGGCAAAATGGTGATTCATTAGATCTAAAAATAAATATGAGTTTGTAAAGGATGAAAATCTGAGCATCACAAGTCATTTCTACAGTTTAATGTAAGAATCTATCATATACTAACCTGCTTATATTGTTATATAACTATGCTACCTTTAAAGTGCATCTATTTTTCTAATGAAATGCTGTTTCTAAATAAGAGAATGGCAAAACAGGGAAACAGGTATATAATATATATGTAACAAATATAGACTTGCTACCTACCACTAAGCACTGCCCTCCCAACACTCAAACAGCTACGGTCATAAATAAATGACTAAAATAGTTTACTATTGAGCCCAGAAGCAGTCTCAGAATCCCTCTCTACATAACACTAGAGGCAAATACTACCAGTTGATTAATTTTAGCATATGTAATGAAATCTATTTCTCAGCTGCTCTAGAATCAAAATTTACAGAAAGTAGCCCAACAAAGTATCTGTCTTATATTATCTTATGCTTCAAATGCCTAGCACAGCTCCTGATTTAGGACAGATACTAAATAAATTGTATATTCTTTATATACACATACATGTATATGCACATGTTTTAAATGACAAGTGAATGGACAACTTAGAACTAACTCTGAGCTCCATTATTTCTAGGAAGCTACCCTTACAGTCCAACATTATACATTCATTGTTGAAGGTCTCTGACTTGAAACTGTTTAACTGTCATGTGGTTGTTTTAAAGAAATATAATCAGTAGAATTCAATTGTTATACTACTAATGTATTCTATTAGTAACATATATAAAATATTTCAAAGGCATTTAGTACAATATTATGGAATGGGAGAAGATATTTGCAAATAATATATCCAATAAGGGGTTAATATCTAAAATAAAGAACTTAAACAGCTCAATGTCAAAAACATCCACAAATAATCTGATTAAAAATGTGCAGAGGAAGCGAGCAGGCTTGAGGGGCCGCCTCACCTGGGCTCGTCGTCGCCCGGGCGCCCCCGGAACCCAGGGCCTGCGGAGGCCGCGGGGGCTGCGCCTCCAAAGTCCTGTGTTCGCTATGTTGCCCTTTGGAGACCAAACAAGGAAGACCAAAATGATCTTTTGTGCTGCAAGGTACTAACACTTGATACAGATGAAAATCTACATAAACCAACATGATATCTGTCTGCAACAGTCACAGAGAGAGAGAGAGAGGCAGAGACACAGGCAGAGGGAGAAGCAGGCTCCACGCACCGGGAGCCTGACGTGGGATTCGATCCCGGGTCTCCAGGATCGCGCCCTGGGCCAAAGACCGGCGCCAAACCACTGCGCCACCCAGGGATACCTCATTCAGGGCAAAAGCCAAGTCAGAAGAGTTAGAGGCCATGAAGTCCCACTGTTTGAAGAATGGAGTCACCGACCTCTCCATGCCCAGGATTGGATGTGGTCTTGATGGTCCAGAGTGTGTGAAGGAGATCTGAGGCTCTCAGAACTCCTCTCTGTCCAGGATGGACCAGCAGGGCCCCTTCTCTCCAGAGCAGCCTCCGGGAATTGCCCCACAGAGGGGAAGTGGATGGTGATAAAAGCACCTGCTTCCAGAAAAGGATACAGTCAACAAAACTAAAAGACAACCTACAGAACGGGAGAAGATACTTGCAAATGACATAACAGATAAAGGGCCAGTTTCCAAGATCTATAAAGAACTTATTAAACTCCACAGCAAAGAAACACAATCCAATCATGAAATGGGCAAAAGACATGAACAGAAATCTTACAGAGGAAGACAGACATGGCCAACAAGCACATGAGAAAATGCTCTGCATCACTTGCCATCAGGGAAATACAAATCAAAACCACAATGAGATACCACCTCACACCAGTGAGAATGGGGAAAATTAACAAGGCAGGAAACCACAAATGTTAGAGAGGATGCGGAGAAAAGGGAACACTCTTACACTGTTGTTGGGAATGTGAACTGGTGCAGCCCCTCTGGAAAACTGTGTGGAGGTTCCTCAAAGAGTTAAAAATAGACCTGCCCTACGACCCAGCAATTGCACTGCTGGGGATTTACCCCAAAGATACGATGTAATGAAATGCCAGGACACCTGCACCCCAATGTTTCTAGCAGCAATGTCCACAATAGCCAAACTGTGGAAGGAGCCTCGGTGTCCATCGAAAGATGAATGGATAAAGAAGATGTGGTTTATGTATACAATGGAATATTACTCAGGCATTAGAAATGACAAATACCCACCATTTGCTTCGATGTGGATGGAACTGGAGGGTATTATGCTGAGTGAAGTAAGTCAATCGGGGAAGGACAAACATTATATGGTCTCATTCATTTGGGGAATATAAATAATAGTGAAAGGGAATAGAGGGGAAGGGAGAAGAAATGGGTAGGAAATATCAGAAAGGGAGACAGAACATGGAAGACTCCTAACTCTGGGAAACAAACTAGGGGTGGTGGAAGGGGAGGAGGGTGGGGGTGGGGGTGACTGTATAGTGGGCACTGAGGGGGGCACTTGACAGGGTGAGCACTGGGTGTTATTCTGTATGTTGGCAAATTGAACACCAATAAAAAATAAATTTATTATTTAAAAAAAGAAAAGAAAATGTGCAGAGGACTTGAAGAGATGTTTTTCCAAAGAAGACATACAAATGGCTCTTGTGAAAAGATTCTCAATATCACTCATCATAAGGGAAATGCAAATCGAAATCACCATGAGATATCACCTCACACTGGTCAGAATGGCTAAAATCAAAAAGATACAAAATGACAAGTATTGGTGAGGATGTGGGGAAAAGGCAATCCCTGTACACTACTGATAGAAAGGGAAATTGGTGCAACTATTTGGAAAAGAGTGTGAACCTTTTTCAATAAAATTAGAAATATCATGTGATCCACTATACCAGTACTGGGTATTTACTCAAAGAAAATGGAAACACTAATTTGAAAAGGTATATGCATCCTTATGTTTATTGCAACATTATTTACAATAGCCTAGATATGGAAGCAACATAAATGTCCATCCATAAATGAGTGGATAAAGAAGATGTGGCATAGATAGATAGATAGATAGATAGATAGATAGATAGATAGATACACAAGCATACACAATATGACATTATTCAGTCATTCAGCCATAAAAATTAAATCTCGCCATCTACAGCAACATAGGTGTATCTAAAGGGTATTATTCTAACTAGAGAAAGAGAAATACCATAGGATTTCACTTACATGTGGACATGTAGAATCTTTTTTTCTTTTTTCTTTTTTTTTTTTTAGTTTTTTATTTATTTATTCTTGAGAGACACAGAGACAGAGAGAGGCAGAGGCACAGGCAGAGGGAGAAGCAGGCTCCATGCAGGGAGCCGGACGTGGGACTCAATCCTGAGTCTCCAGGATCATGCCCTGGGCTGAAGCGGCACTAAACCGCTGAGCCATTCGGCTCCCCTACATATGGAATCTAAAAAAACAAAAACAAATAAACAAAAAAACAGAATCAGACCCATAAATATAGAAAACTAACTGGTGGTTGTCAGAGCAGAAGAAGATAGGGGGATGAGCAAAATGGATGAAGGAGAAGAGGAGATGCAGGCTTTCAGTTATGGAATGACTAAGTCACAGAGATACAAGGTACAGCATAGGGGACATGGTCAATGGTATTATGATAGTGTTGTATGGTGGCAGATGATAGCTATACTCTAGTGAGCATAGCATAACATATAGAGATGATGAAACACTATGATATACACCTGAAACCAATGCAATGCTGTGTCAACTAAACTTCAAGTAAAAAAAAGCTATTCAGTTTCTTTAAGAAAATGTAATTGGTAGCATTCAATAACAGCACTATTTATGTATTCTATTAATAACTTATTTATAAAATATCACATAGTTATTACAAAAATATGGAACAAAAATTCTATTACTCAAAATACAAAAAAATGGAATGCTGAGTTACTATGAAATTTTGAAATGAAAATATACAGTAGTGAGTCTTAAACATTTTTAATGGATTTAGTAAGACTTACCTCTTGAGACTAGGTGGGTTTTTTTGTTTTTTGTTATTAACTAAGCTCTAGGCCATGTATGGGGCTTGAACTCAGGACTCCTAAATTAAAAGTCACATGCTCTACCAACCCCAATTTTTAAACATTTTAGGAACAGTATTCTTTGAATAAAATTTTACTAGTCCAGCCAACGTATCAGAAATCAAATTCAATAATTTTTCTAGTTGAAGATGAAGAGGTGTACCTAGTTAATCTTGTTGTACCACTTAAACACACACACAAACCTATACTCAAGAAACCTGTTTTGAAAATGCTCAGAAAATTAGGACCTGAGTTTTCCTGCTCTATAATAGTCTTTAGTTGTCTCACCCCCTTTCCTTTAATTAGGATTTATTTTATCACAATTGAACTCATGGATAATTTCAGTAGATACACATTTACTATGAGGCATCTTTTGTGAAGGCAAATTAGTTGACATAGCTTAGCACTGGAAATATATTTTTCACATTTCAAATTAAATCTATTATGTTAAATAATATAAATATTTTGTTTTCATTCACTTATATTAATGTAGGAGATGTCTTAATGTACGAGAATCCCAATTTTTTCATCTACAAAATTTCATCATGAAGTTATGAGAAAAATATTATACTATTTTACAGTACAGTAAAATACGATATTATTAATATATCATACTAAATATTAATAGATAATAATATATACTACATATACATGACAAAAAAGTGAGGGAGCATTACCACAAATGACTAAAGTCAACTGAAATACTGCTTTTTTAAACTGTTACCAAAAAAAAAAACAACAACTGCAGCAAAATTCATTGAGCTCCCAAGCATTATTCAAGATCAATCCCCCCACAAAGATTTATTATTAGATACAATATCAAGTTTTAAATTGCATAGTCCCCTGCATGTAAATTTTTAAGTTGTTTCTCCAAAGTAAGTAGGAGGGAAAATAGCTTTGCAATATCTTCCCTTCCCAAACTCTTTTTTTTTTCATCTTGCTAAGCTTAATGAAAAAATAGATTTCTCTTCCACATTAAAAAATAATATCCATTTTCTAGAGAGGAATTTGGCGTGTCATTAAGAAGTTAAGTAGATACAATGGAGTTAAGATGAATATCCCTGAAAGTCAGGGACAGCATACATAACATAATTTACCAATAGTTGACCAACATCATATTAGAAGGATTATGGAGAAATGAAGCTGTCTCTACAAGCCACAAACAAAATAAACGTCATTCCTCTTAAGCTATTTGCCATCTAGGAGCATCTATTCTTTTCAAACATCTTCACTGAATGCCAAATATTACTCTTTTATTTTGTAAGAAGAATTCTGCTTCCTGTATCTGCTTGCAGCCTAAAATCTAGGAAAACATTAACCATTCACTTTTTAGAAGTTATAATACTTTTTTTTAATTAAACCACATAGATAATTTAACAGTATGTACCTAAAATATATCAATTTACATACTAAATATTTTAAATTTGTGTGTGCATATACACACATGTGCACACCATCTTATTTCAAAATGACCAGTACTGGGCAAAAGAAAATATCTTTCCTAATACACTATTAAGCATCATTTGAGTAAATAATAAGACTCATAATGATCAGGTCCTCATCTTTGCCTTGACTACTAAGAAGAGTAAAGCTAGAACTCAATAAATTTTCCTAACTCATTTTACTTGTATTTCTTAGGTTTTAATGTTTATTTAGTATCAGTGTCACCATATCAGTTCTATATTGTGGTTGTTATATAAGTTGTAATGTAGTACATTCAGTGTAAATATACATAAGCAAGTGAATCACATCATAAAAAAAATTAACCTATATGTCAAACCAAGTATTTTATATACTGTACATTATTTAGTTTACATTAGTAACAACCACCAAATTTTGTTTTCAGGGGATAAAAATTAGTCAATGTCTGCAATTTCAGTATCTCCATGTTTTTTACTTGCTAAGAACTGTGCTTAATTCTGGGAAAATAAGTATAAAGACATTAATATTTTTATACTTGCATGTGAAAAACTTAAAAATTAAAGGACCAAAATTCATTAAGAGTTTTTTTCTCTCATGTACCAATCCTAGAATACTTGGGGGAAGTTTTATAACTATGTACCACATACGGTCACTGAAGTCTCTGAGGATTCACTTGTGTAATTTACCCTCTATAATATTATTGCTGAAATTCAGCCAAATTCTTGGTCTCGTTCTTACTGAAATATTCTTTTGAAACAATCTGTTTTGGGCAATAACTCTGGCATTGCATTTCTGCCACCCTTATGGCACAGCTTTGTATGTCAGTACTTTATAACTTACATATACCTTTGTTTTGAAATGTTCTCCGCAAAGCCGAGCTTGTGATAGATGCTTAATAAATGTTTATTTCCTGAGGTAACTTTACATTATAAACTTCTTCCAAGAAATAATAAAATAATTCTCCACAGTGCAAGTTCTCCAAACAACAGGGCTTTGAAAGCTTTTGAAAATATGCTGATTTGTTTTTGGGAGAAATCATGTATAGGAGAATTAAATCAAACCCCTAACTTTGAGGATTGATTATCATCTTATGACTTTTTGACTCTGTAGTAACTAGTCTGTAGGAATATATACTCAAACAAGAGTTCATATTTGTGCCTTATAGAAGGGCAAAAATAGATTTTTCATTCTGACTAACATATAGAGATTTTGGGAATGCCCAATAAGAGTGGGAAAAAGCCAGTAATATTTTATCCATGAAATACACACATTTGCAAATACAATCTGTCAACAAAAATTCTTTATATCTGACCCTTACACATATTATCTATAAGTCAGGCAAACCAGAAAAGATCATGCCAATAACAATTCAGAAATTAACACTTCCACCTGTTTCTTTATTTCATCTGCACTCATAAATGGTGATTTAGAGCAAAACTTTTGTCAGTTGCTTCATCTTTCTCTTTTGCAATTGCATTAATGTTCCTTCACTGAAGCTTTAAAAGATTATGACAGAGTAGTTACATGACTGCACATTTTACTAAATAATTTGCAGGTTGATAAAAAGTCCTTATGAACTATATTTTATTGGGTAAAAAATTTGAAAGAAATCGATATTTATTGTTTATCTCATGTGATCTATTAAAATATCTCACAAACTAACTTTCTTTTCCTCCCATTGAATTCATTATGAATCTAGCATAGGTTTTAGTTTATGGGCTATAATACTAGCCCCCAGGCCATTCAACTTTGTATCAAAAGCCAACAAGATCTATATAAACACTACCATCAAGATACATGCTACAGCTCTACAAATTGTTATATTTAAGTGTTCAAAAATCCACTCTTTTATTTGATAATAATAAATGATATGCTTACAGTCTCATGTTACCAGACAGAACAAAATGTCATACAGATTCCTGATATATTGTTTTATTAAAGAAGTAATGTGCATCAAGACACACCGCAGCTCAAGGTAATGTAACTCTTACCAAATAATGACAAACAAAAGTGATCTATATTAATGTATTTCAAAATATTCATGACCTGAGGTAAAGGATATCCTGTTTAGATGCCTGATTTGTTTCTGTTAGCTAGCCAAGTCTACTTTTGAAACAATTTAATATGGTAAACTTTCACTCTGCATTCAGTTAAGGAATGTGCTTAGATATATCACTTGAAAGAGATAGACCATTTCTATCACTTCAGATGGGAGCTTGCTCCCTAAATATAAAGCACTTAGCTCTTCTTCCAAGTTATTTGGATAGTTCATACTTTATCTTGTCAGAACCTCCTTGCAGTCTATCTAAATATTTATGTCTTCAGAAGGTTCTAATCCAAGAAGCCAAAATCTTTTTTTTTTTCTATTTGAAAAGAGTTAGGGCTATAAAGTCCAAAGAAAATGCTTATGATTCTAAGTAGGTATGTTACTAAACAAATTTGTGAAACTCCTTTCTTATATCAAATAAAAACCTTCATAGTAACAGCTCCTACAGCTGGGATGAAAAATCAAGGAAGAATGTTCATTTTGTCCATGGTAAATTAACCCTATGTTGAAATAATCTTACCACATAAGACTTGTGTGACAAGTTGAAATTCTTTTAATATGAAATAATCCAGAAGCTTTCATGTAAGTAATAAATGACAATTGTATGCAAGATCCTTGTTTACTCTAGTAACAGGATTCTATTTTTTTAAAAAATTGCATTTGCTGAATATTTATCTAGCTCATTTTGCACAGCATACTCAAAATCTTCATTTAATAATTCTGAAAGTCATAAGGCATCAACTTGGTTTCCTTTTTTTTTTTTTTTCAACTTGGTTTCTATTTAGAAAAACACCTACATTCCTCAGAATCTTTACGCTAATAACTGGAGGACATAATTTTTATTGAAGGATCAAAGTGGCAATTTTAGGGAAGTGACATTTAAACTGAATAAACCAGAGTATGGGAAAGGTGGTTCCAGCCAGAAGGTATAGTGGTGAGTGGGGAGGCTTTAAGGTAAGAAAGAACCAGAACTTTGTAAAATAAACTAAAAGTCAGCTCTTGTTGCTAGATGCAGCTAAGGAGTGCTTGAGTTGCTCAATCAAGTTGGAATAATAATGAGAACTCAACCACAGGAGACTTACAGATGGGGGTAAGAGGTTTGGATTACATTCTAATTCCATAATAAGCCCCTTGAGAGATTTTGAGAATATGGGCAGAATTATATATAATAGAATAAAATATATGTATAATAGTAAAATTAATTTTCTTTTTAACAAAATGGTGAAGTATCAAAGTTAACTATGTCTTTAGGAGCCTCATATCAACTCATCACCTAATCTACACATTGGTAAAGCTTTGTGTATAACTTCTCTCTACTTATACAACCTCTTCATATACAGGGAATACTGCTTTGCTATTAGCTTTTATTTTTTAAGGATATGATCATATGCTACACATTCTATAATTTAACTATTTTTAAATGGAATGGACACATAGAAAATAACTCATTCCTTATGAAATCCAGAGCATTACACAATATTAAAGTATAATTTACTCAACCATATCCCTACTGATGTCATTTGCTCTTATTTTTCAAGTTTTATGCTATAATAAATAATGCTGCAATAAAAAAATCTCTACCATATATCTTTATATTATAGTACCTTTATTGAATAAATAAAAAATAATAACATCAGGTCAAAAATAATGGGAAATTTGTATTTTAAAAAGTTATAGCAACCTGCTTTCCAAATATTCCACAGTATTTGCAGAATTTTTGATAGTTAGACAGCAATTTCCTTATACCCTTGTCAATACTGGGTACCGTTAAATGCTTTTAAATTTTGCCAGTCTGATGAGCAACTGTTGAATTATATAACTATGGGTGGTAGTGGTGTGTGGTCATCATTTTATTTCAGTGACAATAATTGAGATTGGGTGTCTTTTCACAGGATTGCCCATTAGAATCACTTCTATAAATTGATTGTTTTTGCCCTGCTGAATTATTTCTATGACTCTGAAATCTTTAAAATTATTTTTTGTATATCTTTGAACACTGAAGGAACTAACCCTTTACCTATTATATAAATAAAAAGTATTTTCTCCCCCAAAATTGCTCATGTTTGATTTTAAGATACTTTCTTTATAAAGTCGTTTTAAATTTCTACATAATAACACTGTCAAAAGAACATTATTTTTATAGAATACATTAATAATTAAGAGTGTGTGCAGAACAATTAAGACATAAACATGGGTCTGCATTTGGGATTTGGCAAAAGGATTACTAGTGTCATTTCAATTTAATGGCTGGGTATTGTATACCAGACATAACCTGACTGGAGATTTTTCTGCTTTTCTAGGGTTACACACTTCTGTTCAACTTCCTATTTACTATTGATCAGAAAGTGTTGCAACTGAGACGCCTGGCTGGCTTAGTAGTAGAGCATCTGCCTTTGGCTCAGGGCCTGATCCTACCGTCACAGAATCGCGTCCCACATCGGGCTCCCTGCATGGAGCCTGCTTCTCCCTCTGCCTCTGTCCCTGCCTGTCTCTCTGTGTGCTTGTCATGAATAAATAAAAAAATCTTTTTAAAAAATAAGACTAGTAAATTAAAAAAAAAATGTTGCAACTATCTAAGAATAAAGGTTAGAACTGAGTGAAATTCCAATGATCATTCTCTGAGAAAATTTTTATTTTTTTTGTTCAAGAGAAATGACTGCAATGACTTCTATACCATAACCAAAATATTACTTATTGCCTTGTATAGCTTTGACTATTTTTTTAAAGATTTTATTTATTTGAGAGAGCGAGAGAGATCAAGCACAAGCAGGAGGAGGGGCAAAGGGAGAAGGAGAAGCAGACTCCTGACTGAGCGGGGAGCCCAATGAAGGTGATCCCAGGACCCAGAGATCATGACCTGAGCTAAAGGTAGATGCTTAACTGACTGAGCCACCCAGGTGCCCCAACTTTAACTACTGTTATATCTTTTATTTTATTGTATTTTTTTTTTTCATTTTTAAATGCAATCTCTACCTTCAATGTCGGCCTTGAACTCATGAGATGAAGAGTCATATGCTCTACCAATTCAGCCAGCCAGGTGCCACAACTACTTTGGTATCTTTTAGAAAATTCATTTATTTATTCCTTTAACTAAATGGCCCTATAAATCTCACATCTTCTAATTCTGTTTTGAATCATTTCTGACATTTTGCTAGTTCTTTCACTAATTAATGAGTTGAATAAAGTCACTGAAATGTGTCCATTTATATTTCTATGAAAGTCAGTTTTTAATTTGAGTGTAGTTGACACACAGCATTAAATTCATTTCAGGTGTACAACATAGTGATTCTACAAGTTTATACAGTTTGCTCTGTTCATCACTAGTCAGCTCCCATCTGTCTCCATACACCACCATCATGATACCACTGACTATATCCTCATACTGTGCCTTTTATTCCCATAATTTATTCATTCCATGATTTAGCTGTAAATTTAGCAGATATTTATTTCCTAGGCAAGAGGTTTTGGTGGTCTCAGATGGGAATGATGAAAATAGAGAGTAGTGGGTTTTGGAGGTAAAAGGACAGAAATTAAATATGAGTATATTGGAGAGTATGAGGGAGAAAGAGGAATCATGGGTGCACAGTAAGAGCAAGAATGAAATGGATAACTGATAAGCTAGCCTGAGAAGGGGGTATTGGATGGTCAGAGTATACACTAAGGTCCTAGATTCCACCCAAGGACTAAAAATTCTTCCACAAAAACAGAAAGAAGGTGGCGGGGGGCAGTTTTAGACTGATAGGCAGCATTGAATTTCCTGTTTTAAAATTTTTATAATATATGATTCCTGTTATATGTTTCTATATGGAATATGGCTGATGGCAATCTGAGAATTCAATAAAAGGTGATAGCTGAAATTTTTAAAATAGGAAAGTTAAATGTCAAACTTTTGAGTATATAAAAATGGAGGAAAGAAAATCAGTTGATAAAATTGTTAAAGTGAAGTACTTAGTGTACTTATGAATGTATAAAAATATGTTCCTGGGATATGTTTTTGCCTCTCCTCTTGTCTTTGCCTAACTTCTCACTTTTTGTCTTAGCTAAATTGTTATTCTATTAGGGGAAGCTTCTGGGACTCTTCTATCCAAATCATGGTCTCCTGCAATAAACTGTTTTGGGGCATTTTGGGCTGCTTAGTAAGTTAAGTCTCTGACTCTTGATTTCAGCTCATTACCTCAGGGTCGTGGGATTGAACTTCATGTTGGCTCCATGCTCAGTGGGGAGTCTGCTTGAGATTTCTCTCTCTTCCCCTCAGCCCCAACACCCTCACTCACATGCAGTCGCAAGTGCTCTCTCTCTAAAATAAGTAAACACATCTTAAAAAACAAAAAACTCTTTTTATCATCTGTATATGGAACATGTTAAATTTGTATGTGCTTTAATCTGTATGTGTTAAAGAAATAAGTACAGCAAAAGGAATATACATAATATCTATATAATTATATATAAAAATTACATGTACTATAACACTAGCTTGTACAAAAGCCTCAGGGTGGACAAAAATACAAAGACACTGAAATTGGGATCAAGAGATGGAAAAAGGCAAGTGTTGCAAGCTCTTATACCAGTGGACAGCCCAGTAACAAAAAACAAAGTGATCCAAGTGGGCCTGCAGAAACCACATCCTCCCTTTGGGACAACTAGCTGTCCTGCTTCAGCAGGTCCCTGCCTGGAGGGAGTGCACATGCTCAGGATCACCACAAATGATTTCTCTCAAAGAAGGGCAAATTTCCCCATCTATAAATATCAGAAACTCAATGTTTTAGACACTTCAGCTTTGAATCTCTGAAGTCAGCCATGGTTTTTCTTGGAAAGTGGGGCCAAGGAGGAAAGGACACCAGCAGGATTGGGGGGCATGTTCTGCACCTTGGTCTGAACTGTTTACATGTGTGTGCAATCTGTGAACATTTCATGGAGCCTTATACTTATTTATGCCTTTATTCTCAGATAAAAAGGTTAAAAAAAGATACAGGTATGTAATTTGTTTGTACTGTATGAAATGTCTACCTTCCCAAATATGAAATTTTGATGAAGTTAGGAAACATGCCTTTTTGCTCCCCTTTAGCACCTAGCACACTGCTAATATTTGATTAAATGAATATTAATGAGTGCTAGTGAACAACAAATGCATAACTAGAACACCAAATATGTAGATACATGAAATATATAATAAATTCAGATTCTCCAGTTTCAAGAAATATTTAAGATAGATGAATACGCACACACACACATTTCACACAGAGAGTTAGAAGTAACAGATAAAGATAAAATCTGCACAGTTTTTCCTAGGAGTCTGCATTCAAAGCCATAAAGTTTACATTAACCACTGTCACTATTCATACTGCTGAACAAATTGGAGAGTTACTTTTTGGAAACCTCTTACAAGAGAGTATCTGAACCTAGAGGTTTAATGGATATTTTGCTCACATAAGTAGACTCAGGAGCTCTGCAAACAATACCTAAATCTGTGATATCCAATTAAGACTCTAATAAATACTTTAGTTGGATGAGGCAGATATTAGTCTTTTCCTTTTTGTCCTATTCTAAATCCAACTATATCCAACAAACAAATACATCTGTAGAGTAAGACCACCAATTAATAAATAGATGCTCCCATTACAATCCTGTCATCTCTCACAATGAAAGCAAACTTCTTATTAATGTCATTAGAGAAAAGATTAGAATGTTCCTTTGTGACAAAATTTCCTTCTGGGCCAGGGAACAAACTTTTTCTTCAAGAATTAGAGAGTAAGCATCTGACTCTTGACTTCCGCTCAGGTCATGATCCCAGAGGTCCTGAGACTGAGCCTCCTGTCAAGCTCCCCTACTGGGAGTGGAACCGGCTTAAGATCTCTTTCTCTCTGCCCCTCCCCTATAACTGCTCAAGCATGCATGCTCTCATCCTCTCTATCTCTCTGATTAATAATAATAATAATAATAATAATAAAAAGAACCAGAGAGTAACTATGTTAGGCTTTGTGACCCAAAAGGTCTGTATTTCAACTACACAACTCTGCTAGTTGTAGTGCAAAAGCAGCCAAAAATAATATGCAAACAAAGTACTTCATCCATGTTCCAATAATATATTATTTACAAAAATAGGCAGGCTTCTACTTTAGGCAAACCTAGGAAAAAATTTCTTAAATAAAATTATTTATTTCTCTTATATCATTATATCTCTTCTTGAAACAGAATGAAACAGAACCACTTAACTATCACGTTTTCCTCAGTACTGCATTACTACAGGAAAAAATAATGTTCACCTTCAAATGATCGTGGATTTTTGAGTATTCTTTACACCCATGTAGCCCATAAATTATAAAGTGGATATAAAGCCATGTCAGACTGATCTCCCTTACCTTAAAAAGTTTCCACCCAGGTTTTTAAAAGGTCTGTACTTATTTTGCTCTGCTTCCCAAATGTGGAGATAAATATGTTCCCTGACAGCCTGACTTTCTGAGGCAGCACTCAATTTATTATTGCTCCCGGAGCACATTTTCCAAAACCTGACAAAAACATCGCTGAAACCTTCAGAGGGGAAAAATAAACCCTCGTCTCAGGCTGTGTAAGTTACCACCAAGTATAGCGATGGATAAAATAAGAATCAATCCTGATTCATGATTTTGGAACATCCTAAAAAGAGGCAGCTCATAATCCAAAGGCCATGGCTCGGCAGAACTTAGACCACAGGAAATTAGTCAGGAAACAGAAAAGATATTAAATATTCTTTTTTTATGTCACTTTTTTTTTATTTTTAAAGAAACCAATTACTGGAGATCTCTGAGTGGAACAGTATTAACCTGGTTCTCAGGTACCTCTCCTAAAATTACTGTCTTCAAATTATGTATAACTGGGAAAAACAAAGCAAAACAAAACTAACAACTTGGAACATAAAAGCAGAGCCATTGTTGCCAGAAGGGCTTAGTTAAATGCACTTAAAGTTCCTGAGAGCACTGAAAGCACATTAGCCCTGATGGGTTTAGCAGATTGCTGACTTGAAAGCTCCTGTCCTTAAGGAAAAGATCTGGGACAGGTAACTTGATGTTTCTCGATGAGGAAGAGAGCCAAAACCAGTCTGTGTGGGAAGGAAAATAGAATATCCACAGGCAACTGAGGGAATTGCCCACTAACACTGCAATCTTTTGTTCACTAATACTGTAAAAATTATAGACAATGCACAAATAAACTCCTTCTACTCAAGGACCACCCTTAGTAGATGCAAGAAAGTTACATACCTAACTATATACAAGGAGCTGATAAGACAGATGTCAACATACATAAAAATATTGGGTAACCACACCTGGGATCGGGGAGAAGTCAGGCTGGGGAAAATAAGAATGTTTCCTGGGGAGAGAAAAGATCTGATCCTTGAAGAGATGAACAGATTTAGACAGGAAGAAATTATGTTGTGGGGAGAGACTGCCAAGAAAGGAAGAAAGCCTTCTAGGCAGAAGAATACAAGGAGTATAAAATGGCACAAAAGAGAAATAAATGGCATGCTCACGAAGTGGTTAAATGTGCCTGCATACATAGAGAGGACATAGTGGGAGGCTAACAGAATAATAATAGAAGCTGCATTAATTGAGTGCGAGCTTTGTGCCAGGGACTGTGCTAAGAGAATTTAATGGATTTAGACTTTAAAACAACCATGTAAATGAGTTGCTATTTTTAACCCAGTTTGAAAAAATAGAAAATTGTGATTAAATAACTCAGCCAAAATCACAACTAGTAAGTATTAAAGTCAGGATTTAAACTAGGCAGTCCCCCCCCCCCAAAAAAAAAATAAAAAAAAATAAACTAGGCAGTCCCTAATCACTGTAGTCCACAGAATGGCAGGTTAAAAAAAATCTACAGGTTTTGTTTTTGTTTTTGTTTTGGGTGAACACCAGGCCAAGGTGTATCTACAGCTTACTTAGAAGTAATCAGGCAGCCCGGGTGGCTCAGCAGCTTAGCGTCGCCTTCAGCCCAGGGAGTGATCCTGGAGACCCGGGATTGAGTCACAGGTCAGGCTCCCTGCATGGAGTCTGCTTCTCCCTCTGCTTGTGTCTCTGCCTCTCTCTTTGTGTGTCTCTGTCTCTCATGAATAAATAAATAAAATCTTTTTTTTAAAAAAAAGGAAGTAATAGAGGAGAGACTGAATTATTTTGAGAAAGGGCATGGAAAAATCAGAATCTTAAATATGGAAACTGATAAAACAAAAGTATCCAGCAAGGAATGACTTGGAAATAAAAAGACCACATAGCAGGTTAAGAGTATAGTCAAGTGAAAGTAAGGAGTTTGAAATTGCTTAGTATGGGTAAAAAGAAGGCCAAATGTGACAGAGAACAATCAGGAAAGATCAAGAGATGGAATTTGAATCTGCTGATACAGAAACTGAGAGTGCACTTGGAAGAGAAGACATTTCAAGATGACTGAGTCTGGGATTCTGGGCAAGAGAAATTTTAGAGGGATGACGATAGACTCAGTTTTAATAATATTTTTGAGTAGTCAGTGGGATATATACATAGAAAAGTCTAGTTGGCAGATGAAAATGGTTCAAGTCTTTCTAATTCAATATGTATAAACTAAATCTACCAAGGCCTACAAAAATAACAGCAAAGCAGTGGAATTCTCTCCCAGTTAATGCCAAGACACTGCCTCTCTACTGCAAATGCCAGAAGTTTAGGGGTCATGCCTGAGTTCTCTATTACATTTCCTCATATACTCATATTCAAACTGTCAAAAGCATTATCAATTTCACTTCATAAATATCACTAAGAGTTATCTTTTTCTCCATTTACACCTTTATTGCTGTAATGTAGGCTAAAATTATCAATCACCTTTATTACTAATATGGCCTGCTAATGGGTTATCCAACTTCCATCTGGCCGACCTACCACTCACCCTATAACACAGTAGAGGTAGAGCAATCTCATCAAAAGACAATGTGGTCCACATATCCCCACCTCCCTTTAATCATTATGCACAATGCTCTAAGGCTAAAAATAAAACATTCTTGTGCTACCTGACTCCTCTTTAGATTCATATACATTTAGACATACCTACTCCAACCTGTATGAACTTCTTTGAGTCCTCAAGTCTGCCTTGCAATAATAGTCTTTTTTCAAGCCTTTCTGTTTTTGCTTTATTCTCTAATTAATATCAAGTCATACTTCTAACCTCAGTTTACAATAATTTCTTCATTTGGCTTTTCAAACCCTCTTGACAAGGACAAATAATAGTTATATTTGGACCATTAATTTCAGGTGCAATTTCCAGTTGATTTGTACCGTTACCTGATTTCTTCTTCATTCACTTCAACACCAACAATTCTCACTTTAATTGGCCTCAGTCTAACTTGTGCTCCACCATTCAACTGAAATTTCAACTGAAATTTTATAGATCAGTAAAGACCTAACATGGGATACCTGGGTGGCTCAGTGGTTAAGTGTCTGCCTTCAGCTCAGGTCATGATCCCAGGGTCCTGGGATGGAGTCCCACATCGGGTTCCCCTCAGGGAGCCTGCTTTTCCCTCTGCCTGTCCCTGCCTCTCTCTGTGTCTCTCATGAATAAATAAAAAAAAAAATCTTTAAAATAAGAAAAAAGACCTAATGTTCCCAATCCTATGGTCAAGCCATGGTCATCTTGCTCATCCTCTCAGGAACAAGTAACATTTATTTCTTATTGACTACTCACTTGGCATCCAGGGAGGTATACATTCTCCTGGCTTTCTCCTGCTGTTCCCTCTTGCTTATGTTTGTAGACTCTTCCACCTCTTCTCTAACCCACAAAATGTCAGTTTCCCCCAAGGCTCAGCATTGGACCTTCTTCTCTATCTCCTCTTGATCCTTACATGATGATCTCTCCTGACCCCAGGTCTATGCACAACTCTCACATTTTTGTCTGCAACAACTTCTTTTGCATTTCAGCCTCATGTGTCCAACTGCCTATTCATCAACACCTCACAGATATTTTCAAGGCATTTCAAATGTAATATATTCATGGATGAATGGGACATATTTAATAAATCTAAAATAGTACATTATTTAAAATAGCACCCACTCTCTATTACTTCCTTTCCTTTTGTCCCGATTTACTCTTCTTCATGGCATGTATACATAAAATTACGCTAAATATTTGTTGCTTTCTCGCTCCTCCATGAAAATATAAGTTTTTCCATGAACTCTTTTTACATTGCATTTCTTTCTTTCTTTTTTTAAGATTTTATTTATTTATTCATGAGAGACACAGAGAGAGAAGCATAGACATAGGCAGAAGGAGAAGCAGGCTCTCTGCAAAGAGCCTGATGGGGAACTCGATCCCAGGACCCAGGGATCACAACCTGTGCCAAAGGCAGATGCTCAACCACTGAGCCACCCAGGTGCCCTACACTGCATTTTTAGAATAGAACCTGGCACCAGGTATGTGGCTCAAAATATATTTATTAAATCAAATAATAAACTATTAATATCAATTACTTACACTAAACTATAAAGTCACCGGAGACAGAAATTATGTGTTTCATTAGCACTGTTTCCAAGTGCCTGGCAAATGGAATTCATCAAATAACTTTTGACTGCTTGAATAAGTAGAAATAACATAGTACTGCAGTCTTAACCATGACAAAGAATAGAGTTGCAAAAGTGAGTGTAGGTATTTAAATATGGCAAATTCTAAAAAGAGGCTAAAGATAGCAAAAACTGATAAAAAGTAAATGCACTTGGTAATTAGGAAATTATTAATGAATTTTAAGACCGATTTAAGTACAGGTGTATATTGATGGCAGAGTATAATTGGCTAAGGAATTAGTAGGAGGCAGAGAGGCTCCAAAGGTAAGCATGATAGCGTGGATACTATTCCTAACATTTGGCTTACCTTTGTTCCATATGCCAGTGTTGAAATTTTCTGCACCATTATATCAATTCAGACTTCAGTATTTACCTGCCATCCCCTTAAAGAGTCTACTTCTGAATGGAGTATCTTAAACCCAAAAGAACTGACCCTCTTTATTTTTATGTCTGAGTGAATAGAGAGCCATACACCTGAAAGTTACAAGGATAGGCCATTACTTAGAATGCAGAACATTGCTATGAAGTTTAGTTTCAAGGTTGGCTACATGAAGGTAGTGTTTGAGTCCTTTATTTAAATACTTAAATTGGGAAGAAAAGTAAATAAGAGCTGGTAACTGTAATATTTACTCACCTGTTAGAATTTTTCTAAGCTTAATGATTTTTAAAACACTTAATAAGACCATATAGCTTATACTCTGGTAGGTAGGATATGGACAAAAAGGAACATCCTCCAGTTGTAGAAACCAGGAAGTATTGATGCTACACAGGAAGTAGCCACGAATCTATAAACTAGTCCAGTAAAATCATTTTTATCTCCATTGAGGCTAAGCTGGTTAGAACAAAAAAGCTTGTTCAGGATCTAGAAATGGCAAGAATTAGGGTCATGACTCAACTATGTTTGGCTTTCACTTTGATTTACAATTATATTGGCAAATGATCCTTGCAAAGAATAAACACAAGATTAAGAATGCAAGTGAGGAGATGCTCCCTGAGGCTTTGTTTTTATTCCACACAAGGTCAGAGCCAAAGTTCAATATAACCAGAATACCATGCAGAGGAAGGAATCCTCCCAGTCAGCACAGTACAAGATATGGGATTTCGGTCTTTTACAACCATTTGGGTGTGGGGCCACCCCAGCACACCAACCCTCCTCCTTTTAGTGACAGCCTTGCTGCACCACAGATGTATTCACACATTTGTGTTCTATTTCTTGTGCTTCATCAAGGCAACCCAGCTTCCGGTGCAACAAGCTTGACTATAGCCTAGCAAGAATCCCATTTGGAAAATCTCTCCCACCCTCTAAGTAGATGGGAGAGGAAGCTCATTTTATAAATCAATACTCAGTTGAAGAAACAGAAGTGAAAGGGCACTTGGGTGGCTTAGTCAGTTAAGCAAGTGCCTTCAGCTCAGGTCAGGATTTTGGGATCCTGGGGTCCTGGGAGTGAGCCCTATGTCAGGCTGCCTGCTCAGTAGGGAGTCTGCTTCTCTCTCTCTCTCTCTGTCGCTTTCCCTGTCAACCCACTCTTTCTCTCAAATAAATAAAAAAAAATCTAGAAGAAAAAAAAAAGAGAAGAAAGAAACAAAGAATGAAGGAAAGAAAGAAAGAGAAAGAAAAGAAAGAAAGAAAGAAAGAAAGAAAGAAAGAAGAGAAGAAAGAGAGAAAGAAAGAAAGAAAGAAAGAAAGAAAAAAGAAAGAAAGAAAGAAAGAAAGAAAGAAAGAAAGAAAGAAAGAGAAAAAGAAAGAAAAAGAAAGAAAGCAGTGCATATTAGCTTAGAGAGAATGAGCATTCTTTGGGTAGTAGTAGGTCACCAGTGTTTTGTTCATTTTAATTAACTGACAACCCAAGTCTTCAGAGGAATCAATGAATTGTTTATATATACTTAGTTTCTTGGCAATTAAAAGTGGAAAGTAGAAAGAAAAGAGTCCTAAAATAAGAATATAAAATCTTGCCCTGAACCTACAAAAACAAAAAGTGTGGAATGAGTGGAATCTGTACAACATAAGGCAAAAGGAAATTTGATCTCCAATTTCTTCAACTCAAACCTATCAAAGAAATCATGTCTACAAACTGAAAATTATTTTTTCAATTTATTTTTCCTGTTTGGCCTGTAATAAATATCATAGATACAATACCTCTTTCAGTAATGGCTAAAACCAATAAAAAAGAGGAAAAAAATCAAACATATATACATTAAAAATATATCAGCTTATCAGAATTTACCTAGCCATAAGCTCTAAGGGGTCCCAGTCTGAAAGTCCTCTCTTTCCATTTGGAAAATGCTGCTTTCATTTCCTTGTGAAGTTATACTTTTTAATATCCCACAAATAAAATTAATTAGGGCACATATCATATTGTGTTCTTAGCAAAATGACCGAGTATACTATTTTTAGGTCACAGCTAGCCTTATTTATATTACTTAGGCAAAACTATATAGAAAAGAAATATTAGAAATCCAAAAGCTATTTCAAACTAATTCTATAATTTCTAAAGCTACACATAAGTGAAAAACATAAACTTGCAAAGTAAACTAGTGTACTGTGTAAACGAATCCACTTTGAAACTAAGGTTTGATATAAGTCATGCTTTTCTCCTAAAAATGCCTTCATTTATTTTATTAATTGATATCTGGTTCTGTGGAGAGAATGCAGGGAGAGTAGGGCTATGAGAAAGCAAGGATCTGAGCAAATGATCACCCACTCATGAATTATACCCAGAAATCATGATAAAAATTTTCTATAAATATTCATTCACACTTATAATAAGTATTTCAGGTGACTGAGAAAAATATTTTCTTTCTGTTATTGGTACATCATCACTTAAATGGGACTCTGAAAAAAAGGACATAGCAGTGGGGAAAATCGACTAGGTTGTTTTCTATTCTCTCCCCATGCATGACCTCTTAGCCTACTGTTTACTTCCAATAAGCCCTCAAAGTCTCCATGTTTGTTATTGTCAGATACTGAAAACAACTCTGATCCTTCCACTTCTTTATGCCCAGGTTGACAAGTGAATGTAGAATATCAATTCATGGATTGTGTCACAAATAAAACAAATGCCTAAATCTAGCTTAAACTGCTAATATTGTAGAAATAAAGCACCAATTACTATAGTTTGTCAAATTAAGAGTAATCTCATTCTCAAAACTGAATAACATGATTGAATATTATTTCTAGAATAAGCAAATGTATTTATTACTACTATATATAAATAAATATATTTATTACCACTACTTACCAAGGGGAAAACATGCTGAAGGATAGGCACTTGTTCGGAATCAATGCAAACTATACTATAAAATGGATAGAGAGGAGGCAAGAAACAGTATATTTCAGAGAACATAGATGGTCATTTAGCACTCTATTTAGAGTAAACTGAAAGAGAAAAACAATGTTGACCCAGGGAAATGCTTCATGAGATGATTCATCACCCTCAATCGAGAAAGAGGCATTTTCAAAGTTCACTTATTCATTCAGTGTTTGTTTTTTGATACCTGTTTTGTGCCAGGTACTGTTGAAATCACAGAGAAAACAAAGAATCAGAGACACAATGAGAATGTAAGTAAAGTAAGAAAGGAGCACTGACAGAAAGGATATTCCATGTAGCTCAATGCCAAAGAAATATTGGAATGGAAAAGAATACAGTGGCAATAGACATTCTTGAAAAGATAAAGAGAGGCCATGTTATGAAACTTTGTCTAAAAGCTAGTGTATGGGAAGGGGGGGCAGTGGGGAGAAGGGTAGATGTAATTGTGGATATTAATAATTTTTAATTAAAATCTAAATTTAATTTAAATGTTTAAATGTCCATACTAAAAATAAAAGTAAATGGTACAAAGAGGAAGAGGGAAATGAAACCTTTTCTTTTCTTAAGGAAACACCAAGTACATGTGTGGGAGAGCTTTACAAGAAGTCAGCTTTGGACAATGGAAAGGTAAATAAAACATAGGCACTAAGAAGTATTACCAGGGTCACACTGAGATGGGAGATCACAAATTTATTATGACATCAGTTTTCTCAGTTTTGGGATTTTCAATAGCATTGAAAAAGTGAAAGGGAAAGCCAAACTGCTCAATTAAGAAAGGGTAAGGATTTTTCCAGGTGTGAAATGGAAGGAACAGTACAAAGAAATGAAGAATTGGGCAAATGATTTATTTAAGTTGTACACTAGGTCTTGCCTGGATAGCAAGAAGACGGTAAAACGAATAGAGAGTCACGAAGAAAACAAGGTGTGTCAAGACACTGGAGAGTGGTGGGAGTTGGAGAGAATGAAGTGGTTACTGTTTTGTAATTCATGATTTTAAAGATGAGAACTTTCAAATATCAAGATTCAGAAGAGTCACTGACCAATGGTTAGTGTGGAATGGAAGAGAATGCCAATGAAGGTAAGGTAGTTAAGAATTTCTGTAGGCTACTAACTGACTTGCCAACCTATCTACTTTAATTAATCATAATGATAACAGGAGATAAGACAAAGGAAAATCAACACCTGAATTTCTAAATCTGAAGAAGTGATAAAGAAGATGACAGATGATAATGAGAGGGTAGGGATAACAATGTAAAAGGCAAAATGAGGGCACCTGGGTTGCTCAGCATTTGAGAGTGTGCCTTTGGCTCAGGTCACGATCCTGGGGTCTGCCTCTCCCTCTGCTTATGTTTCTGCTTCTCTCTGTGTGTCTCTCATGAATAAATAAATAAAATATTTTTAAAAAGCAAGCAACAGAAATCATTTAAAAATAATAATAAAAATAAGAGGCAAAATGAAATTAAAAAAATACATCTTGGATGAGCTCTATATTTTCTAATGCCACATCCCCAGCTAAAAGGAATCACATACTGATGTTAACTGTTACCTTGTAAAGTCAGGACCATCTACCCAAACACCCTTTCCCCCAGTATTACCCAGATCCTAGCACATGACTCTGGTCAATAATTTCTCCAACCTTCTCCAAAACTTCAAACTTTCTCCACTTTGTTCAAATTCTGCCAAGAGAATTTAAATTCCAAAATTATCCTCAATTTAGCACCACAAAGCCTATCTACCTATTCAGATTTTCTCCCTTCTCTCCCTTATCTCCTCTTTATAGGTTTATTATGGCTGGTCAAAGTCAACTCAAACTCCATGTCTTGGAACCTATTCAAATCCACATTTTTAGGTTTCCATCAAACGTCCCTTTACTGGAATACCTGGGTGGCTTAGTCGTTGAGCGTCTGCCTTCGGCTCAGGGTGTGATCCTGGAGTCCCGGGATTGAATCCCACATTGGGCTTCCCGAGGGGAGCCTGCTTCTCCCTCTGCCTACGTCTCTGCTTCTCTCTCTGTGTTGCTCATGAATAAGTAAAATCTTAAGTGTAGCCCGGGCGGCTCAGCGGTTTAGCGCTGCCTTACAGCCCAGGGCGTGATCCTGGGGACCCGGGTTCGAGTTCCACAGCGGGCTCCCTGCATGGAGCCTGCTTCTCCCTCTGCCTGTGCCTCTGCCTCTCTCTCTTTCTCTGTCTCTCATGAATAAATAAATAAAATATTTATAAAAAATAAAATAAAATCTTTTAAAAAATCTCTTTACTTTTCTAAATCTTATGTTTTTGTAACCTGTGTCCTGGTACTTGAGGATATAACTGGTGGACTGAAATCCATAGGTACCAAAGACTTGGTACAGAGGAGTCCTTTCTCCCTACCTCAATACATTAGGGGGGCAGGGATCACATACCCAATCCCAATCAAAAAAAGGAGAGTACACTTTTACTTTTCTTTTTCTTTCTTTCTTTCTTTCTTTCTTTCTTTCTTTCTTTCTTTCTTTCCTTTCTTTCTTCTTTCTTCTTTCTTTCTTTTTTTTTTAGAGGAGTGTGAGACCAGGGAAGGGGCAGAGGAAAAAGTAAAGAGAGCATTTTAGCAGGGTCCATGCCCAGCACAGAGCCCCAAACCCCACACAGGCTAGATCTCATGACCCTGAGATCATGACATGAACCAAAATCAAGAGCCTACACTTAACTGATTGAGCCGCTCAGGCAACCCAAGGAGAGCACACTTTTTAATCACTTAGACTTCTCATAGATATTTAAACGTGCTCAAAAATTGCCATCTGGGCAGCCCGGGTGGCTCAGCGGTTTAGCGCCATCTCCAGGGCCTGATCCTGGAGACCTGGCATAGTGTCCCACACATCAGGTTCCCTGCATGGAGCCTGCTTCTCCCTCTGCCTGTGTCTCTGGCTCTCTCTTCCTCTCTGTATCTCTCATGAATAAATAAATAAAATCTTAAAAAAAAAAAAAACCTGCCATCTTAGAAAAGCTCCTTTAAACTTCCGTTATTCTCCAGAAACAACTCTTTTTTTTTTTTTCCTTTTTTCAAACCTTCATACACAAACTTTTTCAATGAGTCACTCCTGGCCTCCTTTTCCTGAGCTCCTACTCACTTCTTAACACACATTCACCTGGGTTTCACCCCAATCACCATGGCAACACATCTTTAGCTGAAATCACCAATGATCTCCCTGTGTTCAAATCCAATGGTTATTTTTTATTCCTGATCGCAACCTCTCAGCAACATCTGGCAGTGATGATTACTTTATCTTTCTTATAGGATGTTTCCCCTAGTCTTTGGAAGACCACAGATTTCTGCTATTGTCTTCCTTCTCTGTGACAACTCATTTTCACTTTTGATATTGTATCTATTCTGATACTCTAAAACTGTTAAAATTCATCAATATTTGTTCCTAAAGTTATCTTTTTCTCACCCTACATTGTTTTCACAGGGATTTGTATCTACCTCAAAGAAATCAATTACTATCCGTATCACCAAATTTATATCTTCTTCCCAGTTTGCTCTCCAATTTCTTTATTCATGTTAGCCACCTATTCATTCAAGAATTATGCTTGGATGAATGAAGAGTACTAGTTTTCACATAAGAGTAAGAGAATCATGATCTCTGAATATATCTTTATAAGTGTTTTTATTGTCTTTACAAAAAAAAAAAAATTCTACTTTCCCTCAAGACCCAACTCAAATTCTAAATTATCTGTAATGAATTTCTTATTCTCTTACTCTCATCTTCTATAGCAGCCTACTAGGTACTTCCTGCTCATCTATCTTCTAGAACGGTGTTATAATTTCTACACCCATGTGTCTTCCCTTAATCCCCAAATTAGAAGCTACTTAATGTCAGGCCCAGGTTCTATTCATAATCTTTTTTTCCAGAATTTATTTCTCTTATGTACAAGAGATGCTTAAAACTTTTTTAAATGAAAAATTGAATGCCAATAGACCAGTAAACTATACTCTGAGGTTTTCAAAGAGATATTAATAGATGCTCCCAAAAGGAGGGATTCTGTGATTAAAATCAGGGAAATTTGTAGTGAATCCCACTCCTAGAGATTCCAACACACACTTGCATTTGAAGAACTATAAGAAGTCCTTAAAATAGAAAAGTATTTAACTTTGTTTAATGTTTAGATAAGGAAAGCTTTCTTGCTCTTTTCTTCTTTTAACACACATAATAGCATTCACCAAACAATCATTCCTTATGTCTTAACATAGTTTGGATTTTAACTAATTAGGATCAGCAAAACAAATGTTAAAGAAACAGAGGGTGTGCATACTCTCTTTTTCCAGGACTCTCCACTAAGGTAAGACACAGGTGTTAATTCCTTCAATACAGCTTTGAAACTTCATCGTGCAGAAAAAATTTTGATCAATATAGTACTCCCATGCTCTTGACTGATATGCTAAATCCAACAGAATCTTATTGTTTTCTCTTTTATAATGTTTCTAATTTTAAGAATTAGAAAACACCATCTAACCATAAAGAATAGCAATATTATTATAGTCTCATTGAAATCATTGTTTTGTTTTGTTTTCCTTTGAAAGTATTCTAACAAAGATAATATAGTTACCTGAACACTCAACGTACCAGCAAGCAGTTATGCAAGTAGCTTGAATGATAGAAGCATTAGAAGTTCTGAAATAAAATTTCCACGTGAAGGTCAAAAACCTTTACCACTTCACCTTCACTATGTAGTCTGATAGAGTTTAGAGTACATTCAAAACCAGGAACCCAAACACAACAATACTTCTGCCCTGAATAGCTGTTATGCTATGCTTTCTTCAGTGGGCGACAAGGAAGGAAACTCTATTTGCCAAATAGAAAGTTCTGACATATGGGGTGGCAAATAACATTATGTAACGATAAAGCACCCATCCTGGTAACCAGAACTCTTATTAAGAACAACAGGATAGCAAAGTGACTCATCAGCTTGTGTGCTCTTTCTCAATTCTAGTAATTTGGGACAAGTGTGGGGAAGTTACAAGTTGTTTATGTGCAACCCAAAATGACAGGCGACACAAGTTACTAAGCAACATTAAGTCCTTGCATTTTTCTAATCTTTAAAAGCTGCCACAAGCGTATTAATCCTGTAATAGAAAGGTAAAGGGTAAAGCAATGTGGGAGTCATGTTTCTTGCTGAATGAAAATGTTTTGCTCAATAATTCTAAAATTCTGATTCACCATGAGTTCATCTGTCTTGGTTTTAAGATTACTTCAGGTGTATAATCCTCCTCTGCTCACTGTCAACACCAGAAACTTGTTCTATAATGAAAAAAAGGATAATGGAGGGGAGGTGTGTGGAAGTGGTTCTCATGAGTTTTGAAACCAGTTTGTTCCCCAGTAAACAGGACCTCAGTTCTCTATTTCAGTTCTTTGTTTCTTTCGTAGTACTTAATATAACAACAATAAATCATGTATTTGCTTCCTCGTTTGGGTGTGTCTGCTTCTGTCTTTCTCTTTCACTGAAGTACCTTCAGTACAGTAGGAATCTGTCCCTTATTTTACTCTTTCCTTTCCTGAGCCTGGCATGTTGCCTGAAACAAAGTAGCCCATCCAGGACTAAAGAATGAAATAAAATAAAGCACTGTATCATGGTGTCAGTAGTTCCGTTTCTTAAGATAGTTTTCATAACTGTGTTTATTCATATGAACCTTAAAATTTCCCAGGAGTAGCTGAGCATTACTTACAATCTCTAAAATACAACACTAAGAAAGGCAGGCGACTAAGAATTCCCCAGTCTTTATTTTTTTCATTAAGTAACCAGTGAAGGGATTCCTTGGTCAAAAGCCCAGGAAAAAACATTTTCTTACATTCTCTGTCTCAGCAAAACAAGTTGCTGAGTAAACTACAAACTCATCTTTTGTGCTTGAAGTTCTGTTTTCAGGTCAAGAATCCTGTAATGCTCTTCCACAGTACCTCTATTTCTTCCTCCTTTCCAGTTCATATGACTCAAAAGGAGTCAATCTAGGTAATAACAGATTTCCTCACATAAGAGGTCCTATTTTCCCAGTCTGCATAAGTACAAATGGGAAAAGAGTCTGTATAGATGAAAATTAAATATCAGTTTGTACACTGAATGGATGATAGCTGTGACTACCTATTAAGAGTGACTACCTCTTAAGATTGTCAGAGGAAGAAAAATGAAAAGTCTAGCATTATGGTGATAGCTCAAGGGACAAGAATTAAAATTTCTTAGATTGATTGTGTGCCAGCCATTCTCCTGGAAGTATTTGCATGTGTTATCTAATTTATCTTTGTTACCACTTACCCTTTTTTTTAAAATAATTCAATAAAAACCTTTTGGGCAAAATTGTAAGTAAGGCTGACCCTTTAAAGAGGGTGTTTTCTATAACATTTGGTAGATTTTATGAGTCTCATATTTTATTAATAAAAAACTAAAATGAAAACAGCTTTTTAGATTTCTATTTTATTTAGCACATTTGCTTTGCTATTAGTTCTTTACTTTTTACCTGAGACAATATCAACCAGAAAATAGTAATAGCTAATATTTTTTTAGTATTTATTATGTTCCTTCCATTCTAAGCCTGTTACACACATGATTACATCATATGATTCCATGAAGTGGATATTATTTTCATTATCCCTACTTTACAAAGAGAAATATAAACCATAGAATTTAAGTTACTTGCTTAAGGTCATCCAAGTAGTAAAGATTTGAGGCCAAGCCATTTGAATGCAAAGAATAAATGTTAACCCCTATATCACAGTGCCTAAGAAGGAAATGATGAAATTCAAATGAGCATCTTTGCATATTGAAAAATTTTACATGGAGTTGATTTCTCCACACCTTTAACCACAATTCCATCATCACAAATAATCAAAATATGATATAAGCCAAGTTTCTATAAAGAAAAAGAAATGCTATAATGGAAGACCCAGCTATTTCACTGGGGTATTCTCATCCTCAGATAACTTTTTTTAAGGAACTTCAAAGGGATCTTAAATCGCTATCACCCATCTCCACATCTCATCAAATATGTTCTTCCCTGGTTACAACTGTATATTTGACAACCGATTTGTGTGGATTAGAAAGAGAGTAAAGTGAGAAAAAAAAAGAATAAAATAGAATTATTTAACCTAAGATGATACTTTAAAAAAACAATACTATGCTTGGAAAGCCCTATGGCTATGCCCATGCAGTTCACATTGTTATAATGTTTAAATACTTAATGAAAGAAATTTACAAATCATTAGTAAGATCCAAATTATCCCATAAACTGAAAATGCTTCCTTGCGGGAGGGAGAGTAGGAATTGATTTTCCCACTATTCGTTTTTTTCATGTTTCTCTACCAGTAGTCAACTTTCTAATGTCTGTTCCTGATATGACTTAATATTTATTAGCTATGACTAAATCAAAATCTTCTCAGGACTTTTCCTCAAGGAAAATGAGAATTCAAGAAACAATTTTTCAAAAGCACCTTTTTACAACTTCATTCTATTGGTTGAAAAAAGCAAAATATCTTTGATGAATCATTTATTCTAATAATATTTGTTTTTTCCCTCCTCAAGATACATTAGTACCAGAAATTAGGTATCATTACAAATGTCAATATTGTGGTCTTGAATAAGCACGGTGTCATATTCCAACATATTGTCTCCTGTATTCTAAATATGCACTACCACAGGGAGTGGTAAATGCCTTTTGAGTAATTTTATGCAAATTATGAGTTCAACTAATTAAAATTTGCTATCTGGCTCAGACCTGTAACTTGGGATTTGAAAGACCATTCTCTAGTCATTTTAGGGGCAAAGACTGTGGAATTGGAACTTTGGATCCCTTCAGGGAATTAGATTAGAGCTTTGAATTCATTGTCTTTTGAGTTTTACTATTATATTAGACATAATGCTCAGCACTTACATTCCGAAGTTAAGTAAGGCTTGGTTTCCCCCCTCAAAGTAGATAATAGATTATTCCAACCCTGTGTGACCTACTCAACGATAAAGGAAAGCACCAATCTCAGTGGAACAACAGAAAAGGACAGCTGAGCTAGTGGTAGCATCCAAACAGAATCCTGGAAGTTTGGGATGCTAGAGCAAAAGCTTAAAGACCCATCATGAGGTGAAGTACTAATGGAGTAAGGATAGCAGAATATGAGTGTCAAGAAAGAAATCATAGAGACAGGTGTAAACAGAGAAAAAGGAGGTAAAATAATGGCATGAATTGCAGAGGGTTATAAAAAGTCAATAACACTTAATAAGTGGACATGGAGTCCTTGGGTTAAAAGCATGGGCTCTCGAGCCAGATTTCTGGTTCATATCCTAGCTCCATAACTACTAATTCCTGTGAGTATGTCTTTTATCCCTCTTGTGCCTCAGTTTGTTCTTTTATAAAATGGGAATGAAGATGATAATAAGATTATCCTATAAGTGTATTGTCAAGATTAAATGTGCAAGAGGCTTATACAAGCAACTGGTATGTGGCAAGCATGCAACAAAAGCTAATCTCCTGTCATTATTTTTGGACTATAAGGGGAAGAGAGCCAAAGCACCACATTCAAAAATCAACCCTCAATGATGATTTTCCCAACTCTATTCCTAACCTAAAACTGCAGCATCACAAGTGACAAGAGACAAGACAAAGAATCCGGGCTGACAATTTAATGTATTTGCAAAGCTCCATCAAAGTTTGTCAACTTTCCTTACGGAGCAGATATATTTATACTCCAATTTTGAAGGTAATAATTTTTGTGCTCCTTGCTCTGGAGTGATTGGCATATTGCCAATAAAAAATAACTGAGTCAAGGACATTGCGTTTCAAACTTACAATGCAATACAGATTCCCTGTTCAAGGCAAATCCTTCATTTCAAATTGTTGACTCAGATAATACTTAAAAAAGAATTTCAGCTGTTTAAATTTAGCATGCTGAGAAAGACCAATCTTAAAATATTGTTTGGCGTTATGCCCATAACATTTTCATTTTATTTTTTCCTTGTTAGTGTTTGTCTTTTGTGATAAGAAGACAAGTGACAGTAATCACGTTATTCTCCTTAACACTTCAGATTTTACCTAAATGAACCATTTTGTTTTTATCCTCACCAGTTAAAGATGGCCTTTCATTTCCTGGCAAATTTTCAGAAAGTGATTATGCAAGAATCCGTGATATTCCCACACACTGTTTTACCTCTTTGGTCATCATCAGGCCTTTCTCCTCACTTTCCTTTGAATCCTCATTTTTACTCTTAAAAAAAAAATGTGTAAAGATTATCTGAAGACAAGCCTAATCTAATTTTTATAATCAGACCTTACAGCTACTTAAAGAGATGTTTTAAATTTGTGCTTTATCTATCTACCCCCCCCCCCCACATGCAGTCCAAAGAGTTTGTTTTTTAGCCTCCCTCAGGACACAGTGTCTGGAAAATTTCTCGTACCAGTCTTCTACCATGATAAGCCTCCTCTTATTTTCTTTTTCTCCACTTGGTTTTTGGGTCTTCCAACTTCTCTCCTCCCATATTAAGTCCATAATTTTCCTTCCTGGCAAAGATGTCCCCAACTTCATTCCCATGGTTTATGAAGCCAGAGCAGAACACTGAAATTAGAATGGTTGAATACACCTTGTTTGGATTTGGGGTCAGTTCAGGTTTTAATTTGGGTAGATCCAATCTTGGTTATCAGTAGAGTAGGGAGTTCTCTCCTGATTGTTATAATTTCTCAAACACTCTCAACAAGCTCACTCCACTAGAACATGGTAGAGTACCATTATAATAAAACAAAGGGGCAAAGTGATTAAGAGCTAATCATTAGCCCACCATTTATTAAATATGCTCCTTTAGGTAATTTGCTTATTTGTTCTGTGGTTTAGTTTCTTATAACAGGAAGAAAATGCCATCTCTACTGTAGCTGTTATCCCAAAAATGAGAAGACATTTTCAAAGTACTTAATCTAGTACCTGCCATTTGTGTACTCATAATAACTGTGAGCTATTCATGTGCTATATGGTGAATAAATCATACATGCAAATAAATCAAGGAGCTATAAAGAGGCTGATTGATTATTCATAATTAATAACTAAGGATGCACAAATACATAGGATTCTTACTTGAGGTCAGATTTTGTGTTGGTGTTTTAAGAGAGAAAATGTCATGAATGGGAAAGGAGCAATACGAAGAGGGTTCAAATTCTTGCCTAGATCCTCCTCCAGGCAGATGCTCCTAGGCTAGAAGTATTACCCTTAAGAATATTGCAACAACATCATGCGTACGTAAGTACAATTCTGTTCCTGAGGCCAGCCTGGGAGGGGGGTGGAGTGTGTGGGGGGAAGCATCTAGTAAAGAATACTCTCAATATGTCATTTCAAGCCTATATCAACATCACAGTCATTATTAGCAGGCCAAACTAGACTGAGGGACAAGTAGCTATCTTTGGCTTGTCTGGCTACAACTCTTCCTTCTTTCTGTAGTGTGCAAGGAAAGCATGAGTCATAGGATACTTGCCTAGTTCAGACACTTTTCTCAGCAAAACTCACCAATGGTTTAAACCTTAAAATGATTGCTTTATCTCAAAATTAGTTTTGAAAATCTTCTCAGACATAACATGAGCTGTCCATTGTGTATAAACATGAGGTTTATAGTGAGGTCAACCAAATTATTAAGCAAAGGTATTCCCAAAACTCGATTTCGTCTACCTATGTTTCCATCTTAAAAGATATTCTGACAAATCCCTATTCAGTTCAATTCCATTTAGACTCTCAGTCTGATTTTTCTTCTCTTTAGCTAATACTTGAGGTTCAAGTAACGACCTATTCTAGAGTTGCTTACACTGTGGCTCCAATCATATTCTTTTAGTCTTTGTATAGACACTTCCTTTTCTTTTTTATGGCTGTCTAAAGTTTTCAACCACACTCATGCATGCACTATCATCACAATATATCTTCCTGATTATATCTTACTCAGTGATTTACAAACTCATGCGTACAGTTTGGCACCAAGAAATATGCATGTATGGAATAGGTTACCTCCAATAATTGGGTATTTCCATAATAACAAAAATATTTTATCTGGACATCCCTGAGATGAGTAGGTAAAGTAATACAAATTACATTCAGGATATGTTTTATTTCTTAATAAAATAATGAAGATTAGGTGGATTCGAGAAGGAGTAACACAATTAAAAACTGAAATAACTGGATAAGAGTGATTCTTAGTTTCCTCTTTTCTACTGATGGAGAATTTCAGAATTATTTTGCATTTCACAATAGTTGTTTCACAAGTTTTGATACCTCTTTGTCCTATAGAATTTATGACAGCATATGGAAGAGTCCAGCTTAAAAATTCTGGATTCTGAGTACTCTCTGTTTTTTCATTAATCTTTCTTGGAGAAAACGAGAGTAATACAATAATTTTTCCGGTGATCCTACAACTAAGTCTAATATGTTTGTGCAACATGTCCTTTCTGCTTGAGAAATTCCTTCTTTTTTTCTTCATTAAAAAAAAAAAAAATCCTGGTCAGTGTAAAGGAGGACGTGGTTAGACGTATACTAAGGTTCTTAGACTAATTATTTCTGGATTCCCTCTAAAAGAGGCCTTTAGTTATTCTGCCTGCATTCACATTTATTTGGTCATTTGCTTTACAATGGACTGCCTGTCGCTGACCTGTTTTCCCCTCCTCTTAAGAGTTGGTTATCTACAATTTGAGCAACCGGTTGAAGTAGTTTTTCAAAAGTTTTTTAGCCTTCATTTTTTTTTTGCCAGGGACCACAATGCTGCTTGGTTCTAAGTATAAAGCCATCTCTGTTAAACACACAAACAAACAAACCCACTCTGAAATCACAAAGGAAGGGACTGCTTAGCAAGTGGAGAAGATGATTGCAGTAGTAAGAGACTGGGGGAATCCAGAACTTCCACCCACTAAAGAGTATTTGAATGTTTATCATATCATCAGTGTCGCCTAGGCGGTTGCCTACAGTTATCTAGAGACCTACATCACATTTTATTTTAATAAAGTAAATCAAAGACCTTTGTTTTTGTTTGTTGGATTGCTTCTTTGTTTTGCAGATTAGGAATAAAGCTGCAAGGAAACTTGTAACAATTAGCTGGGCATTTGCAAGTCTAAGCCGACCTCCACACGAATTTTTCTTTTGCAAAGGCAAACTGCCATCCATTACTAACTTTCAGGAGCTCCTTCTTGTAATTAAATGTAGGACACATTTACCAGTTCTGGTGCCTGAAATCACAACGGACAAAGCGCTTTCTGCATACCTAACCGACAAGGGGCATCCATCGGTCAGCAAATAACCCAGAGGACACCAACTATAGCGTAACTAGGACGGGAGTCAGAGACACAAACCGATTTGGCATCTCAAGGAGAGAATTCCAAGCTCTGCTTTTTCTAACTTTCCTCGCCATTTCTTCTCAGTGTCCCTTCCCCCGCAGCACAAACCCAGAAGCCACTCGAATTGCCAACCGTGTCGAGTTGAACTTACTGCAGTGTGATGCAGGCGGAGGCTGGGCGCATCTCCGAGGCGAGGGCAGCCGCTCTTCCGGAGAGGACCTGGGACCAGCCAGCTCTCAGGATCCCTTCCGATTCACACGCTCCCTGCTCGGGAAGAAGGCGGCCACACGGCTCGGCCTCCCCGCAGGAGCGGAGCGTCAAGAACTCCGCGCGCAGCATCTCCTCCCCTCGACTTCCACCCCTTCCACCACGCACGGCCCATGCTAACTAGTGTCTGAAAGATGGAAATCGACTCCCAGTCAGCAACACGGGCTGCCTGCAGCCCACCAGTCCCCGACAATTTGCAACTCAAAAGCAGCGGAGGCCGGAGAGATGCAGGTTTCCGGAGCCTGAGAGTCATCCCTGGCATCCTCGTTCCCCACCTCGCACTCGCGTCTCCCCTCCTCTGCGCGGCCACCTCCAGTCTCCCCCCGGGCTACAGGCATCACAAATGGTTATCTTAGTACCCATACCCATAAGCATCAGGAGGAAACGGGCTTTGTCAGGGATAAAATACCTGTTGTCCGTGACTCACGCTCCTCTCTCATCTCTTTGAGTCCTTCATTTATACCAAGATGCGCTGATATTGGAAATCTGTGCAGTGCGTGTGTGTATGTGTGTGCGTGCGGTGAGGAGGAGGCAGTCTGCGCGGCTGCAAGCAACAGCCCTGCCTGCCTATCTCTAGCTGCCGCTTCTACAGCTGCTGTTGCTACTATTGCTGTTGGAGCTCTGGGAGAAGGACGCGGAGAGAGACAGTGTTTTACAGCTATTTAACTGCTGGACCAGTTATAGGAGGAGGGTGGAGACTGTGCAGGTATGAGTGGCTGATGTTGAGACCTTAAGCTTGATTCACCGCAATTACTACCATTCGGGATACATTTCCCCTTCAACGGGAAACTTGATACCTGTCTCCCCACCCTCTTGCTAACTATAGTCCTTGATGGGTCATTGTTCACCAACCGCTTGCTTAACCCACTTCTAGCAATTCTAAAAGCTGCACGCTCTATTTCTGCATTCTAACTTGGTAACCTGGGAGCAGGTGACTGGAGGATGGATGAGGATAAAAGTAAGAAGGGAAGGGGGAAAGCCCGTGAATATTTTTTTTAATTTTTATTTATTTATGATAGTCACATAGAATGAGAGAGAGAGAGAGAGAGAGAGACAGAGACACAGGCAGAGGGAGAAGCAGGCTCCATGCACCGGGAGCCCAACGTGGGATTCGATCCCTGGTCGCCAGGATCGCGCCCTGAGCCAAAGGCAGGCGCTAAACCATTGCGCCACCCAGGGATCCCGCCCGTGAATATTAAAAGGGAAATCATTCGTATGTGTGACCCATCAGAACACAGATAAAAATGATAGTTTTGAGCCATGTGTGTAAGATAATGCATTGGGGCAATACAAATGTAAGCCAGTAAATAATCATTTCTACTTTATAAAATGTGTGCAAAACCAAAAAGCTATTAAGGAGTGTGTTTATAAGCTTAAATGCAGGGTATCTTGATATACACATGGCCCTTGTTGGCTCTTGTCTTCCATGCATAGTATCTACACTGTGATGTCAATGCATCAGTATTTCTGTCAGCTAGAAATTCTGGTGAAACCTACTGGTTACTGCTGTCTGTGGACTCTCCCTTTCTCTCCTTATTGGTGCATTCTCTGCCCTGACTTATTTCCAGCTTATTCTCACATAAGTTGGAGCTGTGCTGAATTTAGAACTTAACGAAGTTCTCAAAACCTCTAAAGACAAGAATACTTCTTAATAACTAACTTAATTTGCCCTGGCAATAGCTTCTATTCATGTTCTTGTTTTGTAATAGACTAGATAACCATGAACAACCCCTCTTAAATAGACACATGTGTGTATATGTCCACACATATGTACATGTGCATGACACTTACTTGATAGTACTATAAATCTACTTTCAGCATTCAGTTGTCTAAGCTGAAAATAAACTTAATTCCTTTTGATTGTAATTGTGATGCACACCATTCATTATTTCTGCTCTGATCTGAGCAATTTTTATATTTGCCATATATTTTCCCATTCGTTGGGGCTTGTGTAACTAAGGGTTAATTTGGACACATGTTGATACAAAAAGAAGGAAGTGTAACAGAAATATAACAGAGGACCCAGAAGGAGGAAAGAAACCCAAAAGGATTAAGTAATACATCTTCTCCTCATCTGGTTATATTAGAAAATCACTGCTTTTAGCTAACCAAAGGCCAGTTAATGTGCAAAGCATTTATCAATCATCAAATAAGTATCAATTTACCAAGACCAAACTTACTACAATTATAACAGAAAATACATTGATTAATGTTTTGTTTTAAGATTGAATTCAGAGAGTGTACAGATTTTTTAAATATCACAATCCTAAGAAAACATAATGCCAAATGGTCACGTTTTTTGCCTCTCCAGTTTCTGTTGTTTATTAAGTAACTCCCATAAACACATTATTAACATTATTGGAAACCTGGAGTAATTTCATATTTCCATACTCATATTCAATGCTTTGTAAAGAAGTAGGCAAAGATTGTCCATACTATTTAGAAATATATTTGATACAGAAGGCCAAATATATCCATAAATGCCTCCATACTATTTAGAAATATATTTGATACAGAAGGCCAAATATATCCATAAATGCCATCAGTGTATTTTAAAAACTTCATGAGGATATTTGTATAATTAATCAATCTCAAAAAAAATTAGAGGCAAAAAATAAACTTGTTCTATAAATTCCCATTAATCAACAAAATCAATGATTTATGAGTATATAGAAATAAGTAACATCTTAATTTCCAGCTAAATTTCTTTTATCATCAAAACATGTATTTCCAAACTAAATTCTGTAATGTAATTCATATTTGTTCACTGTAGAAAAGCTCAAAGATGACAAGCTCTGCAGCAGCAGAAGCCATGTCTATTTAGTTTATTCATGTGTCTCTAGCATCTAGCAAAGTGCTTAGAATGTGCTATGTGTACAGTAGGTAGTTTAAAATAAACAGGTGAATAAATAAAAAATTAATTTCTGGATGCAAGATATTGGGAAGATAAGTGAACTGGTAATAAGGATGTTTAAATTCTTCCAGTCTTCACTCTGCTGCTAAATAACTGACACTTTTGACTCACTTCTTGTTGTCTCAAAGTAACCTTTCACAGACCCTACAAAACTTCCTAGTAAGTATCTGTCCCCAACACTTTTCCAAAATGATTTTTCTACTAAATGAATCTAATCAACATGACTTTCCTAAAATCTCATTTCCTGACAACTTTGCAAACCAGTAACACCAGTAACCACTATTCATCCCTAAGAAGTGTGCAGTTTCCTCCACTTTCACTTCCAAATCTGTTCCTAGTCTAGTTGGTAGTAGGCTAGGTGTTTAAGAAAATAGATTGTTCACAGGAAACAATAGGTGTTGGGGAGGTTGTGGAGAAAGGGGAACCCTCTTAACACTGTTAGTAGGAATGCAAACTGGTCCGGCCACTCTGGAAAACAGGATGGAGGTTCCCTAAAAGTCAAAAATAGAACTACCCTTCAATCCAGCAATTGCACTATCGGTATTTACCCAAAGGATACACAAATGCTATTTCAAAGAGATACATGTACCCCGATATTTATGGCAGGGTTATCAACAATAGCCAGATTATGGAAAGAGCCCAAATGTCTATCAACTGATGAATGGATAAAGAAGATGTCCAGTTCCAGATGTCTAGTAGAGTTCTCACATTTTATAAGATAGCAAATAACACAGCAGGTCACCCTGGCTTATTGCTGAGAAGGTCATTTACCAATCTCCGCTAGACTATCTGGCTAGGAATCGCAATGTTAGACATGTAAGCTTTGGCCAAAAAAAGGCATGTTTTAATTCCTAGGTGTGTCAATGACTAGCTATATGACCTTGGAAAAGTTGTCTTTCCACACATCAATTTTCACATTAAAAAATAAGGATTTTTTCCATTTTATTAGAATATAATTGGCAAAACTGGAATATATTCAAAATGTACAATGTGATGATTTGATGTACATATAGTATGTGAAAAGATTCTCATAGTAGGTTAATTAATATGTCCATTATCTCACATATTTGATTTTTTTTTTGCTGAAACACTTAAGTTCTACTCTCTCTTACTATATCTCGTAATTATATAATATGGTATTATCAAATGCATTCACTATGTTATTTATTAGATCTTTTATTCATCTTATAACTCAAAGTTCATATCATTTTACCAGTCTCTCCCCATTTTCCCTACCCCTAGCTCATGGCAACAGCCATTCTAATTCTCTATTATAAGTTCAACCTATTTTTTTTTTATTTCACATGTAAGTACAACCATGTAGTATTCGTTTCTCTCTGTTTCATTTCATTTAGCAATAAGGCACTCCAGATTCATTCATATTGTTGCAAACGGCAAATGGTAGAATTTCCTTCTCTTTTAAGGTGGAATAATATTCCACTATATATATATATATATGAGGGTATATATATATATATATATGTGTGTGTGTGTGTGTGTGTGTGTGTGTGTACCTTCACACATGTTAGGATGTTTATTATCAAAAATACAAAAGATAAATGTTGCTGAGGTTGTAGAGAAAAGAGAGCCCTTATATACTATTGGTCTGAATGTAAAGTGGTACAGCCACTATGAAAAACAGTATGGGGGATCCCTGGGTGGCTCAGCAGTTTAGCACATGCCTTGGCCCAGGGCGTGATCCTGGAGACCCGGGATCGAGTCCCACATCGGGCTCCCTGCACAGAGCCTGCTTCTCCCTCTGCCTGTGTCTCTGCCTCTCTCTCTCTCTCTCTCTCTCTCTCTCTCTCTCTCTGTATGTGTCTCTCATGAATAAATAAAATCTTTAAAAAAACAGTATGAAGTTTCATCAAGAAATTAAAAATAGAACTACAATATAGTCCAATATTCCTACTTCTGCATATACATCCAAATGAAATGGAATCAGAATCTTGAAGAGGTATCCACACTTTCGTGTTGTTTGCAGCATTAATTCTCAATAGTTAAGATAGAGTAACAACCTGTCTGTCAATGGATAGATGAATATGAATCTATAAAGAATATACGATATATATTAAGCGAGACAAGCCAGAGAAGGCCAATTACTGCATAGTGTCACTTATATGTGAAATCTGATAAACAAAAACAAAATCTCATAGAAAGAGAGAATAGAAAAGTGATCAGAGGAGATTGAAGTAGGATAAATAGCGAAAGGTTGGGAAAACTTTCAACTTCAAGGTGAATAAGGTCTGAAGTTCTTATGTAAAACATGGTGAATACAATTGACAAAACTACATTGTATAATTGAAACTTGCTGAGAGTAGAACAGAAATGTTGTCGATAAATAAATAAATGAGGTGATGGATGTATTAGTTAACTAGATGGGAACATCCTTTCACAATGGATACATATATCGAATCACCATAATGTACACTTAAAGTATCTTAACATTACATGTCATTTATACTTCAATAAAGCTATAAATAGTAATATTTAATTAAAGATTTATTTATTTATTTTAGAGAGAGGAGAGGGAGGGGAAGAGGGAAAAAATCCCAAGCAGCCTCCCTGCTGAGCACAGAGCTCAGCCCCATGACCCTGGGATCATGACCCAAGCCAAAATCAAGAACCAGATGCTTAATCGACTGAGCCTCCAGGCACCCCTGTAATTAGTAGAATTTAAAAAAATAAAATGACTTCTTCATTTGCTATAATCCTGTTGGAATCATGAAAACAAGACCTGTTGACTATCAGAGCCAGGTGCTCTGGGTTCCCATTTCTCAGGTGGCAGCTGTAAAAGCTGGGGCAACAGTCATGTGCACAAACTCCTTCCAGAGAGATGTTGGCCACTTAGTTTTATTTTTAAAGCATGCGAGAAAGAAGGCAATGCAATCGCAAGTATCTCAAAATGAAGCTAATAGCATCCACCCCACAGAATGGTTTAGAGAATCAAAGGGTATGGTACATGTAAAGTATACAACACAGTGCCTGCCAGAGCTCTGGATGTGTGGACATTGGGCATGCCTATGCCAGCGCATGCACAACAGCCATGTGCAAATGCACCTGCAAACACACACTCACACACACACACAAAGTGATGGTTACCTCTTCCCTTCATCAGAGCCACCATTTCTGGGGTTAATGTTTCTGTACTTGACCTTCCAGTTATTTAATTTTTTAAACTGAATGAGGATGGCAGACTCTGCATGATTCCCCTGGGGGCAGGAAGCAGGCTGCTGACCCTAAGAGACAATCTTTTAAATCGGAGAGAATTCTCCCTCTACTTCAAAGAAGGTAACTCATGTTGTAAAGAGGTCTCACTAAATAGTGATAAATCACATGAATTACTGAAGAAGCTGTTCAAACTTTCTTAAGCACCCGTAACATGTGAAATCCACAGCTACATACATACTTAAGGAACCATAGAAAATACAGCAAAACATGATTTAAAGCACAAAATAGAAAGCTTGTGACAGAGAAATTGTAGTTTTGAAATTGAAGTTTTATGTGGGAAATTAGCAGACTCTAATATAGCCTAGCCATTTATTTGGCTGTCTCCATGATGGATGCAGATTACAGTATAATTGATTTAGCAATGGTCATCCACTCAGTGAATTTCAGGACAAATTCCTAAAAATGGCCAGATTTTATATTGCATGACCTCACTATTATTTAGACCAATGTTTTTTGTTTGTTTGTTTTAAAGACACAGCATACATATTCTGTTATGACTTTTTTCTTTTTTTCTTTTTTTTTTTAAGAAATCAGATAGGTAGATTTAATTAATTCTTCTGGGCCTTCTCTAACCCTAGAATGACATCCCATCAGTCTCCCTAACACTTTGGAGGCCATTTGTTTGACTTTTCACTGTACTTACAGGCCAATTTATATTTATATTTGCACAAAGCCCTACAAACATAAGGCATTCAAATATTTTACAACTGTATTCATATGGAGTTGTAGCAAAAATCATTTTAAATGTCATTTTTTAAAAGAGAGAAGATAGCTTTAATTAAACAGCTAAATATTTAAAATAGCAGACTATAAATTTCAAGCAAATGCTTTAAGCTATTTAACTGGTTAAATAAGGTTTATCTTGTCTACATTTTAGACAAGACTATCTTAAGATGAAGGGTAGGGGTTTTTCTTTGTTTTGTTTTTATTTGGGTGGGGGCTATATGGGAGCTTAAATAGCTTTCTATACTACCTTATGTAATTTAACTTTAAAGTAATTTTTTTATTAAATTGAAACTTAGATTTCTATAACTTCTATAATGCCAAGGACCTGAAAAGGAGAATCTGTATTAAAATCTGAAACAGGAATTGTAGCACTATTCATTAAAAATGCATATACACAGAGATTGATTTGGGGTGGATTTAACAGAGCATTTTACTAAATAAAAAGGCAAATGTATGAGATTATGGAAATTTAATAAAAAGATACATGATCTTTATATTCACTGTTGTGAAGCTAACAATCTGTGTGGTATTTGTCTTTGAAGTTAGTTTGAGAAGCTGAGGATGCATTTCTTCGGTTAACCTTTTTAGTCTATACTAAAAGATAAATATACATGTTAAAATAATAAAATGTGCTTGCAAATAGAGAACCATATTCTAAGCCTCAATCAATGTTTCTTAAAAATTGAACTCCTATGTTTTTTGTGGGGGATTCTGATTTTTCAGCATGAAGAGCATGAAGGAGGAAAAGTTTGATCCTATATGTAACCTTGTATAGTCCCCAAACACATATGTCTATTGAAGCCAATTCATTTCACCATACAGTGAATAATTTTTTGTCTTTCTATTTTAACCATATTTTAAAATGTTAGCTTCTCAAAGAACTCAGCATAAAGAAAGGTCTCCTGAAAGAGGGGGTGTTTTGCATGATGTTTTCTTTTTCTAAACATTTTTATATGCTTTTCCTAGCTTCATCATTCTTATTTATACCAATATCATGTATACATTACATTATTAAGATTCAGCTTCATACTCTCCTTAGAGTATTATGAAAAGAAATTTTAATAATTTGTAGAAATGGAAAGAAAAATAATTTTCATTGGAGATTTTCTAAATAGTTATAACTATACCCAGGTAAAGTTTTCTTAGACACAACAAAAAATTTATTTTGCAAATGGATTTCATTACATGTCAGCTTGCAAATTAAAAATAAATCGCATAATTAAAACAGACAATGACAAATATATTTTTAAGAAAGCAGTCACTTTTTTCTCAGTTGGCATGACCTGAATTCAGAGATCATATTTGCCCTGGATGATTTATCTAAAAATGGCTTTTGAGGTTGAATAGTTCCATTGAAACACTGGCACATAAGCAATTTTACATCAATCGGAATTGACGTCAAAACTGTTAGGCAAAAATTGCTACTCATTGTGATAATCCTGGGAAGCTGTGATGTCGTGATACTTTATACAAACAAAACACATATTATTTAAAAGGCAAGAAAACTAACACATATAGTAAACAATTTTTTTCTTGGAAAGATTTATTCCAAAATAGAAAAAAACACGAAAACTTGGAAGAACGTATGCTCTTTATGTTAACTTTATGTCTCCCTTTTTGGTCCACCAAATATGTTCACTTTCATTAAGAGCAAATATTATTATGCTAACCACTAACCTAAGAGCATATGCTAAATAATGGCACCACATTTAATTATCACAACTATTTTATGAAGCAGATACTGTTGTTATTTCCAATTTTCAGAGGAAGAAACAGAAATACAGAAAACTCAGTTTATACAAGGACCAAAATTTCTGATGAGCAGCAAAGGCACTGGATCTTTATAAGCTGATTCTAGACTTCATATTGTTAATGACTCCACTATAATGCCTCTCTACTTCTAATAGGTAAATATCAATTAAGATTTGAAATTAGAATGCTTAAGGCAATATGACAGATAATTGCTTAATCTATGTTTAATCAGTAATGATGTACCTAAAATTTGAAATGTCAATAATTTATATTAACTTTAAATCATGTGGAGGTAGAATTCTTGACAATTTAATATCCTCATTAAACTACAAATTCAAGATGCCTTACATTTTCTCATGTTATAATCTATTCCAAGCATTTGCATTCTTATTGTAACTAATGGTTTGTAGCAGATATACTTCATTCCAGGGTAAAGAATAATTAATACAGCCATTAATTTATGTATTTTAATAACTATGTTAACTTCACAATGTATACATGTATTGAAACATGATATTATAGTTTTTCTGTGGCTCCCTCATTACACCATAATGTAATGAAGGATAGATTTTATCTTATTTGCCTTTGTAGTTTTAGTTCTTTGAAAAATGTTTGGAATAAGAAACATTGCCAAAATTATCACAGCATTAATAAATGTGTTTGTGTAGGGATCTGTCCAAATGCTGAAAATACTTTAAACAGTTGATCTTCCAATATGTAAACTTTATAGTCTGGTGTTGAAGAGTGAATATTTATGGTTTGCTTTCATATGACTTAGGATAATCATTAATTATACATATATATATGTTGTTTATTTGCTTAATATTTTGTCAATATCACTAATTTGTAAGCTCTATGAGGGTCAAAATGCTGGAATTTTTATTTTGCCACTATAGTTCCAACACAGCCCAATGCTTGGCAGATGAGCACTCAAGTTTAATGATCTATTAATTATCCACATCTACATAAAATTAATAAATTCAGGAAGAGTTGGCAAATCTCTCTCTCTCTCTCTCTCTCTCTCTCTCTCTCTTGTTTCCCTTCAAAACACATATTGGCTTTTCCAAGTCTAAATCATCTGGGAAAGTTATGCATGTTCACCTGAGGCTCTGATGAGTGCCTTAAGCTATAGAGTAAGCATCTGGGTATCATGACCCAGAAGAGTCAAACTGCAGCAACACTATGCTTCATTTAACCTAAGATATGAAACCAAAGACATAACTTTTTTTAAAAAAGGAAGGCAGTTAATTAAATTAACAGGACTTTTTTTTTTTGTTATGCATTTTCTGACTTTTTTTATACAACGATAAATTTGGCTTTTTTTTTATGGCACTAAAAGAGTATATAGAAACCAGAAAGAAAAAAAATAAAAGAAGTTGCCTATGCGGCTAAGATACTTGGGCTATGTTCAAAGCCCATCTGAGTTTTGATTGCTCTGGACTTGTTTTAGTTTCTATTTACTCCTACTCTGTGTCCAGTTCCCTATCTTTTAGTAAGGAACTCTGATTTTTCTTTGGATACAATTTTGTTGAAATGTAAATAAAAATACCTTATTCCCAAGAGATCTAAGTTAAGCTAACCAGATTTTCTCCCTAGAAATTTGAGGTTCCCAAACCAAGTGAAGCTATTGGAGCTGACAAATTCCAAGAAAAACACTTTCAAATATTTCTATCCAGATATTCAAACAAATCTGTTTTCTAATCTTTCTAAGCTTGGTGATATAGTGGTTTATTTTAGCCTGTGCACTGCTTTATACTTGTTGAATGGTATTATCTTGCATCAAGTTAGCCAGAGTCAGTTTAACTTGCCTGCAACAAGAACATCAGCAGCTAGATCAAACAATGATGAAACATTGTAAGTTTTCATTAGTGGGGTGAATTCGTTGTGGGAGTGGTTAGGTTGATTCATCTGCTAGTAATGATTGCAATGTATTAGAATAAAAGGACAAAAGTACCAAAAAGGATCAAAGAGAAGGCTGTTGAAAAGATTGCATAAGAAGCCAGGATTGTCTCAGGGAGTTAAAATGAAATGTATTTAATGTTATATAGTTTCAGCCATAAAATTCATCATGGCTTCTTTACCCTAGCTACCAATGAGTAAGATAAGTGAATGCCAATGCCAAAGCTAAATATTGAAGTAGAAACCTATTCAGTTCATCACATTTCAGCACTATTGTCTTTCTCATGATTTCAGTGATCACTCAAGGCCGTACTCTTGTAGGGTGCTGCATGCCCCCATACATATGATTGCCCCACATATATCCACATTTCGCTACTTACAGACTATCTCTGATATAGCCTTTTACAAGAAACTCTTCCCTGTTCCACCATGATGCCTCTCCTTGTTTTAAACCAATGTCCCCTATTTAATATGTCAAGAGTCATTATTCTAATTTTGAAAAAAATGAGTATATTTGACACACTATGTTACACTAGTTTCAGGCATACAACAAAGTGATTCAACATCTCTACATGTTATGTTCATCACAAGTGTAGCTACCATCTGTCACAACACTATTATAATATCATTGACTATATTCCTTATGCTGTACCTTTTATTACTGTAATTTACTTCATAATTGGAAACCTGCATCTCCCCCTCCCCTTCATCCATTTTGCTCATCCCCCTACTCCCTTCCCTCTGGCAACCAACAGTTTGTTCTCTGTATTTATCGATCTTATTCTGCTTTTTGTTTGTTTATTCATTGGTTTTGATTTTTGGATTCCACATATGAGTGAAATCATATGGTATTTGTCTTTCTTAGTCTGACTTATTTCGCTTAGTGTAATAACCTCTAGGCCTACTTGTGTTGTCACAAATGGCAAGATATCATCCTTTATATGGCTGCATAATATTCCATTATATATCTACACCACCTCTTCCTTATTTGTCTATGGGTGGGCCCTGAGACTGCTTCCATATCTTGGCTATTGTAAATAATGCTATAATAAACATATGGATGCATATATCTTTTTGAATTAGCATTTTTTAGGGTGGATGCCTACTAATAGAATTACTAGATCATATGATAATCCTATTTTTAAGTTTTGGCAAAATCTCCATATCATTTTCTACAGTACCTTTACCAGTTTACATTCCCATGAACAGTCTATGAGGGTTCCTTTTTTCCTGCCTCTTCATCAACACTTGTTATTTCTTGTCTTTTTCATTCTAGCCATTCTGACAGTTGTAAGGTATTATCTCATTGTGGTTCTGATTTGCACTTTCCTGATTATTACTGATGATGAACATCTTTTTATGTATCTGTATGTCTTCTTTGGAAAAATGTCTATTCAGGTCTTCTGCCTATTTTTAAAACAGATTTTTTTTTATATATTGAGCTACATTAAGTTCTTTATTTTGGATGTTAACTCCTTATGGGATATATCATTTGCCTTTTTGTTTTGTTGATGGTTCTATTTTTGTATAAAAATGTTACTATTACTCTATGTTTTCAATATACTATTAAAATATTTTAATATTTTAAATACTTTTAATAAAGTATTTTAATATACTATTACAATATTACTCTATGTATTTAATATACTATTTCAGACTTCATGATCCTCTACTTTGCTCAGTCTTCTCACTCAGCAAATGATGTGGTTTTCCGCTTCATTAAGAAATATGATGTTATCAGCATTATGCTCAGCATCAGCCAGCACATGGATCAGTGAGTCTTTACCCCACCATGCTGTCACTTACTTTCATGCTCTTATTCAAGATATCCTCTCTTATTCGCCTGTGACTGGTCTTTACTTTGCTTGTCTCACAGCAGCTCTTTCTTTCACAGGAGGTCTCCTCTTCTCTGGAAAACACACAGTTTCACCTCTTGTTGACCCTCATACACCCCTGCTCTCAATAATTATTGTATTTTTCACATTGCATATAAAATTCCTATTAGTGTTCCTGGTATTCCTACTAAAGCATGTGACTTCTTAAGGTTGGGCATTATATTCATCATGATATCCATTATCCTTGAACAAGAAAGTCATGTTCTATGTGCTGGATATGGTGCTAGGCACTATAAATACATAAATGGAAAACACATATTTCCTCAAGATCAAGGATTTTAAACTAGGTGAATCTCACAAATCCATTTAAAGATTACAGATGAAAATGATAGCTTAACAGAAGTAAGGATAAGAGAATAAAGAAAAGTGTGATGTAAATCATGTAAAAGTGGGAAGTAAATGACATGGAAGGTTTTTTTAAAGTTTTATTTATTCATGAGAGAGAGAGAGGGAGAGAGAGAGGCAGAGACACAGGCAGAGGGAGAAGCAAGCTCCATGCAGGGAGACTGATATAGGACTCAATCTCAGGTCTCCAGGATCACACCCCGGGCTGAAGGTGGAGCCAAACCACTGGGCCACCGGGGTTGCTGGGAAGTTTTTTTTTTTTTTTTTTAGGGGCTAGTTGACATTTGAGAATTTTCATGAGTGACTTGTTAGTTGGAAAAATAAGGTAGTTTTTTTAACTTAAAGTCTCAACTCTGACATATAAAGTTCTTAGAAGTCATCACTGCCATTCTCACATTTTAAAAAAATGATTGAACAAACTGAAAATCAAGGATTTTTCAGATCAATCAGGAATTTGAAGGCTAAGGGCAACTGTCACCGAAAAGCTGAAGAGGCAAGCAAACCCAGAGAATCATAGCTGAGTCTAGCCTAATGTTAGTAGAAGCCATTGGACCAAGTGATAACTGGTGGTAACAGTTAAATGAAGCTATGCACATTTAGGAGCCAGGTTTGTTTTTTTTTTTTTTAGGAGCCAGTTTTTGTATGAACATGCATTTCATTGCTTTAGGACCTTTTTTCCTTTTTTTTTTTTTTAAGGCTTTATTTATGTATTCATGACAGAGAGGCAGAGACATAGGCAAAGGGAGAAGCAGGCTCCCCTTGGGGATCCTGATGTGGGACTCAATTCTGGAACTCCACGATCACATCCTGAGCCCCAAGCCAAAGGCAGACGCTCAACCGCTGAGCCACCCAGGCGCCCTCATTGCTTTAGGATTAATTTCCAGGTCATACAGTAATTGCCACTGGTGCTTCTTCCTTGGTGAAATGTCTGTCATGTCTTTTGCATATTTTCCTAATAAGTTTTTAAATTTCTTATTTTTGAGTTTTGAGAGTTGTTTATATATTCTAGGTATAAGGAATCACTTGGATTTTGGTAGGAATATCATTAATCTGATATATTAATCTGTGGAGAATTTATAACTTTATTATGTTGAACTGTAAAATTCATGAACATAGTAGATGTATTTATTTAGGTGTATATTTTATTTATTTCATCAACATTTTTATGTTTCAGCCTACATACATAGCCTATTTTATGAGATTTATACATAAGTATTTCATTTTTTGAGCAATTATAAATTGCACTGTGTTTTTTATTTATTTATTTATTTATTTATTTAAAAGATTTATTTATTTATTCATGAGAGACACAGAGAGAGAGAGGCAAAGACATAGGCAGAGGGAGAAGCAGGCTCTTTGCAGGAGCCCAATGCGAGACTCGATCCCAGATCCCAGGATCACGACCTGAGCCGAAGGCAGCCACCCAACCATTGAGCCACCCAGGTGTCCCATGCCTGTATTTTAATTTTAGATTCCATATATTAATTGTTAATATGTAGACATGTAATTTTGTTGGTGTTTTGATCTTGTATCCTGCAACCTTGGAAAACCTCATTATTTTAGGAGACTATTTTCTTAAATGTTTTTTAAAAAAAAATTAGATTCTTTGGAATTTTCTTTATAAATAATCTTGTTAAGTCAAATAGGGATAGTTTTAGTATTTCTTTCCAATATATATTATTTTATTTCTTTTTCTTGTCTCATTACAGTGGCTAGAAATTCTGATATTTTGCTGAATGCAGGTGGAAACAACAGACATTATCATTTCTCAACATTTAGTCTTTCACCATTAAGATAGATATTAGCTGTAGGTTTTTGTGGACATTCTTTATCAAGTTGAGGAAGTTCCTTGATATTCCATAAAGTAAACTCCTTATAGATGCATATTGTTAGATTATGTATTTATGTATTTATGTATTTATGTATTTATGTATTTATTTATTTATTTATTTATTTATTTTTAAAGATTTTATTTATTAATGAGAGACAGAGAGAGAGAGAGAGAGAGAGAGTGAGAGAGGCAGAGACAGACAGAGGGAGAAGCAGGCTCCATGCAGGGAGTCTGACGTGGAACTTGATCCCAGGTCTCTAGGATCAGGCCCTGGGCTGAAGGCAGCGCTAAACTGCTGAGCCACCCAGGCTGCCCAAATTATGCTTAATTTTAATCCTCTCTGCCAATCTCTGTCTTTTAATTGGTGTATTTGACCGTTTATATTTTTTTAGCATTGATTTATTAAATACGACATTTGATTTTCTGTATTTCATTTGTTTCCTCATTTTTTCTTTTCTTACATTCCCGTAAGTGACTTGAATTTTTTTGTAGGATTGCCTCTTGACTTATTCAGGTTTTTTGTTTGTTTAGTATATTGCTTTGTATGTGTTTCTTAGTGGTTGTTCTACATATTACAATATATACATGTAACTTAGCCCAGTCTACTAATATTGATGTTTTACTGATTCAACTGAAATCTTCGCTTTAAAATGCTTTACCTTCCTTAACTTTAAAGAGAAATTTCCTAGGGTATAAGTTTACTGGCAACAGATTTTCTCAGTTTCCCTTTGTCTGAGACCATCTTCATTTCCCCCTCTGTTCTTGATATTTATTTTCACTGGATAAAGACTTTATGGTTACCTTTTTCTTCCAGTACCTGTAAATTGTCATGTACATCCTTCTAGTCCCTGTAAATTTCAGATAAGAAAGCTGCTCTAATTCAAATTGGTGTTCTATTATTAGAGGGGTTTCTCTGATCACTTTAGAGAATTTTGTGTTTGTCTTTAGGTTTCAGAAGCTTAATTATAATGTGTCCTGGCATGGATTTCTCTGAATTTATCCTTTTTAGAGTTCATTCACCTTCTTTAGTTTTTAGATTTATGTCTTTAACCAAATTTGGGAAGTTTTCAGCCATTATTTCTTTGAATAGCTCTCTCCTCTCTGCTTCTGGTATTCAAATGATAAGAACATTAATTTGTTTTTTTTTTTGTTTTTTTTTTTTTTTTTATAAATTAATTTTTATTGGTGTTCAATTTACCAACATACAGAATAACACCCAGTGCTCATCCCGTCAAGTGTACCCCTCAGTGCCCGTCACCCATTCACCCCCACCCCCCACCCTCCTCCCCCTCCACCACCCCTAGTTCATTTCCCAGAGTTAGAAGTCTTTATGTTCTGTCTCCCTTTCTGATATTTCTCAGACATTTCTTCTCCCTTCCCTTATATTCCCTTTCGCTATTATTCATATTCCCCAAATGAATGAGAACATACACTGTTTGTCCTTCTCCGGTTACTGTGGCCAAGTTCAAAAAGGGTGTTGCCTGAGTTCTTCTCTGGGATTTTGATGGAATCTTGTCTCACATTTAGATCTTTCATCTATTTTGAGTTTATCTTTGTGTATGGTGCAAGAGAGTGGTCCAGTTTCATTCTTCTGCATGTGGATGTCCAATTTTCCCAGCACCATTTATTGAAGAGACTGTCTTTCTTCTAGTGGATCGTCTTTCCTCCTTTATCGTATATTAGTTGAGCATAAAGTTCAGGGTCCACTTCTGGGTTCTCTGTTCTGTTCCATTGATCTATATGTCTGTTTTTGTGCCAGTACCACACTGTCTTGATGAACACAGCTTTGTAGTACAACCTGAAATCTGGCATTGTGATGCCCCCAGATATGGTTTTCTTTTTTTAAAATTCCCCTGGCTGTTTGGGGTCTTTTCTGATTCCACACAAATCTTAAAATAATTTGTTCTAACTCTCTGAGTGATACTCCCCCGTGTTCCAAGAACATTAATTTGTATTGTAAATTTTAAAAGCTCATGTTTTCCAGATGCCTCAACATCTCCACAAACAGGCTATAAGCATTTCACCCATGTGATTAGCACTAGTGTGATAAAGTTTGCCACTGCCACAAGTTCTCCTTGCTCTCCCCTATGACCCAGTGACATCCAAATGTACCAGTCACATTCTCTCACAACTTTTACTTGAATCCTCCACCCTGGTTCCCAGTGAAGGCACTTGTCCACAAGTCCTCCATCTGTTTCAGCTTGCAATTGCTTGGCTGAGCTAACTCCCTTGGTTCTATCCCCAGGCCTCCTCATGGCTTGCAGTGACTCTTTCTCTAAGACCTATACATATAATAAACTTTGTTTTCCTATACCCCTCTTATGTTTCCTTTTATGGCCATATTGGAGTGGCCATTTCATGAAAGAGTACAGAATATAACTCTTGGAGCACCTGAGTGGCTCATTCAATTAAGTGTCTGCCTTCAGCTTGTCATGATCCCCAGGTCCTGGAATGGAACCCCCATTCAGGTTCCCTACCCAGTGGGGAGTCTGCTTCTCTCTGCCCCTGCTTCTCTCCCCACTTATGCTCTCTCTCTCTCTCTCTCTCTCTCTCAAACAAATAAATAATATCTTTTAAAAACCCATAACTCTTTTGTTATTGGTCCACAGATTACTAAGACTATGCTAATTTTGTTGTTGTTTTTGTTATTCAAACTACGTTCTCTCTGTTTTTCAGACTGAGTAAATCCTACTGATCTGTCATTAAGTTCAAGGAATCTATCTTCTGGCATATCTGCTCTACTACTGAAACCATCCCAAATTTTATTCTGTTTTTGGTGACTATATTTTATTTGTCAGTTCTATAATTAACATTGGATTATTTGTATAATTTTCTATTTTTTTGCTGGATTTACCATCTTTTCTGTTGTTTCAAAAGACTATGCAATTACTTCCTGAATTTCATTTATATTATGCGTACTTTAAAATTCTTGTCAGATAACTACACCATCTGATTCATTTTGCTGTTGGCATCTGCTGACTTTCTCATTTATGATTTCCCTTGTTCTTAGTATGAGTGATTTTCAATTGTATGCTTGCATGTTTTATTTTTCAAGTCCTACAGCGTCTAAACAGTCTGAATTCTTTTTTTCCACCTATCAGAATCTTTCTATTTTTTGTTGTTTTTGTTGCATTATGTTTAGGATTTTTTTTTTAGTTGCAATTAGGCAGATTTGAGAAGAATAAAGTTACTCTATGGAATACAAAAAAAATCCATATTTCTAGATTATTTCATGTTTTTGTTTTGACAAATATGATTGGTTACTTTTTATGTCTTGAGCTTCATTCTTATAACTTTAATCCTTAATTCTTACATATATATATATATATATATATATATATATATATATATATATATTTCTTTAAGAGAGAGAATGGTGTAGTGGAGGGACACAAGAAAAGGGAATCTTAAGCAGATGTAAGTGGAGCCCAACCCAGGACTCAATGTATAACCCTTAGATCACAACTTGAGTTGAAACCAAGAGTCAAACACTCATCTGACTATGCCACCTAAGCACCCCTTCTTTAAATATATTTAATATATGTATTTTATATTTTATGTTTGGCATAGCCAATATTTAATGTCTCTGCATCTGAATATGATATCTATTATTTCTTCTGATTCTTGCTGGTCCTGCCTGCTTCTGCTTATGTTTTGTAAGTTTCAGAAATCAGCTTATTTCCCCTAAAATTTACCACAGGAATGCTTTGATAGCTTTCTGAATGTGATTCTCTATAGGATATTTGCATTTGCTCCCATCTGTTTGGAAGGGTACTGGAGACTCTTCCAACCCAGGATCATTCTGAGCTGTAGGTTTTAAATCTTTCATTTAGTAAAAATTTGGGTTATAAACTCATGAAGGATTGTATTTATCATTACAAATAAACAGTAGGCTTTTTTTTTCTACTTCAAACATCAAGTTTCAGATTGGCATTTTTTTCTTAGAGTTCCCCATTCCTGGAGTCATTGGGAGGAGAACACTTCTAGTTTCCTGTTTTAATGATGATTGACATTTTGTGGATTCTGATTTTACGCAGGGTTGGGGGATACTGGTCTCTTAGAGTAGTCTCTTCCACAATGACAGGGTCCTGGGCCTTTTTCTTCTCCTGTATTCCTCTGAAACTGAAATTTTTTTAAAGATTGTATTTATTTATTCATGAGAGACACAGAGAGAGAGAGAGAGAGAGAGAGAGGAGAGAGATGCAGAGACACAGGCAGGCGGAGAAGCAGGCTCCATGCACGGAGCCTGACGTGGGACTGATCCCAGGTCTCCAGGATCAGGCCCTGGGCAGAAGGCGGCGCTAAACCACTGGGCCACCCGTACTGCCCTGAAACTGAAAATTATGTTCGTCTGTTTTGATTAATGCTGTCAGGATAGAGAAAGCTCTTGTCAGTATTCTACTTACCTTTTGGTCCTTGTCTTCTCTTAGTTTGTACCTTTTAAATATTATTTTTATTTCTTGTTCATTGATGTCTTTAAATAAAATTTTAAACATTCTCCTTTTTTGTTGTTTCCTGAAGATGCGTATGGCATGACATCTATTTACCATACACTATACTTATAATTTAAAAAAATATGTATGCTGACATAGGAGGATGAATGCTAGGTTTTGGTGTCTTTGATATCATCTCTATAAGTAAGTTTTAAAGGCATAAAAGAATTCTTTGCAAACTCCTACATAAATCCTGCAGTATTGTATACAGAAGTAATGGTTAAGACATATTAAGATAAGGGATAACATAACAACAGGATTGTATCTACTTGGGAAAAGTATATTGTTTCTTGCTCCCTATGAAGAAAAGCAACATCATTTCAACAATAATTTCCCTCAATTTCTCCTCAAGCTATATTCTGTGTTAGAGAGTCAAGCAGAGAAAAGAGAGCAAACTCAGATGAATTAAGAAAAATTTTCCAAAAGTTTTAACCAGTTCTACTAAGTAGCAGCACGTTTACATTTTGCATTTTCTTCTTTCCTAAATATTCACATTTAAAATCAACCTCTAAGATCTCTGATTTTAAAATCTCAATACAGAATTAATTCACAGAAAGTACATTGTTGACTAGGTTGTTTAGATGGCAATTCATAATCAATTTTGAGCCAGTCTGTGAAAGGGCAAAATTGTTACTATAAATATATCCCTCATAGTACTATGTCTAGTTAATATGACAAGAGTAATAACCAGAGTAGCCTGGAAATTTGAGAAATGTAAGTAAATAAAATTTTCTTACAGAAGACCTTTGAATTTTAAAACAAAAATCTATTTTAAAATATTTGTTTTATTATTTATTTGAGAGAAAGCAAGAGAGCACAAGCAGGGGGAACAGCGAGCAGAGGGAGAAGGAGAAGCAAGTTCCCTACAGAGCAGGGAGCCCAACATGGTGCTTGAGCCCAGCACCCCAGTCAAAGGCAGATGCTTAACTGATGGAGCCACCCAGGTACCCCACAAAAAACTATTTTAAATTAGATTTATATATGAGTTAAATAAAAATAGATAAACTAAAATATAGAATAATTATTTTAACAAATATTTAGTAGTGAGTAGCTATTATTTACAAGGCAATTCAAAGTGAACATAAGGCTTTGAATCATGGGACCTGCACCCTAGTGGGTGAGTTTATAGAAATTTATTTAGTAGCAATTATATCAAGAAAAAGATTTATCAAATGCATAAAAATGTTAAACCCTGTTAAATGTATAAATACCTAGTTTTTCAAGTAACACTCTATGTCAAAATTTTCTCAAAAAAATTTCTCAGAATTTTACGTAAGCCATTAGAATCTCAAAATAATAAATACATTAGTGTATTATTTTCTCTGTCAGAATAAAAAAATCTCTAGATCATGCATATTTTTTTTCAAATGTTATGGAATTTCTGTGTTCTTTTAAGGCCAAATATTTTTTAATAGTGAGGTATATGTGCTAGATTAATTTCCTTAGAGCTTCAACATGCTACTATCTGTATTCTTTAGTCAATATGTTACTGAAACTGCTCTTAACAGCATCACTACTGACCTCTCTTCTGTCAAAATCAAATTACACAGTTTTCCCTTTACCTGAATTACTAATAGTCTTCTCAAATGATTGCCATACTTCCAGTTAGTGCACATTCTATTAATCCTGCAAACTATAAAATTACATTTTTAAAAGCACAGACTGGTTATGCCACCTCCATGGACAAAATCTTTCAATGCTTTCTATATAAATTAGGTAAGATACATTAAAGAAATAGAAAGCAAGTTTGGCATGTCAAACACAGATCATTTAATATAGATAACTGGTTACTCGGATATGAAAAGGATAAAGCAAAAATGAGATCCACAAGAAGCATTATGGCCACTAAGGCTTTGAGAAACAAAGGGCCAGAAGTGTCACCAGAAACTAGTTGTTCAACAAAGGTACTGTGCTGACTGTCAGGGGGATTTTAGATGGCATGTTGGCACATGGCTAAGGTCCTGGGGGAAGAAAGAGGAGGTGGAGGAGTGTGGTGGGAACTTTATGCCTAATTCTTAGGCCACCCTGGGAAGTGTAATCAAATGGCATTGGAGCTGCTTCTGTTGATGCTGAAATGAGTGAGAGAGGCTGGAGGCTGAGTCCCTTCTCTGATCCTCTAAACTTTCAATCATACGCCATTGCCTCCCAGACAATAAGGAAATCACAGGAATGATTCTCATCCCCAGTATAATAGAGCATATTATAAAATTGGTAGCCTGGCACTGAGAGACAATAAGTACCACAGTTTATTCCACTCATGATAAACCCTTGCTTCCATATTAATCTACTACTAATGTATCACTACTTATTCTTTATTAGATTATTCCCTATCACCCTGAACACACTATACTTGCCATTACACATTTTAAAACATAACAATTTTGTATCCCTAGAGTACATTTCCTCTTTCTCCATCAATGGAAATTGTATCTATCAATCCTCTAGTTCCTCTCTTAAATTTGATTTCCTTATAAATATTTTTCTTAGCATCGTGTTTGGCATATAGTCTATGTGAACTTTGTGTGTTTAATGAATAAAGTACATTTTCCATCTATATTTGTATCTCTCTCAAGGACTAGACCCTAGCTTTTTAAAACAAAATAAATATTGTTGTGAAAATTGTATAACTTCACAAGTTCCTTTGGGGTAGAAATGATTTCTTAGTCACATCTGCAGTCCCCAGATGTTAAGTGCTCAGCAATTGATGGAATTTCCAAAACTGATGCATACAAAAACAGAAACGCAATCAGTCTTTTAAAAAAAAATAAAGATATTTATTTATTTATGTATTTATTTATGAGGGACACAGAGAGAGAGAGAGAGGCAGAGACACAGGCAGAGAGAGAAGCAGGCTCCACGCAGAGAGCCGGATGTGGGACTCTATCCTGGATCTCCAGGATTATGCCCTGGGCTGAAGGTAGCGCTAAACCGCTGAGCCACCCGGGCTGTCTGCAATCAAATTCTTATGAATAAAAAAAAAATTCTTATGAATATATAAACTTTAATTTTGGGAGGGCAAAAAGTTTAGCTTTTTCAGAATCCACATTTATTTAGTTTTTCTACTTTATGCTTTGCTACTCTTTATTTATGATTAATATTTAAGAGATTAAAACATACTTTATTTTTAACTGCCCAGAAGTTTTTCTATTAGGTTGATGTTTGAAAATTACAAGGCATTACTTTATTATTTTTTCCTTTATCAATTATGGCAATAAGTCAAGAAATGTGAAAAGTTGTCTACCTAACCATGTGACATTTTAATATGTTCCTCTCTAGAAATATCTCCTGACTGTAAAAAAAGGATGCACTGTCAGTAGTAATTTTTCTTCATGACATAGCAAAAAATGATACGTTTCTGAATACCCTTTCATTGTTTTATATCTGCAGATGATCAATGTCTTCAGGAAAAAGTGAGCATTTGAATAACTTGTTAGCTCTGAGTTCGATAAACAAGGTTTCAGTGAGTGCTTCAATATCAAAAGTAATTTCAACTTATATTTGATCAACAGAAAAATAATTTAAGTTATTTTTCTTTTTTGACATCACTAACTTCAAAATTACTATTTTAATAGATTGTTCAGAGGAGAGGAAAATAACTTTTTTAATTTCAACGACAAATCTTATTTATTTGTATATCAATATTCTAAATAAGCATGTGTAATAAGAATAAAAATTATGCTATATGTAAAAGCAAACAATTATCCAAGAATCTGCTGAATTGTCAATTTTTTCAGTGCAAGAGTGTTTGACATATAAATTTCAATCTTTGATCTTAGGAGTTAAAAATTCATTTTCATTTATTAATGTTTTGTCATTGTCATGATGTCAAGGCATTGCTTTCTGAATGTGCTTATTGAGGACTCCAAAGTATGGAAGAAGTAAGCAATAAAAAAACCATTAGATGCTAATTTTAAGAATAATCGAGAGTCAATCTATTTAAATATATTCCACCATAATTTGCTCCTGTTTATATCTCTAAAAATATATTATGCTTAATATATTTTATTGTGTAAAAACAATGCAAAATTGATATATTTCAAAATGAATGCTCATTTAGCAGATGAAAGACAAACAAAGCCAAACCATTAAAATAAGTTATTGTTACCACCTTCTTAGCAAATGGGGCAGTACATCATAAAATAAGGAACTGTTAGCTAGGATGTGGTAGAAAATTACTCAGATCAGAGAGCTGAAAGCTATTAGCAGAAAGGAAGAAGGATAAGGGAACAAAAGTAGGGAAAGAATGTGTCTGTTCTGTAGAACAAGCAGCTCCTACTAAGGAGATGTATGGCCACGTGTTCCACCAGATACCCCCTTGGGTGAACTGGTTTCAGCAAGATTGGAGCTAAGCATCTGTGCAGAAGCCCCCTGAATTTCCCTAAAGTTACCTTTAGTTCATTATAATACTAAGATTTCCTCATAGAGGTGGGGTTTTTGGCCATTTTTTTTTAACATACAATGTATGCACTATAATGTTGACGTGCTAGGCATGCTCAGTTGAATCTAAGTGCCTAAGTAATGAAATATGTGTAAGTTCCTCAATGTATCAAGCTGCCTGGCTTTACCCTTCTAGCACAGTCAATAAAAACTTCCTTCGTTAACCCCAAAGGGGGACAGTGCTTGGAGAACTATTTCCTTGTCTCTTTACTTGTTGCAAGTAATAAAAAAAAAAAAAAAAAAAAAAAAAAAAAAAAAAAAAAACACTTTTGCTCAAAACAAAAGACTTGGGCTGGTCTGTTGGCTGACACACACCAAGCAAAGGACCTTTGTGTTTGGTCTCAATCAGTCCCTTTAATTTGATTTAAACCTCTATGTGAAATATTGATCTGTACTTGACATCTGCCCAATTTTTTAATGTAATGATTTTTATCACTGGCTGAAACAAATAAAAGTAAACCCACATAACTGAATTTCTTGCAGTCATAATTTTACCTACAGCCTAATGTTACATTTGGAATCCTGTGGTCCTAAAAGCATGCTACTAATGCTGAGACAAGCTTTAGAGCCAATTTGAGTATTATTGGACAAGAAAGCATTCAAGGGCCTGCTTTTTTCTGAGCATATCAGCTAACAAATCAGTGATGACCAGGACCTGTCTCATTGTAGGCTTTAATGAGTCTGCAAATGAGATTCAATTTAAAGTGGCTTTGGCAGCCTTAGAGGTCTGTGAAATCTCATTTTTTACAGGGAATTTCCAAAAGGAAGACAATGTTTATTATGAAAATGTGCAAGAAAGGTGGGTGTGCTGCACTGAGGTTTGTTTAACAAGGAGAAAAATTAAATTTCTCTTTTAGAAACAGCAGAATGAACTCTATAGGTTTTGAATGGATAGCAAAACCCTCACCAAGACTCAATAACACACCTCAAATATAAGAATGACTACTAAGGATTTTTTTTTTTTCCCTACCAGACAATTCCTGAGGGGAAAAAAAAAAGTTTATATAAAAACAATATAGTGAAACCATTACATGCATTTTGACTAAAAGCATTCATATGAATCTTTTGTTTTTTTTGTGGGTTTTTTTTGTTTTGTTTGTTTAAAGAATTTTATTTATTTATGAGAGGCACAGAGAGAGAAGCAGAGACATAGGCAGAGGGAAAAGCAGGCTCCTCAAAAGGAGCCCAATGTGGGACTCGATTCCGAATCCCGGAATCACGCCCTGAGCCAAAGCAGATGCTCAACCCCTGAGCCACCTAGGCGTCCTCAAATTAATCTTTTGTTTGTTTGCCATAGGGTTATGGTAACCATAAATCATACCAGTAATTTCATATAAAATTTTTATATGAGGAAATCAGTGAGTGTAGAACAGATATTATGTCTATAATGCTCTTTATAAGATCTTTCATATATATTGCATGCAGAACATACCTTTTTTTCACTATAAAGCTTTATTTTTTACATTCATTTATTATTTTTTTTAAGATTTTATTTATTTATTCATGAGAGACACAGAGAGAGAGGCAGAGACACAGGCAGAAGAAGAAGTGGACTCAATCCCGGGACTCTGGGATCACATCCTGGGCCAAAGGCAGATGCTCAACCACTGAGCCACCCAGGCGTCCCAACATTTTTTTCATTTAAATTCAATTTGCCGGGCAGCCCCGGTGGCACAGCGGTTTAGCGCCGCCTGCAGCCCAGGGCGTGATCCAGTCGACCCTGGATCGGGTCCAGCGTCGGGCTCTCTGCATGGAGCCTGCTTCTCCCTCTGCCTGTGTCTCTGCGTCTCTCTCTGCATCTCTATGAATGAATAAATAAAAATCTTTAAAAATAATATTTAAAAAACATAATTCAATTTGCCAACATATAGTTTAACACCAGTGCTCATCCCATTAAGTGCCCTCCTCAGTGCCTGTCACCCAGTTACCCATCCCCCACCTACCTTCCCTCATGCAACCCTTTGTTCGTTTCCCAGAGTTAGGAATCTCTCATGGTTTGTCTCCCTCTGTAATTTTTCGCACTCAGTTCCCCTCCTCTCTCCTATAATCCCTTCCACTATTTCTTATATTCCACATATAAGTGAAACCATATGATGATTGTCCTTCTCCAATTGACTTATTTCACTTAGCATAATACCCTCCAGTTCCATCCACGTCAAAGCAAATGGTGGGTATTCGTCTCTTCTGATGGCTGAGTAATATTCCATTGTGTGTATATATATAGATATATAGATATATAGAAATATAGATATATATCACATCTTCTTTATCCATTAATCTGTCGAAGGACATCATGATTTGAGTTTATCTTTGTGTATGGTATAAGAGAATGGTACAGTTTCATTCTTCGGCATGTGGCTGTCCAATTTTCCCAGCACCATTTATTGAAGGGACTGTTCTTTTTCCAGGGGATATTCTTTCCCGCTTTGTCGAATATTAGTTGACCATAGAATTGAGGGCCCATATCTGGGTTCTCTATTCTATTCCATTGATCTGTGTGTCTGTTTTTGTGCCTGTACCACACTGTCTTGATGATCATTGCTTTGTAATACAGCTTGAAATCCGCCATTGTTATTCCCATGGCATTGGTTTCCTTTTTCAATATTCCTCTAGATATTCGGGGTCTTTTCTTTTTCTTTCTTTTTTTTTTCCTTCTTTATTTTTTTGTCTTCTTTTTCTTCTTCTTTTTTCTTTTTTCTCGAGGTCTTTTCAGATTCCACACAAATCTTAAGGTTCCAATCTTAAATCCATGGTATTTTACCATCAAAGTCCATGGTATTTTGATAGGGATTGTATTGAACATGTAAATTGCCCTGGGTAGTATAGACATTTTCACAATATGAATTCTTCCAGTCCATGAGCATCGAATATTTTTCCATCTCTTTGTGTCTTCCTCAATTTCTTTCAGAAGTGTCCTGTAGTTTTTAGGGTATAGATCCTTTACCTCTTTGGTTAGGTTTATTCCTAGGTATCTTATGCTTTGGGTGCAGTTGTAGATGGGATTGACTCCTTGATTTCTCTCTCTTCAGTCTCATTGTTAGTGTATAGAAATGCCACTGATTTCTGGGCATTGATTTTGTATCCTGCCACATTGCTGAATTGCTGTATGAGTTCTAGCAATCTTGGGGTGGTTTTTTGGGTTTTCTATGTAGAGTATCATGTCATCGGCAAAGAGGAAGAGTTTGACTTCTACTTTGCCAATTTGAATGCCATTTATTTCTTTTTGTTGTCTGATTGCTGAGGCTAGGACTTCTAGTACTATGTTGAATAACAGTGGTGAGAGTGGACATCCCTGTTGTGTTCCTGATCTTAGGGGAAAGGCTCTCATTTTTTCCACATTGAGGATGATAGTTGCTGTGAGCTTTTGGTAGATGGTTTTTAAGATGCTGAGGAATGTTCCTTCTATCCCTATACTTTGAAGAGTTTTAATCAGGAATGGATTCGTTTGTTATTTTATTAGTCTTCTCTCTTTTCTTTTTAATAAGGCTGACTAGGGGTTTATCTATTATTAATTCTTTCAAAGAACCATCTCCTGTTTTTTTTTTTAATCTGTTTTACAGTTCTTTTGGTCTCTATTTCATTGAATTCTGCTTGAATATTTATTATCTCTCTTCTTCTGCTTGGTTTAGGCTTTATTTGCTGTTCTTTCTCCAATTCCTTTAGGTGTGAGGTTAGGTTGTGTATTTTTTTTTTCCAATTTTTTGAGGGTGCTTGGATTGTGATGTATTTCCCTATTAGGACTGCTTTTGCTGTATCCCAAAGATTTTGAATGGTTCTATTTTCATGTTCATTAGTTTCCATGAATCTTTTTAATTCTCTAATTTCCTGGTTGATCCATTCATCTTTTAGTAGGATGCTCTTTAACCTCCATGTGTTTGAGTTTCTTCCAAATTTCTTCTTGTGATTGAGTTCTACTTTCAAAGCATTGTGGTCTGAAAACATTCAGGGGACAATCCCAATCTTTTGGTATTGATTGAGACCTTATTTGTGACCCAGTACGTGGTCTATTCTGGAGAATGTTCCATGTGCACTTGAGAAGAATGTGTATTCAGTTGCATTAGGATGGAATGTCCTATATATATCTGTGAAATCTATTTGGTCCAGTGTATCATTCAAGGCCCTTGTTTTTTTGATGATGGTCTCTTAAAATCCGTTTTTTTTTTTTTTTTAGTATCCTACTATTAATGTATTATTATTGATGTATCTCTCTTTGGTTATTAATCGATATACTTGGTGGCTTCCACATTAGGGGCATAAATATTCATAATTGTTAGGTCTTCTTGTTGGATAGACCATTTAAGTATAATATAGTGTCCCCTTTCATCTCTTATTACAGTGTTTGGTGTAAACTCTAATTTATCTGATATGAGGATTGCTACCCCACCTTTCTTTTGAGAACCATTTGAATGGTAAATGGTTCTCCAGCCCTTCATTTTCAGGCTGAAGGTGTCCTTAGACCTAAAAATGAGTCTCGTAGACAGCATATTGATGGGTCTTGTTTTAACTAGTCTGCTACCCTGCATCTTTTGATGGGATCAATTAGCCCATTCACATTCAGAGTAACTATTGAAAGATATGAATGTACTGTTATCATATTACCTATTCAGTCTCTGTTTTTGTGGATTGTTTCTTTGGGCTCCATTTTTCTTTTACAGGGTTCCCCTTAATATTTCTTGCCGAGCTGGTTTGGTGGTCACATATTCTTTCAATTTCTGTCTATCCTGGAAGCTCTTTATCTCTCCTTCTATTCTGAATGACAGCCTTGCTGGATAAAGTATTCTTGGCTGCATGTTTTTCTCATTTAGTACGCTGTATATATCATGCCAGCCCTTTCTAGCCTACCAGATGTCTATGCAGAGGTTTGCTCTTAATCTGATATTTCTCCCCATATAAGTTAAGAATCTCTTGTCTTGAGCTGTTTTAAGAATTTTCTCTTTATCTTTGAAATTTGCAAGTTTCGCTATTAAATGTCAAGGTGTTGAAAGTTTTTTATTGAACATATTTTGGAGGTAGGTAATAAGTGCCTCTTAGAAGACATTGAGAGGAGCTATCAGAAATAGAAGGATAACCAGATACTAAGTGCCTGAAAAGTGAGAGAAAAATCTTTTACAAAGCAATTTATGAAGAGTTCAGGATCAGACACCAAAGTATAGGTAAGAAATAAGGAAGTGTAAATAAACCTACTGGATACAGAGTAATTTTTTAAATAAAAAGCAACAAGAAAGGGGCTGAGAGCATAACAAGGCTAAAGAAAATATTCATTTTGTTTTGCTTTATCAGCAAGCTTGAAAGTATTGTTAGAGTCTGGTGAGGTCTCTAGATAGTAGAGACTACACAAACAGGAATAAAAAAAAGTTGCACAACAGTTTTCAATGTATAATTGTTCTTTTGAAAATTTCCTATATTGGACCAAAATCACAAGTGTAAATGTTGCATTTGAAAAAAAGACAAATCCTTATTTCAAGAGAAGAATTGAAAGGAGGATGAGGGTGAAGACAGTCTCTGGAAGATTCTCAACCATACAATTAGAGGGACTAGCACTCAGCTCTTCATTTTTTTTTCCCCTCTCATCATGTGAATATTCAACTTGACTCTGATTCTAATTTTTTTCTTCTTTTAAAAAATATTTTATTTATTTATTTGAGATAGAGAGCATGAGTGGGGGTGGTGGTGGGGGAGAAGCAGCTTCCTGCTGAGCAGGGAGCCCTACGCAGGGTTCAACCCCAGGACCCTGGGATCATGACCTGAACTGAATGCAGATGCTTAATGGACCGAGCCACCCAGGTGCCCCTAATTTTCTCCTATTTTTCACCCGCAATTTTTTTCTAAGTAAGTTGAACAAAATTGGTTTCACAACTGAAGGACCCCTATTAATGTATTAAATATTAGAGGTGACAATTTGACTTATTTGGCAGTTTTTTACAAGCAACAACCAGAGAGACATTTGATATAGAAAAATTTACTTTATTCATTCTTTTGGGACAGATAATTTCAAGTCTCCAGACACAGTTAAATGTCTTTCTTGCATGTCCTTCTAGCATGGTGGGTACATATATCATATCTAATTTTAATGGGTACATATATCATATCTAATTTTAATGTCTATCTCCTCCACCCAATTTTAAGCTCTTCAAAGCTGGACTAGGTCCAATTTTATTTCCGTTCTGTGTATTTAATTGAGTCAATCACCAAGTAGTTGCTCAATAAAGATATATTTTTATACGTGAAAGAGATTATAGGACAGCCCTGGTGGCCCAGGGGTTTAGTGCCACCTTCAGCTTGGGGTGTGATCCCAGAGACCCGGGATCGAGTCCCACATCAGGCTCCCTGCATGGAGCCTGCCTCTCTCTCTCTCTCTCTCTCTCCCTGTGTGTGTCTGTCATGAAAAAATAATAAAATCTTTTTTTAAAAAAGAGATTGTAATAGATCAGACCTTTTTCTGTATGTTGTAAAGAATCAGTCTCAAAATTAAAATCACTGTGCTTATTTTTGATATAAATATTTAATAATTTGTGAAATGTTCAAGGTTTCCATAAAGCATTTTATTTTTAAATTTGGTAGTAAAATTTTTGCCTCTATTCAAATTCTTCTGCTCAAATTCTGGAAAAAGGTATGAAAACAGAAGCCCCTGAAAGAATGACAAAGCTGATATATTCAGAATTTCCTTTTTTTTCTTTCCTTTTTTTTTTTTTTTAGATTTTATTTTTTGAGAAAGAGAGAAATAGCAAGAGGGAGGAGTACAAGCAGGAGGGAGGAGTAGGGTCCCCATTGAGTAGAGAGCCCGATGTGGAGCTCAATTTCAGGACCTTGGGATCATGACCTGAGCCAAAGCAGATGCTTAACCAACTGAGCCACCCAGGCATCCCATATTCAGAATTTTCAAGAAAATTTTAGCACAATCAATATTCCCAATATCTCAGAAATCTTTGGCTGGTAATATGGTTGTAAAATAAATACATGGTTAGTTATTTTCTTAAATTAGGAACAATATTCATTAATGAACCATAAGAGTAAGAGTAATGATGGCTTCCTGTGTTAGTTTGCCAAAATTCATGACTTGATGCTGAACTTTGTCTTTCAGGTATTTTCAGAAGACTATTTGATAAAATATAATTTTATTTATATATAAATTCATCCTTGAGGATTAAATATCCCTTTATAATGAATTTCTGCTTAAAAGTTATAAAAACTTTTGATCTGATTCATTGTTTTTCATACCTAATCAGCTTACCTTGACTTCTTTCTTCCTTATTGAGTGTCATGGTAATGACATGATTATATCCCTATGATTAGATTTACAATTATTCTTCATTTTTCACATTTTATTTTTTTTTCAGGTAATACGTCTATCCACACCTTTCACAGTGTACCTATTATCAATGCTGGATGCTTGAACTCTGTTAATAACACAATTGAGTTATATCAACATCTTAGAGAGGAATATGGAACAGATAAAACACAAAATGGAAAAGCCAGTAGGCAGTGGAGAGTGACCTGGGCAACTAAATTTAGTGTATCATATAAATATTTTGGGCACAATTGATATAAGTACTTTTAAAAAAGATTTTATTGGGATGCTGGGTAGCCCAGTCATTGAACATCTGCCTTCAGCTCAGGGCATGATCCTGGGATCGAGTCTCTCATTGGGCTCCCTCTGAGGAGCCCACTTCTCCCTCTATCTATGTCTCTGCTTCTCTTTCTCTGTGTCTCTCATGAATAAATAAATAAAATATTTTTTTAAGTTTTTATTAAGATTTTATTCATATATTAGAGATTTATTCTTTTTTTTAAAGATTTTATTTACTTATTCAAGAGAGAGAGAGCAAGCAAGCATAAGAAGGCGGGTGGGGAGCAGAGAGAAAGGGACAGCAGAATTCCTTCTGAGCCAGGAGTCTGACGTGGAACTCTATGTGGGGTTCCATCCCAGGACCCTGGGATCATGACCTGAGCTGAAGACAGACACTTAACCAACTGAGCCACACAGGCACTCTGTTATTTATTTTCTTTTATAAAATTCCTATATGTGTGTATTTTTATATGTACATATTATATATAAAATCTAATTTGTTATCTCATTTGTAAAATGAGAAAAGTGTTGCTTTGCAACAATGCTTCATAACCTTGCTGCAAAGACTAAATGAAATAATGTATATAAAATGCCTGGATAGTACCTGACACAGGCTAAGCAATAAATATTTGTTCATTATCTTTCCTTTTCTTTATTATTTTTGTAGTCTTCCTCCCTGCCCAGCACTAATATATATGAACATGCACATACAAGCACACGGTACTTAAACATCTCATATGTTTGTACACACACAAATACAAAGAGTGACTTAGAAAACTATGGACATACTGCATGTTGTTTTGAACTCTGCAGAAGACAAAAAGTTTCTTAAATTGCTTAAAAAATAAAAAAAAATAAAAAAAATAAAAAATAAAAAAAAATTTAAAAAATGCTTAAAAAATTGCTTAAAAAATATACACGTGTTGCCCATTTTCAGAAGGTTCTGAAGGACTTCTAAATGTAAAGATGATATATAAGAGATAAAATAGAGTAAGAAAAACCTCTAGAATAAATATTATTAGACATTTGAGATGGGATGATTGTAATAGGTGAGCACATCATGAGACTGGAGTTTTTCTCATAATAAAAAGGAATAAGTAAAATTTTCATTCCATTTTTTGTGTGTTATAAAAATATATAAACAAGAGTGTACAGATAAAGATGAATATTTTTTCTAGAACTACACAAATATTTTTCTGCAAGGCACATTTCTCTGGGACCATATTTTGTCAAGAATATAAAATCACTATTCAAAATCTAACATTTTCTGTGTCATTTTCCTATAAAGACTAAGGATATCAATAAATCCTATTTCAGTTTAGGTATATATATTTGGACAATAAGATGAGTTCCAGGTATTTTGTGTTCTCGTAGCTGGATATTAACCAGTTTCTAATAATTCCTTAAGACTCTTTTTAAGTAACATGTCTAAATTAAGACTTTGATTTAGGAGAGAATATAAATTTATTATTGAATACTCAAAATTATATGGATCATACTTCTTGTTATGTTAGGGGTCGTGATTTAAATACTACATGTGAGGAAGACGTATTTTTTAATGAAAATTTATGAGGTGAATTACTTATTCTTGCTCAAAGTAAAGGTCAAGTAACTTCAGTAGGGCATTGACATTAGGCCACATTATAAATGAAACTGATTTATAAAAAAATTGCATCCTTTCAAGCTTTTGCAAAAAAAAAATCAATTATTTAAACAGTAGTGTTCTGTTAATGAAAAATAATCTTAGTCTGAGATTATATGGGGCAGGTCTTAGGAAGAGACTGCCTTACCCGTAAAAGAATTCACTATGTGATTTGGGATACAACTATATCATAAGGGGATCCAGCTACTCAAAATTAGCTGAATGAATTGAATAAGAAATAGATTATTTTTTAAAATGTTAATTTAAATATTAACCTGTGGTCCACAGATTTATGGGTTACTTAAATGAATTTTATGGAGAGTGTTTACTTTAGAAATTTTATGGATAATTTGTAAATATACAGTATTATCCATGGAGATAATTTATAGTTTACCCAAAATTCTTGAAGTGCTCCTAAAACAATTAATAATAATGATTCAAATACAAACTTAGAGGTTTTTACTACTTACTCTGAAAAACCTCTGCAAAACTAGTAAGAAGGTTAAAGCCCTAATCACTTACAATAAAAATCACATAGAAATTTAAAGATTATACTTGATTCCAGATTTATCTATAAAGGAAAGGTACTGAAAGATTAAACTTAAAGTTAAGAGACTCTTTAAGGGATGCTTGGAAACAGTATAGATACAAAAAGATATAATTTCATAGTTCGTTGAATTGTTATTTCCAACTCAACTTTAGTAACAGTTTTAGAATCCAATTAGTAATAGTTTCTTTGGAACCATGTTCATTTATGCTAATTTACTTCACAGATTTGTCTTTGCAATTGAATGAAAAACTTAACAGTTCAAATACATTGAGGAATAAAAAGTGACAGATATCATTGTTTGCCCACTCAATAGTTATTTTGTTCAACCTCTTCCTTATTAACAAAATCAAAGATTTATTTTTTAAAAAATTTAGACTCGGCACAGCCATTTGTTTAAGTATTGTGGGCCCTTTGCTCCTTTTACTCCAACTCAGATTCTGTATTAAGGATGTTCAGAATGGGTAATTCTGTCCTTCTTTGGCAGTGACTAATTTCCTACTGGGACTTTCATGGAGGTCTTTTATCCTAATTCAAAAAAGAAGAGATGAGGAAATGAGGCATACTTTGACAGCCTCTTAGAGACTGGTCAAAGACAGGATACATAAAACAGCAAAAGTGATCCTTGGGCCATCAGAAAGAGTAGAACATTGTGGTAATTCATGCTGTTTTGAATTGTTGAGCCTTTGAACCCATCCTAGAGCTGCCTAACTCCAGACTTCTTGATTGACAAAAATAAATTAGTAAATAAATACACCTATTGTTAAGATATTTTGAGGAGATGTTTCTATTCTTTGCAACTAAAAGCATCCCAAATAAGTGCCATGACATCCCATCTTCAGGGTGTCATATGGGAACATTCACAAAACGGAACTCTAAGTTGTAGCCATAATAACGTTTCAAAGATACATGAGCAATATATTTTTTAAAGATTTTATTTATTTATTCATGAGAGACACACAGAGAGAGAGGCAGAGACACAGGCAGAGGGAGAAGCAGGCCCCATGCGGGGAGCCCGACGTGGGACTTGATCCCGGGACTCCAGGATCACGCCCTGGGCCAAAGGCAGGCGCTAAACCACTGAGCCACCCAGGGATCCCCGCAATATTTCAATAATAGTCTATCAACTACGAATGCAGAAGCATTTATTGTAAGCATATGAGTTCTAAAAAATCAGATATAATATTAACAGAATTGTATATCTGATGAATTTAGAAGTATGTTAGAGGGCTAGAACATCAAGAGATTATAAAAACCTCTTTGTTATAATTTGAAATATACAATTGAATGTATAATCGGGATGCCTGGGTGGCTCAGTGGGGTTGAGCATCTGCCTTCCACTCAATGATAATATAATTTTATAAAAACCATTGAGAACACAAAATATTTTTATTATACTTTTAAAATCACACTTTTTATCTCTTATTCCTACAAAAGATTCTGACACAAAATAATATAAATAAATATTTGGTAAATAAATAATAAAAATCTCCCAAGATATCTTAGTGTAATAAAAGTGCATAGAATGTTGAGATACAACATATATTTCCTTTCCTGTTCATTTGTATTATTATATAATGTTTATATTTTTAATAACTTAATCTGATTTTCTAAAAAAAGATTTTTATTTATTTATTTGACAGAGAGATAGCAAGAGAGCACAAGCACAGGGAGCAGCAGAGGGAGAGGGAGAAGTAGGCTCACCCCTGAGCAGGGAGCTTGATGTGGGGCTGATCCCAGGACCCTGGGATCATGACCTGAGCCAAAGGCAGACACTCAACCAACTGAGCCACCCAGGTGCCCCCTTAATCTGATTTTAAACTTCTTCAATGTTTGTATTTTTTATAAATTGAGGATAGTCTCCTGATGCTTAGTTTAATCCTGGGGTATAGCCTACCTAATAGGGCTTGGAAAATTATAGCTTCAGCCTATGATCTTATCCCTGGCTATCTCTTTGATTTGCCATCTTCCCAAACTTTATTCTAGCTATATTACTCTCTTCTTTCTGTTCCTTGAACTCTCCAAACATTCTTCTGCCCTAGGGCCATATTCTCTGCCTGGAATTCTCTTCCTCCAGAAACATGCATTTTATTTCCTTATTTAGTTCATTATGTTATGTAGGTCTCAACCTAAATGTCAGCTTTTCAAACTCTTCCTTTACCACTTTACCTAAAATACATTCTCCATTTCACTTGTTATTCTCTTACCAGGAATTATATTATTTTCATAGCAATTACTTGTTTCAAAACTAGCATTATATATGATTTTTTCCTCATTGGTTCATTGTCTGTCTTTTCAAAGAACAAATGTACCCCCTTCCATCTGGCAACCTTCAGTTTGTTTTCTATATTTACAAGTCTGATGAAGCTTTTTGTTTATTTATTTGTTTTGTTTTTTAGATTCCACACATAAGTGAAATCATATGGTATTTATTTTTCTCAGTCTTTTTGCCCTTGGTATAATACCCTCTAGGTCCATCCACATTGTTGCAAATTGCAAGAGCTCATTCTTTTTATGATTGCATAATATTCTATTTTGTGTGTGTCTGTGACCTCTTCTTTATCCATTCACTACCTATAGACACTTAGGTTGCTTCCATATCTTGGCTACTATAAATAATGCTGCAGTATACAGAGATGCAGAGGTCCTTTTTTTTTTTTTTTTACTTTTTATTTCGACAGTGGCTATACCAATTTACATTCCCACCAACAGAACACAAAGTTTCACTTTCCTCCACATTGACACCGACACTTATTATTTCCTGTGTTTTATTTTAGCCATTCTGAAAGGTGTAAGGTGATATTTCATTGTGGTTTTGATTTGCATTTCCATGATAAATAGTGATGTTGAGCATCTTTTGAAGTGTCAATCATCTGTATTTTTTTTTTTTTTTGGAAAAGATGTCTATTCAGGTCCTCTGCCCATTTTTAAATCAGATTGTTTTGGTATTGAGTAGTCTTAGTTTAAAAATGGAAAAAAACATGCTCAGTACACCAATTAGTTTCTTTACTGAATTCTAATACTACATGTCGTAAAGAAAAATTCACAATGAAAGTCAGACTAACACAATAAATCATCAATTGTATCCTACAATACATAACAATGAATACCGCTAGATGGTTATTTTATAGAAGCATTTTGTGTTCATGGAACGCTTGAGCTCAAAAGCTAGAAGAAATTATCCACATTATTTTTACTGCTATGGAATGATGAAATTGAATCTTTGTATGTATGTGTATGGATACTTTGATAATATAGAGATAGTTTTGGTCAAACATTTTTTGAAAAGAACTTTGATTTGCAATGCCTGCTTTCAAGAAAACAAAGCCCATTTGTATGTAGTACTCATATATTTTCATAGTGTTCATCAGTGATTGGCTGAAGGCAGTTTGTACCAACTCATAGGAGCCAACTGTTGAATTTTCAAGAGCTTTGTAATTTAGTTGTTAAACACAGTTATTATTAAAACCAAGTTAACTTAGAGTTAAATAAGTTACATTAAATGTAAAGATAATAAATACTCAAGGTTCATCACCTCTTCATTGCTTTACTAGGTTTTATCATTATTAGGTCAAATTTGCTCTTTCCTGTCCCCCGTTACTCTTTATTTTCATTCACAGTGTTACCTGATTTCTCTTTAGCAGTGGATGGCTCTTCACCCATTACCCTGCAAGGTGTCTGTCCTTCATTCCCTGAACAAATATATACATCAAAGTTTATTGCCACAAGGTTTTTCTGAGAGCTGATGAAGAACAGAAGCTCATTGTCAATGGCATCTTAATTATATTTCATTGCATTATCTAATAAATTTGTTAGTGGTATATGTTTCATTATTCCAGTGGTTTACATATTTTAACATACAGAACCACATTTAGATCTCATAGTAAGTGTAGGTACTAAAGACAATAGCCATTCTAAAGATGATAGGATTGAGAAATAGGGTGATTAACAAGCTCATCCTTTAATGTAAAATCAGTAAATGTATCAAGATTCCAAATTTATTTGTTTCTACTTAACTATAATAGTATGCATTAGAATTGCTCTGTGGTGGGGGCACCTGGGTGGCTCAGTCAGTTAAGTGCCTTCAGCTCAGGTCATGATCCTGGAGTCCTGGGATCAAGCCTCACATTGGGCTCCCTGCTCAGTGGCGAGTTTGTTTCTCCTTCTCCCTTTGCCCCTTCCTCCACTCACGCTCTCTCTTTCTCTCTCAAATAAATAAATAAAATCTTTAAAAAATTACTCTGTGGTGTAATTAGCTAATAAAATAGAGAATCTGTGATATTCATGAAGAGACACAGAGGCAATAACTGGTGATGATAAAAGAAAACTCAGAATCTGGGATAAATCAACATTATTCTTAAAAGTAATTTTTTTTCTCAAAAATGGGAGCTTCATATTCAAATTTATCTTTAGGATGAAATTTTAAGAACTTTTTTTTAAGAGCTTTTGTTTGTAAATTTTTTTGAGGGCAAATCATGTTATTTTCTGTAACACACATAATCAACAGTTATTAATTTTTCTGGAAATTCCATCTCAGTGATTGTAAACCCAGGATGATTTCTTCCCTTTCCCCTTTCTTTCCCCTTCCCCTTGGATATTTGGCAATGTCTGGACAAAGTGCTGATTATGACTGTGTTGGGGCCACTACTGTTATTTCGTGTGTAAAGATGAGAGATACCACTAAATATCTTAAAGTACCCAGGACAGATCCCCACAACCACTAACTTTTCCATGCAAAAATGTCAATTAGCTAAGATTGGAATAACTTAAATTAAATCTGCCTCTTACTTTGTTTGTATAAACAAATGGATTTATCAGAAATTAACATGTCAGGTATAAACTTCAGGAAGTATGGGCATGATCTATTTTTTCCGGATGTTGTGGCTATAATCTGGAAAAAAGACCTAGTAATAACATAACTGTTAGGGCATATACATAACAGAATTATTTTATGTTAATATTAATTTGGTGCTGTAGAATTAAATAATTTTCTTACAGATATATCAGCATGAAGATGTATTATGCATCTAATTTAAGATTGTGCTACTAATAATGTATGATTGATATATGGGTATTCTTAACTTCTCATTTTGATTTGTTGATAATGTATGTACTGCCTATTAATGTTTTTCTTGCCAAGTTTTCATATTTTTGCCCAGTTGATTTTTTTCAAAGATTTTATTTATTAATCATGAAAGACTGAGAGAGAGAGGCAGAGTCACAGGCAGAGGGAGAAGCAGGCTCCATGCAGGGAACCTGATGTGGGACTCAATCCTAGAACTCCAGTTTCATGCCCTAAGCCAAAGGCAAACGCTCAACTGCTGAGCCACCCAGGCGTCCCTACCCAGTTGATTTTTATAGTTTAGTTCCATATAGGTTGTACACCATTTTTGCTTTTGGTTTTTTATGATTTACTCAACATCTCCAGGAGAACTTAATTTGACATTGACACAGTTTTAAGAAGAAAAAATAACAACAAAAATGGAATAATTCTTACAGAGAAAAATCAAAGAACCTACCATTTCCTTAACTACCACCTTTACTTAGACCAAACTCCCCACTTGCTTTTACATTGGCTTCTTAATTACTCTCCCTCCATATCCTGATAATATTTCCTTTCAACTCACACATGTAATGCATATAAAATAAAAACTACATTTCAGGGATCCCTGGGTGGCTCAGCAGTTTAACGCCTGCCTTCCGCCCAGGGCGTGAGCCTGGAGTTTCGGGATCGAGTCTCGCATCGGGCTACCTGCATGGAGCCTGCTTCTCTCTCTGTCTCTCATGAATAAATAAATACAATCTTAAAAAAAAACTACATTTCATACTTTGGTATTTAATTCTATATCTTTTGTGTGATTGAGTTATATAGCAACATCTATACTTCCTCTTTAAACTACACACATACACACTCAGGCCCTCATGTTCCTGAAAGTTTTGCATCCAAAAGAAGTCTATGATGTAACATAAGAGGGAAAACTGAGAAGTCTCAAAAGGAGACATGACTTGTACACAATTACACAGTCAATGAGTAATCAAAAAGGGAATATCATTCAGTCTTCTGAAAGTCCAGTTCCAAGCTCCTTTCTCAATATTGTTTACCATTCTGTATCTACACTACTTGGCAAGATTCTTCTAACATTTGAATCAAATTCCTTCAATTTTATCCACTTTTATTATACCTGATTGGTTGTATGCTCATAAAAAACCATCCATGTTATATTTATTATCAGATAGAAATAATTGGAAAATGTTTCAAAATAAAATACCTTATTTACAACAACTAGAAATAATAAACTATAATCTAAAAAATATTTCAGGGATATTATATTTTTAAAAATAGATTAATTCCTATATCCTGGTTGTTGTCAAGATAAATATAAAAAGGAGAAATGGGAGAAAAATCTAAAAAGAACTTAGTATCTGTTGTACACAGTGTCAAGGACTTCTAGTGGGAAAGAGAAATTCTAATTTTTGTAATGAGTCACCTCCCTATTTTACTAAGCATCTTTATTATGCTACAGTTTGTTATGTTTAAACCTAAAAAGTGTAAGGTCTGTTTAGGTATCTAAGAGCCTAGCAACAAGAAGATTGTTTTAAGCCATTTGTTACTTTGCTTGTAAAACAAACGCCTTTATATAGAAATGGAAAAACAAAACTGTTCCGTAATGAATCTTTTCAGTTATGTTTCTGGCATTCCACTTGTTTCTAGATGAATTATTGTTTAAATGTAAATTTTTACTGCATAAGATTTATTCTTGCATCCTTAATTTTTTGAAACCTATATAGAAATTATTTACATATTTAACTGGAATTTTTAAGTTTAAGTAATGAGACTGTACTCAACACAATGGAGTCAAGTTAATGTAATTATATGATCATATAATAATGAGTACTGAATAATACCCATAGAAGAAAAACACTCCTCTAAGTTTATACAGATGAAGAGCTTTAAAAACAAACCTGAAAACATATGTGCATCTTAATTTATATAATATATATTTTATTTATTTTTTAAAGATTTTATTTATTTATTCATGAGAGTCACACACACAGAGAGAGAGGCAGAGACGTAGGCAGAGAGAGAAGCAGGCTCCATGCAGGGAGCCCAATGTGGGATTCAGTCCCAGGACTCCAGGATCAAGCCCTGGGCCAGAGGCAGGTGCTAAATCGTGAGCCACCCAGGGTCCCCATAATATATATTTTATAATGTAAGTTCAGTGAGAAGTTGGGGATAATCAAATGTTGAAAGAGGTATACTAGATAGAGCTCCATATACTTTGGCTCCAAATTCCTTTATGTCTAAGTATTTGCTATTTGTCTCTGTATCAATGGACTCAATAATCTTAGTCCATTCTGATTTTTTTCCAGTCCATTATCCTGAATCTACTACTTTCTTTGCAGACCTTCTTTTCATATCCATTTTGACTCTTTTCCATTTATTTGGTTTGGCATAAAGCAAATATATTATGAGGATTAAAAAAATTCCACTCCTCTGCCTCAGATTAAAAGAATAAAGGTTAAAAAGTCATTTGTTCAAACAACACACCTGAAGCAATACTCTTTAAGTAGGTAGCTTACAAATCTAAGTATAATAGTATTGGCAATTGTGTTTTCCTTAATCGAAAAGGAAATTTATCAAGAAGAGAATTAAAAAAAGAAGAAGAGAATTAATTTTTATAGAACCTAGAAAATGAGATTTAGGAACAAGAATATATCAGAACTTCTGAAACGGAGTAACACAACTGAGATTACAAACACTCTAATCTTACCCCTTAATATCTTCACTATTTTCTTTTTCCTAATTTCAACTAAAAGATTTTTTATTTTAAATGTATTTCTTATGAAACTCCTTTTAAAAATATTGTATTTATTTGAGAGAGAGAGAGAGAGAGCACAAGCAGGGGGAGGTGCAGAGGGAGAGAGAGAATGACTCCCCACTGATCAGGAAGCCCACCTCAGAGGGCTCAAATCCAAGACCTCAGGGTCATGACCCAAGCTGAGGGTAGACACCTAATCAGCTGAGCCTCCTAGGTGCCCCAATTTATTATGATGATTCTTAACTTTTCCCTCTTGTGTTTCTATGGAAATATGTCTTGTAAAATTTCAAACTTAGCAGTATGGTATTTAAAATAGTGCCTTGAGAGATCCTACCTCTAGGGCTCCCCTCCCTCGATGGAAATATCTGGAACCTCTGTATTAACTACAACATACATGAAATTTAATGCACTGGTAAATTCACTAGAATGTAAAGGACATTTCCAAATTGTAAAACAACCACAGAAATACAGAGTTTAAATTTAGCAGAGATAAGAGATAAGGAAAACATAAAACATAAAATGTTTTTACCTTAAGATCTCAGCAACCAGAGATTAGTAAGTGAATTATAGGTCCCTCAGGAAACTGAAGAGGCTGAAGCTAAACCTCCCACATTAATCTCAGAACCATTAGAAAAGTCCCAGAATTTTTTATTTTTAAGATTTTATTTGAGAGAGAGAAAGAAAGAGAGCAAGCATGCACAAGAACATCAACGGGGGTGAATTTTTATCAGTATAATAAGCTTACAGGTGAGGTGGGTCTCAGATGTAGAGGGAAAGAGAGGAGAAGATTCCCCACTGAGCAGCAAGCCTGATGCAGGTCTCTATTCCAGGACCCTGAGATCATGACCTGAGCCAAAGTCTTGTGCTTAACCAACTGAGCCACCCAGGCACCCCTAGAAAGGTAACAGAAATTTTGATTTAATTGGCTTACTGTGTGGTGTGTGATATGAGCATCGGAGTTTAAAGAAAAAAACAAAAATACCCTCCAGGAGATTCTACTCTGCAGCTAAAGTTGAGAACTACTTATCAGAGCCATGGTTCTTAAAGGGTGGTCCCTAAACCTGCAGCATCAGTGTCACCTGGGAACTTACTACACAGGTAAAATTCACCCCTTTCTCAGCAGTCCTACTAAATAAGAAATATTTGTGGTGGGGTCTGGCAGCTTGTGATTTACTACCCCCCACATGACTTTAATGCTGATCTAATTTGAGAATCTCTTTATAAGGGGATCAAAGAAGGATTCTCTAAAATAATTTTTATCTATTTTAAGACCTCAAATTTAAGTAGATGTGGGGAGGGAGGAAGATGTAGTCTCTACTCGCTTAAGTCAGAAACCTGAGAGTCATCTCTGACTTCCCCGCCTGCAAGTTGAATTGTTCACTCCGTGCTGAGATTCTGCATTTCTGAAAGGCTGCAAACTGATGTCCATGGTGCTGACTGTGAGAAAAGTCTATTTGCATTGGGTGGGGAGCATTTCAGGCAGGTGTGCACTGAGGATGAAAGAGTTTGGAGAGACACACTAAATGTCATGTAGATTGTTATGAGATGAACATAAAAAATACACAAAAAATCATGCAAAGCCTTGTAAGGAACACCAAGCTCATGAATTTTATCCTTAAAGGAAAGTTATTAATGACTGAAGCAATGCAGAGATGTAATTAGATTTGCATTTTATTTTTTTAAAGATTTTATTTATTTATTCATGAGAGACAGAGAGAAGAAGAGAGAGAGAGAGAGAGAAGCATGCTGCATGCTGGGAGCCCAATATGGGACTAGATCCTGGGACTCCAGGATCAGGCCCTGAGGCAAAGACAGACGCTCAACCGCTGAGCCACCCAGGGATCCCTAGATTTGCATTTTAAAAAAACCACTCCACTCACTGAATTGAAAATCAATTGCAAGAAAAGCAAAAGTACAAGTGAGAATATTATGAGGAGGGTATTAGAGTTCTCCAGGTAGATGTGGTGATTTTTTAAATTATAGATATGGTGGCAAGATAAATATTTGAGGTATATTCTGGAGGAAGAAGGAAAAATTCTTTATATATTACATATGAGATAAAAAAAACAAGAGGAAATATGAATAACAAGATATACGTATAATGAAATACATACAATTTTAGATGCCTACTAGATAAACAAGTGGAGATGACAAGTACATATTGGCTATATAGGTGTGGGGCTCTGAAGGGAAGCTTCGGTTCAAGATCAAATGTGAGTGTTGCTCGGGTATGCAGATATTTTTCCAAATCCATGACAAGCTGTGAAGAGAGTATACAAAAAGAAATTGGCTGACATTTAGCCTGAAAAAATGTTAACATTAAAAGATTTGGTGGAAGAGTGGCCATCAGAGGAGACTAAAGAGAAGCACCTAAGGAGTTAGGAAGAACTAGAACTTGGGGTTGTGAAAGGGGAAAAAAAAAATTCCGAAGACCAACACTGAAAAGTTACTGAGATGTCAAATAAAAATAGGATTTGGCAGTGCACATTTGACTTAGCACAAATATCATTTGCAAGAGCAAGTTCAATGGAGAATTTAGGGCAGAAACCAGATTTTTTTTTCAGTTGCAGTGTGATGTAGAAGAGAAGTCAAGAAAATGTAGGCGAATCAGTTGTCATCAAACATTGGTGATGTTTAATTTCTTTTGTAGGCATCTCATTCTCTTTTAATTTTATAAATGTTGTGATCCCTCTCTTTGACTCTAATTCTACACACTTTTCAAAAATTATCTGAACTATATCATTTCCTCTAAACAAAACTTTGTGTCTTCAGGGATAGTTCCAAATGTAACTTCCTTCTGGAAATGGAATTATAGTTTGAGATACTCTCTGGTGCTTCAGCTTCATCTCATTCCCAAACAAGCACATATATTTCCTAATCATCCTGCTCTCCTCTCTATTTTGTTATGGTATGAATATCAACAAAGTTGCTCAAGTCAAGAATCTGTAAGTTATTTTTGATTTTCTAGTCTTCTCAGTAGCTAAATCCAACTGTTCAGATGTTGCCTCACTTACCACTCTGTCAAGTATTATATTCCTACATCACTCCTTTAAAATTGTTTTGTTCATTTGTTTCTTTAATCCATTTGATTGCAGTTTTTTATTCAAATTTTCTTTTTCCAATCTCACACTCCTCTTCCCCTTGTAACCTCTTCTCCATAGTACAAGACCAATGTTGTAACTCTTGAGCTACGGAACCTTCTTATTCTCCACATTAAATGCATGTCTTGAATCAAATTTTATCATCTCACTCCCTTTATTAAAATATTTCAAGGCTCCTCATTGTAATCAGAAGGAAATTCATAATTTCATAGCAAAATGTGCAACTTTTTAAATACCACTGCCCCTTAACGATGTTCAGAACATATCCTGCCATTTCCATTGTCGTGTCCAATTTGTAAACCATAGAACGTTAATTTTCTGAAGGCACAATATTATTTCTCTCTGCTTTTACATGAATTGTTAGCTTTATCTTAGGTCAGTTTTCAAAACCCCAGTTTAGTATGATTCTTCATATTAGCTGAGTTTTTGGTCCATCTCCCCTTGCCGAGCTCTGCTGGTTAAGTGTCCTCCCTAAGCTTGCATGGCTTCTTTCAGCAAGATGTAATTGTGTGTTAGCTTCTTTGTCCCCTTGACCAGACTGGGAGTTCCTTTTCTTTGTAACTCTAGTACTTGTTATATAGGAGTAGTAGTTCCATTAATACTTCTTAAGTAAATGGGTGAATAACACATGTGACCAAAAAAATGACTGCTTTGCAGTTGTATTAAGAGTCAAAGGAATGTTGATGGGATTAGAGAATTCTGCAGTTATATGAACATTAAACATAATTTAATAAATACATTGTTTTAAAAGTGGAATAAAATTATTGGGCAATACAGAATGGTATACAAAAGAATAAAATATAGCTGGAGACAGATGATTTTGATGAGAAATCTAACTGCAATTTAATAGTTCATGTCCTTGAACAAGCCATTTAACCTGCCTAAACTTATCAGTTAGAAGATATTTAATAACCTCAGAGGATGGTTGTTCTGAACTGAATGTTTGTGTCTCCCTCAAGCTCATATGTTGAAGGCCGAACTCCCAGTATGATGATACTTGGAGGGGAGGCCTTTAACTAGGTTTAGATGAGATCATGAAAGTGGGACTCCCATGATAGGACTGCATTCTTATAAGAACAAGAGACCAGAGCTTTCCCTCTATTACTGGCATTAGAAAATATAAGGAGAAGGTGGCTATCTACAAGCCAGGAAAAGGATGCTCATCAATAAATAAATCTGTTAGCACTTAGATTGTATGAATTCCTGGCATCTGGAGCTGTGAGAAATAAATGTCTATTGTTTAGGCCATCCAGTTTACCAGATTTTGACAGAGTAGCCTGAGCTGATCAAGACAATGGTCAGCCTCATGGAATAGTCAAGTTTTTAAATACCATACTATACAAGAGGATCTGCATTGCTTTCATTAAATGTTGGTTATAATTTTGAAGATCCAGGTCATGAGACTATTGAGGAGGCAGAACCAGCACTATAGGGATCCCTGGGTGGTGCAGCGGTTTGGCACCTGCCTTTGGCCCAGGGCACGATCCTGGAGACCCGGGATCGAATCCCACATTGGGGTCCCGGTGCATGGAGCCTGCTTCTCCCTCTGCCTGTGTCTCTGCCTCTCTCTCTCTCTCTCTCTCTCTCTGTGACTATCATAAAAAAAAAAAAGCACTCTAAATCTGAGTTTATTTACTCTCAGTTCTATAGGTTTGCCTAGGGCATGGCATTTTGATCGCCTAGGTTTCCTGTGGGGTCAGGTGCTTCTCTGGCTGCAATTTTCCTTTTTCATTGCCTCAATGTACTATAAAATTTATAACTTTCATTATTTGTGCAGTGACCAGATCAAAGTGAAAAATCACTAATTTGTTAAACCATCCCCTCTCCTCCAGCTCTATGGATGGTCTGTCTTGGATTTCAGGTATGGTTTGGTTTTGATGTAGAACACTCACACAGTTGTGGGAAGGCAGCTATAACCTATAAGCAGCTGGCCAGAGGCAGAACTGTAGTGTCCTTGGGAGGCAAGGTGGGCCTGCTGATGACCACAAAGATGTCATCTTTCTAGCTAACCTTGTGGCAGCTCTGTGGTACTCTGATGATGTTGTCAGGATTATGGATACAGGCTAAATTCTTTTTTTTTTAGTTCCCCTTGGAAATTTTCTTATGTATACAGCTTTGATGTTTGTATGGTAAGAAGTTGACATACTTTTGGAAATAAGCTAGTAAAAAGATTTGCTACTTGAGTAGAAAAGTATCACGAAATTAGTGAGGAACAGGTTCATTAAAGAAGGCTTCAGGATCCCTGAAGTCATCTGTGGTGGAGAGTAGTCCTCGGGCATTAAAAACTTTGTATTTGGCAAAACTTAAAGGTGTGAACATGTCAACCTTTTCCCTGAAGGATAGGGAAAGAAAGAACAGAAAAACTAGTCCCATAAAATCTCACTTCATGGAGTGATGATGGCTTATTTAGAAGGATAGTCAAGGTCACTCAGAGAGGCATCAAAATCTCACCAGTCCCAAGTAATTGTCCAAAAACATGTTAACATTTCAGAGGAATGTAGAATATTGAAGTAGTTAATGATATTCATGTAAATGTTTGGCTTTAGTAAACCCCAAAGCTGCTTGTCCAAGAGACTACCTGGGAGGAAAGAAGACAGGGGCTGAAGGAACAGAAAAAAATGCTTGACAATTTTAATGCATAATGGGAACAGGACAGCAATGATAAAGAGAGCTAGTCAAAATGTCTCACTGAAACTGTGCTACAATGATAAATTTATCTACTCTCTTTAAAGTGTATACAATAGATAATAAATATCATAAATGTATAGGTGGTAACCATGTAATTAGTGTTTGTTGCTACAAAGAATATAAACAGAACAAATATCTGACCTGTGGGCATATCCTAATTTGGTTTAAGGCCATTAGAGTTTAACTATTTAGAAAGAACTACTAGAAGTTATACTAAAGAGGCAAGTATGACATGTGTATTCTGAAAGAGTGTAAAACCTATAATGGAGACAAAGTGATCATTTTAAGAGAAATATGAAAACTTAGGTTGGCAAAATTCAAGTGAAAATAAGATGTATCGAAATATGGGAAAAAATTCAAAGGATGCTAACCGTGTACCCAGTTTCTTAAAGTTAACTTTAAGAAAGATGACTCCTGGGCAGCCCTGGTGCCTCTGTGGTTTAATGCCACCTTCAGCCCAGGGCCTGATCCTGGAGACCCGGGATTGAGTCCCACGTCGGCCTCCCAGCATGGAGCCTGCTTCTCCTCTGCCTGTGTCTCTGCCTCTCTCTCTCTCTCTCTCTCTGTGTGTGTGTGTGTGTGTGTCTCTCGTGAATAAATAAATAAAATCTTAAAAAAAAAGAAAGATGACTCCTTTGTCAGAGCTACAAACTGAATAGAGATTGAGATGTTAACTAAAATAACGGCCTTTGCCATTCATGTGTAGGATACTCGACATTTTTCAAAGAATTTAGAACACAGTTCTTTATGTAGCAAGATCTTCTCTGAACCAGAATAAGTTGTGCCCCCAAAATAACTCTGATGTCTAGACAGAGACTGAGTAAGGGTATTCAGTAAAGTTGATTACCACCATACTTAAGTGCAGTGATTTAAATAGATGAAAATATTCCCTATATTTGGTAAAGGTTTTGGGAATCCTTTGTTAAAATTCAAAATCTGCTACAGGGTAGTAACACATTAAAGGCACCCATGTTTTTAAAAATTGATACATATTCTATCTATACCAAAGAGGCTACATGAATAAGACAGCTTCTTAGCTTGTAAGAAGCTCTTAGCTTCTAGCAACATTCCAGTATCTATACAAGAGATATTATCATAGTGTCATAGACCAATGCAGTTGCGTAAAAATTATATAGGCTCTTAGAGAAGAAAAAGAGAAACATACCCATCTGTGCAGCAAAACACATGTAGAAATTAATAAAATATCAGTATTAAGAATTTTTGGCTGTGTCTGAAACATTTTTTGGTTAGGTAAAAAAAGGGGGGGGGGACTGGGAGAGAGAGGCATTTCATGGAAAAAATAAAAAATGGTATTAAAAAGTCCAATAAGTAGTTAATATGAAATTAAACATCCTTGTAGCCTTCTTTCCTGTCCTGACTTCCTCAATCTAATACAATGATTCCTTTGCAAAGAAATGAAATTTCTAATATTTGATTGGCTACAGCTTAAGTAACTGCCTTGTTTGAGGAAATGGGTTGACTGTTTATGGTTGGTTGTTCTCAGGTTTCATTTTCTCAGACGCACTTTCATTGACCCGTGCTTATGCTTTCATCTGCTTAGGAGACTACCAAGGCATTAGAGCCACCACTCTTCCACCAATGCCTCTAAACACACACACACACACACACACACACACACACACACCCCTCTTCCAGGATATGTGGATAAAATAGCCACAAAAAAAGGAAAGAAAAAAAGAAAAAATAAAGTATAAGCTTTAGAAAGTTTTAAGTATTGTAAGCCCAAATCACCTAATTTTCTTCCTTCTTGACCATTTCAAAGATGTCATTTCCCCTTTTATGTATTTTCCCCTTTTATTTAAGAGAAAGAGAGAGAATGTGTACATACAAGCAGGGTAGTAGAGGCAGGAGGAGAAGGGGCAGATGGACATGGAGAGAATCTTAAACAGATTCCATACCCAGTTCAAATCATAAAGCCTGATGTGATGCAGGGCTTGATCTCAGGACTTTGAAATCATGACCTGAGCTGAAACCAAGAGCCAGACACTTAACTGAGTGAACCACCTAGGCACTCCTCATTTCCTTTTTTAAAGTAACCTACTTTTCATTATATCAAGGTTTTCAACTCCAATCTCTTTGTAAAATCTTTTCATAAAAGTACTATGCATAACCTTGGCTATATTTTATTTTTATTTTTTATATGAGAGATCTTAATTTGACAAATGAATGCAATATAAAAAATTGATCTGAAAAGTTAAAAAATAAAGGTAAAAATAATTATATTTACAAATTATTGTAGAATACAAAAGAGGGTTAAAATTCTTAAGGAGAAGATAACAAAATATACCCAATTGTATAAACACTCTTACCTTGCAAGAAATGGGAATAGAGCTGAAGACCCAGTGTGATTTCACTGTTGAAAAATGCACAAAGTAATAGAACAACTAGTAGAGGTCAAATGTTGTGAGCTTACTACTTGTACCAGCCTACTCTTGATGTGAGGAAAGTTGATAACCCCAGTGCAAGGAAGAGCTTTCATGAACATTCCTACCATCTGGTGGGCACACAGTTGAGTGCTGTGACCACATGTTGTGCTGTGGTACCTCCCTCCTCCACGGGAGCTTCTCTTGGGAAGGTTATTTTTGGTTGGTTAAAAGTCTAGGCATAAAGAAATGTCCCAGTTCATATCTAAATAATATAGATTTTTATGTCAGCTGCCAAAAAAGAAACTAACCACATAATTCCAAAGTATCATTCTGGATATTGTTTCTGGAATTCATCTCTGTCATTTTGTTGAAAAATCACTGATATTAATTTGGTATTTTGTTTGGGATTGCATGGAGTTATAGATCAATGGGATGGGGAGCTGGATGAAACTTGAAATTTGTATGAATATGTCTTCACATTTAAAAATATTGAATATGTTTCCACATACTCAATCCTTTTATATTCTTTAGTAAAATATTACAAACTTCCTCACAGAAATAGTAAATCTCTACATTGAACATGGCAAGTTTTTCTGGCCAGTGGCTGAGGTTGCAAATGGCAAGGAGCTTTGGGCCTGTGTGTACTCCTGTTGTGAGTCTCTCCCTCTGCCAGTAGGGCTCCGGATACCTAGTAACCAGCAAAGAAAGGGCACTTTGGGGGGAAAATAACTTTTTTCTAATATGATGTTGCTTGGGAAAGCCCAAATGTTAGGTTCCATGTCTTTATTGTAATTTTTGGGAAAAGTTCACTCAGACCTCCCAGAACTGAGAGGTGTAAGTTTGGAGGGAAATTTGACAAAGCCTTCATTTGAGGGAATGGATGAGAGTGTGTCAGTTTCACTGGTGGCAGCAAGAAACTGATTTCCTTGTATTAAGTGCACTTCGTATATTTCTGATGAGATGACTTTTCAGAGTGAAATTTGTTATGTTCTAGAATCAGTGTATATTTGTTGATAGGTTTATTTCTAGGTATTTATATATATTTTTATCAGTTACATTTTTCTGACTGATCATATATATCTGGTTTATATGAAAGCTATTAATTTTGACAAACTGATTTTATACCTCATTTATGACTGTCTCACTTGCCAGTATAGTAAATAATTTTTTAAGCATATTCTCCATTCTTTTAAGGTGTTTTAGGTGGATGAAGAGTTATATGCCTTTATTCATTCAATCTGCTATCATGATCCAGTTCCTTGAGTTTAATATTTTTAAATTTCGGGGGAAGAAACTAATTTGGGTATTCAGAGCTCTACAGTTCACTAAGGACAGCATAACTCATTTGTAACCTAGTAACCATATTTGTCACTACATTACATATTTGCCAGGCTGGCTGACTAAGTAACTGCTCCAGTGTGTCAACCTGAAAGAGGTCACTGGAAATCTCAGTAATTTAAACATTTTAGGTCTGGAGAAGAAATTGTAATTCCTCCACAATCATTGCTGTTAGGAAAAATGGAAAGCTCTATATTAGATTTTTCACTGAAAGTGAAAAACACAGTCATTTTCTCTAGTAGTTCCCCTTCATTTTAAATTAATGTGCCCCCAAATTTTTATCTCACTTCATGAAAATAGCTATATGCATAGAGATATCTCTATTTCTATCTATCATCTATCTATCTATTTATCTACCAATCATCTATCCATCTATATACATAAATTTATTCTTTCCTAAGAAAGAATAAGAAATATCCATATTTTTCTTTAAGCAGAATGATTTTGATATTTAACCCCGAGTGAAAGCATAATATTTTTCTTCATGGCTTATCAATAAAGTGGTGATGTATGGTGATATTTTTAAGTGAAGACACTCTATCATCAGTTATTTTGTGACCACAGGCAGGAGTTACAAGTTGGAAATATACTTCATCCTGTCTTTTGGAGAGTAGGTTATCTTCAAAATTATAAATATGTGACAATTAAGATCAATCTCTTTTTTAAAGATTTTATTTATTTATTCATAAGGGACATAGAGGCAGAGACACAGGCAGAGGGAGAAGCAGGCTCCATGCAGGGAGCCCAACATGGGACTCGACCCCAAGAATCTGGGATCACGCCCTGAGCCGAAGGCAGAGGCTCAACCACTGAGCCACCCAGGCATCCCAAGATCAATCTCTTAACTGTGATCTGTTACTCTTACAGACTCCAATGATCAATTTGTGAAAGACTTAGATTCAAGCTCTGTGGTGTGGTAAGTGCATTTGATTAATTTAATGGAATATTATCCTACCACTCAAAATAGCACTCAAAGGAATATATAGCATTTGAAACCCTGTGATATAGTAACAGGAAAAAGAAACTCAAATTTTTTTGTACTACTTAAAGATAAAAAGAATATTTGGATTGGAGTGACTGGGCAGCTCAGTTGGTTAAACACCTGACTCTTGATTTTGGCTCAGGTCATGATCTCAAGGTCCTAAGATTGAGCCTTGCATTGGGCTCCAAGTTCAGTGGAGAGTCTGCTTGAGGTTCTCTCTTTTACTCTCTCACTTTGCCCCTTCCCCATTTTTCTTCCTTTTTTCCTCTCTAAAATAAACAAATATTTTAAAAAAACAATATTTGTCTAGAATTTAAAAATGAAAGAAAATATGAGTAGTGCTTATATTTACATACTAAAACTATAAGTAATCTCCTGAGTTCATTTTTTCTTGTTTTATAAAACTGTCCTTAAAACTCTATTATTTTAGTTAAAACATTTCAAAAGTATTATCAATAAAAACATATTATGATAAAGGTAAATAAAAGTAGAAAGAATATAAGCTTGTTTATATTTTAATGTGAGAACATGTATTCTACAAATACCATTTTATATAATAAAGTCAGAGCAAATCCAGTGAAAGAATGAAAATGACAATGACAACGGTAATTTTCCCTCAAAACTTAATTGTCAATGTCAAATCACATACTTTTTTGATCCATTCTAAAGTTGATGTGAGGGGCACTTTGGTGGCTCAGTGGTTGAGCATCTGCCTTTGGCTCGGGTTGTGATCCAGGGGTCCTGGAATGAGTCCCACATCAGGCTCCCCACAGGGAGTCTGCTTCTTCCTCTGCCTGTGTCTCTGCCTCTCTCTGTGTGTCTCTCATGAATAAATAAATAAAATCTTTTAAAAAAATTAAAAACAAGTTGATGTGAATACTGTGTACTTAGTACTATGAATCCATTTATTTTCTCCCTTCAGATTTTACAAGTTATACCAACAAATACTTCTCTTGCTGTCAAATCAAATTAAATGTAAGCCACTAATACATTTTTCATTACCCAGAATCTCAGGCAGAAGCACAGGACAAATACCAGAGAACATCACATTCCAATTTAAGGATATAATGTATCTTATAATATCACAAATTCCCTTGTACATTCTGGCAATCTCATTTTGTAGATGGTAGTTAGGGCAGGGGTTGGACTAGGTACAGCCACTGTCTCAGAGAAATGCAGAATGGAAGTCTCTAAAGATTATACAGCTTATTTCAATATGTATACCACTTTGGAAATTATTTTTTCTAGACTCTTCTTTTATTCCATTTTTTAATAGCATGTGTCTAGTTGAATTACTTTTCTATTTCTCTTTATTTCTTAATTTGTTTACATATTTTGAAAAGAGACTTGTGTTTTGTTTTGGCAATTTGTGTACATGCAAATTCGCTGTTTTTTACTTTTTATAAAATAAAGTTTTATTGAATAAAACATTTACTTAATTTCTCCATTTTCCCCTCTATTTATTTTCCACTCAAGCACTCCCTATTAATAAGCCCAAGATTCTTTAATCAGTAAAACCTTTCTAATTTAAAAATACACAATTTGGAATTTTAGACAATAGTCCTATCTCTCAATGAATTGTGTTTACTCAGTTGATTAAAAGATACTCTTTTTATTTCGCTTTATGTATTTCTTTCTTTTTTCTTTTTTAAAACTTTAATTCCAGTATAATTAACATAGTGTTATATCATTATTATTATTATTTAAAGATTTTATTTATTTATTCATGAGAGACTCAGAGAGGGGCAGAGACACAGGCAGAGGCAGAAGCAGATTCCCTGCAGTGAGCCTGATGTGGAACTCCATCCCAGGACCCGAGATCACGACCTGAGCCAAAGGCAGCTGCTCAACCACTGAGCCACCCAGGTGTCCCAACATAGTGTTATATTAGTTTCAGGTGTATAATACAGTGATTCAACAATTCTATATATTACTCAATGGTCATCACAATATAGCTTTAAGTCTTTCCAATGTGGCCATCATGGAGATACTCTATGAAGATGAAGATGGTTTCCCTGCCCTGCTCTGAAGAGTGTGGTTGGGATGACAGCTTCTTTCTAGCTGTTAACTTTCTAGTTCATCACAGCTTTTGAGCCAAGGTCACTCTTTTGACACAGCAGATAACTGAGCAAACTGTGGTACTTTAGTTAAGCCATTTCTGCTTAACATGGGACTCTTCAAATAGGCAATCTTTCTTTCAGAACCCCTGTTGGGTTGGCAGATTTTACCAAAACCAAACCATGGTCTGAAAGTTCTTCCTGCACAATCTTACTTCTTCCTTCCCCCTACTACCCACTCCCCTTTTTTGTAACAGGTTTTACTCCACAATAAACTTTTGTAGGCTTTCTGAACTTAAATCTCAGAATCTGCTTCTCATAGGATCCAAATTTCATATAATACAAAAATTATAATATGCTAAAAAATTATTACAGGCTTATCAGTTATCATATCTATCCAAGTAACCCTAACCTAAATTATCCTATTTTCCCAATCTTAGAATTAAAAAAAGCACTTTTCAATTTGAGATTAGCTCTATTCACTGACATTTTTTACTTTGGTTGCAGAATTTTAGAGGACATTACACTTTTTCCTTAAAACAAGAGCAGCAATGCCATCAAAAGCATCACAATGACTTTTTCAAAGATCAAAAGCATGTTATTTTATGTTTTGAATAAAATGGCTTATTCTGAGATAGTACAGGTTTACATTAGAAAGCACAAATCTTTTATCATGATCCTGGCAAATTAAGATTTTGTCTTTTTTTCACTCATTCAAAATATAATCAAACACCTCTTGCACTTCCTCAGAACACTTTAATGTTTTTGAAATTCTTCATAAGTAGATACAGGACTGTATGTGTTCAACTTGCTTATCAACTCAAGATGACTAAATTTACATTCATTAGTAAATTTATAATTTGTTTCAATATGAAATAGGGCTGAGTAACAATAACATTTATAGCATTATTCATGCCCTTAAGTTTACAAAAGCCCAACATCAGAAGAATATACATTATGAGAAAATATTCTTATCAGTTCTTTTTTCTAAGATTTTATTTATTTATTTGAAAGAAAGAGAGACAGAGATAGCCACAGAGATAGTGAGAGAGAGCAGAAGTAGGGAGGAGATGGAGAACCAGGCTCCCTGCTAGAGCTCCATGCTGGAGACGGAGGACCCAAGGATCATGACCTGAACTGAAGGCTGATGCTTATTTGACTGATTCACCCAGGTGCCCCTTTATTAGTTCTAAAATCACATATTTGACTTTTCAAAGCTTTCCATTACTTGGCAGCACTCCTACTCATTGAGAACCATTTCCACCTCACACATATCAGGCACATTCCAAAATAGCAATTCTCTTTTCTCTCTCTGTAATACTCCTGACTCCATACTTCCCATTATATTTTCTCCCATCATGGCAATGCCTTGCATTCTTCTGTCAATAAAACTATATTCTCCCAAATTCTTAAGACCGGGCTGGAGTCATTCTTGTATGGCAATTTTACTACAACAGCCTAGGCTAATAATGTTCTTCTCTTATTTCTTGCGAGTGAAAGAGCAAGTACAATTTGGCTTTAAAATTTGTCTCCAGAGATGCCTGTCTCAGTTGGTGAAGCATCTTCGGTTTGGGTCATGGTCCCAAGGTCCTGAGGATCATGCCCTGCTTTGTGCTCCCTTGCTTAGTCGGGAGCCTGCTTCTCCCTCTCCTGCTCCTCCTGTTTATGCACGCTCTCTCTCTGTCATAGGAATGAATAAAATCTTATTAAATAAATAAATAAATAAACAAACTTGTCTCTATAATTAGACATATAGTGCCTTGATGGAAGAACTAGGTTTTAAAAAGCTTTTTTATATTTCACATAGCACAGCACTGAAAACATAATAAAAGTTCACTAAATAACTTTTTAGTGATTCATGTTGGTAATACCAGACATCATTTTCCTTATTCAAGGAAAAATCCTAATTAGATAGGAATAGTAGACTTTTTAAAGGGGACATTCAATCATTGTTGTTTACTGCCTGGGCTTATGTGGCTTTTATTACACCAGACTGACAGGATGAGAGATCTAGCTGGAGTTTTTCCTTGGCTCCATTCCATGATTACCTTAGGCAGTCTAATTAATTGTTAATTTTATTTTTTGTCAACTCAAGTGTAGAGATGTTAAAAGGCAACTGAGAATTGGAGAAGTGAATACTTACGTTAAAAAAAATGGTTAAAATATACTTTATAAAAGCCACATTGTGGAAAGTTAAATATAAAATGATAGGTGATTCTTAATATCTAAAATCCTTTAAAATTTTATCTTAAGGAGGCAATATGCACAAATTATAGATTCTGACATGTTTTATTAATTTTACATGGAATGCAAACCTTTCCAATGAGCCAGTTATTTGAAATGAATCTATTTAGTGATATGCCTAATGACAATTATTGGTTCAGTTAAACTACTGAATTAATATTAATTTTATTTTTAGATTGAAATTTTGGCTGGTTAGTTGCAGATTTTTTTTACATGAAAGACAGAAAAAAAATTTTAAATAAAAAAATTAATCCAGATGTGCTAGGGAAACTGTATTTCATGCACAGCACACCCCAAACAACAAATGCTTTCTAACTTTATAAGTACATGGTTGACTCTTTCAAGGAGAATGTCTTTCATAATTAAAAACAAAAATTAAAAAAGTTCTCTGACATAATTTCAGATTTGATTTTTGGGATAAATATAATTGTAGAGCTTAAATGATTTGAATTATCCTTGCTAGTGAACAATCTTGTTTAAAATGCTAGTGAACAAGCTTGTTTAAAAGTCAGTAAAGTATATAAGACTAATGAATTCCACTGGAGAATTCTAGCCAGAAAAATAACTAGAGCAAAAAGTATTAAAGAATCTGAGAAAGGGAGAGAAGGAGGGAGATCTAAGTCTGATCCAAAGCAATAACCTCCTTGAATAACTTCTGGGGATCAGTGAGTATTCCTTTTTCTGACAAAGCCATGGAGAGGAGTGTGATAGCCCACTCAGCCACATTCTATGTATTAGAGAAATTCAGAACTGAAATACCTTTCTGCTTAATACCACTTTCTGCTTAATGTTACTGGTAGCAGAGAAGTCATAAATATTTATATTATCCTCCCTATATCTTTCTATCTTAGACAAGTTTGATCCTTTTTTCTCCCTTCTTTTTCCCCCCACTAAACACTGAAGTATTAGGATGATAAAAATAATCTTCCATTGACTTTACTGTCATATTAGCCAAGAAACATTAAATATCACAAGCCTGTTCTTGGTTGATAAGCAACAATTAGAGCAGAACATTTTTAAAGAGTTCTTAACTTGAGGCTTTAGAACATTTTATTTGATAGATATTTATTTATTGTGTTTGTGTGTGTGGCTAAATGAATCAAGATAAATGTATAACTGCTGTTATCATAGTGAAAAAAGTGATAATAAATTACCCATTTTTAGCTCTTTTCAAGATACCAGATAAAATTGAAATCATAGATTATCAAGAGAGCTCTTTACAAAAATAATCTATTCTACTCCTGATGACTGGAAATATAAGTCTTCACTCTTTTCCCTTTCACTTTTCTGTTTTTGTGTTTGTTTGTTTGTTTTTGGCCTTGAATAATTAACCCCATAATCAAATCTCAGAACTGGAAGGAACATATCATCCATCACTTTGTACCATCCATTGCACAGATTCTCCCTACAACTGAAGGAAAGACAGTCATTCTTGACCCAAACACTTACTGGCAAAGTTCAGGCCTCTCTGCCCTGTACCATGTTATGCTGTTTGTAAAAGAGTTAACAAAACACCAACAACAACAACTAGGCCAGAAGCAGATGATGTCAGAGACACATTGAAGGTAGAATTTCGGTGTTACCATCAGTTCTTCTTAAGGATTCTTTACTCTCTCTCTCTCTTTTTAAGATTTTATTTATTTATTTTTGACACACAGAGAGAAAGAGAGCCCAATCAGGGGGAGCTACAGAGGGAGAGGGAAAAGCAGGCTCCCTATAGAGCAGAGAGTCCAATGCAGGGCTCAATCCCAGAACCCTGGAATCATGACCTGAGCTGAAGGCAGATGCTTAACTGACTGAGCCACCCAGGCACCCCTCTTTTCTTTCTTTCTTGTTTTTTTTTAAATATTTATTTATTTATCTATTTAAAAGAGAAAGAGAGAGAGAATAGGGAAGGGGCAGAGGAAGAGAATCTCAAGTAGATTCCCTGCTGAGTGCACAGCCCACTGTGGGGCTCGATCCCATGTTCCTGAGATCATGACCTGAGCTGAAAACAAGAGTTGGATGCTCAACCGAGTTACCCAAGTGCCCCTCTCCTTAAAAATTCTTGTGTCATAACCAAATGTAAGAACAATTAGGGGCCCACTACTGAAGCAAATATCCATTTACTACTTTAAGATCTTAAGTAAATATCCATTTAATACTTTATCCAGATATCACAAAAAAATGCCATTCTAATTCTTCTCAAACCCAAGTATGCCTGGAGGATAATAGTGACTTTATTATCACCCTCTGACTTCAGAAAACTGTGTCATTTGAAAATGAAGATTTATGAGGGCAATAGTTCATTAAGTACAGTAACATAATTTGGGCCTCACTAATCTTAATGACTCCTATGATATTACTTCCTTCATTCTTTCATTCAACAAGCAAACATTTTAAGATTTTAGCAAAAGTTAGCTGCTATTGATCATAATGATGATGATTACTAGCATTTACTATCAACACTAGATACCAGGCAAGCCCCTAGATCTGGAAAATTCAGCACTGAACAACACATAGAATTTCTTTTTCTCAGGAAGCTTACACTTGATGAGAGAGAAATAAACAACGTAGCAAAAAAACGAATAAGATGGTTTCAAGCAGTGACAAATGCTTTGAAGAAATTAAAGAGGATAATGGAAAAATGTAAAGTCTGGAGGTAGGAAAAAGTTTGGCCAATAGAGTAAAAAATTAAGTAGCTCATAATGCTACAATATTCACTAAATAGTAGTTGAATAAATAAATAAAATAAATAAATAACTGACACAAAGGAAAAAGGAAATGAATGATTTGAAGAAGAAAAAACCAAATAGATATAAATCATCCGTAAAATGTACACCATCTCATCAATGACACCCACACATAAAGCAGGTAAAATTATCCCTCAGATTTTCCAGCCCATTCTCCAAAGCTGCATGATTGTCTTTTTGTAATTTGTCCTCCTTGAAAGGCTATATTTTCATTTGATCTTATTTTAACAGGGATATAAATCTTGTTGATAACATACTGTGTGGTATTCCTAGACTCTCCTTCCAAAAGGTAGCCCTAAACCCTCCCTGCCATGAAGACCATTTCCAGAACTGTCTGGAGTGCAGATCAACCGTGTATTCTAGGATGACATAGACTACAGGGCAAGGGATTAGAGGTGTTACAGGGCTCTTGAACCATTTTTGTGTAAAGACTTAAAGTGAAGTTTTAAATGCAAATCTCAATGAAAAATAATTAGCATTTTCTTTCTTTATCCCAAGGAGTCAAATAAGGTAAGCTATTATATCACCATGAAAAGAAATATAAACCTATCCTCCCTAAATGATGATTTCAATTGTTGGGATTAGTTTCTCAGTTGAGCAGCATTTGCAGGTGGGATTATTCTTTTGCTGCTTCTGTTCAACTCAAAATATTTTCTGGCAGATGGTAAAAGCAAGTAAATAAGGCCTGTGTATTTCAGAGACTGGAGAAAGCCTGGACTCATGAAAAAATGTAATCATAAATAAATATATTGCAAGGTGTCCCTATGTTTGCTGAACTCTGAGATAATAGAGGGAAAAAATCTCATTTATATTGAGGAACATAAAGTTTCCCACCTTTCTCACTTCTGTATAATAGTAACAAAGGCTTGTGGTATATTTTGGATGGAAAATTGTGGCCACAGAACATATCTTTGTGAACACTAAATATAGTACTTTTTATTTTTATTTTGTTTTTAAAGATTTTATTTATTTATTCATGACAGACACACAGAGAGGCAGAAACACAGGCAAAGGGAGAAGCAGGCTCCCTGCAGTGAGCCTGATGTGGGACTCAATCCCAGGACCCGGGATCACGACCTGAGCCAAAGGCAGCTGCTCAACCACTGAGCCACCCAGGTGCCCCAAATATAGTACTTTTTAAATGTTATTTGATTTAAGATTTGTAGGTGAGTATAAATATCTAGCTTATTTTTCATAGCTTAACTGCAAGACAAAATTAGCAGAATATAAAACAAACATTTGTAAAATCAATCAGGCTTATTTAGTAAAAAGAAAGGAAAGATAGTAAGTTCATTAGCATTAAGCTTATCCAATGCAATACTATCTGAGTAAAAATTCTTGGTTTGTGGAAAAACTGTATGTATGTATGTATGTCACAGCCTTGCCTAAATTTACCTATAAAAGAATACTAAGTATAATTTTAAGGCAAGTCAAGATGATATTGCTTTAGTACAATAATGCCAGGCTATTTTGCCTTGGGATCTGAATATGATAAAAATCAGTGTCTAGGATTTCTGCCATTCTACTCACAAATGCCATTTTTACCATGACTTGCCAATAAGCTAAGGGTTGGTATATACTCTTTAATATACATACTACAAAAAGTTTTCCATTTTATATTAAATATCTTTTGAAATGTCAGAATTCCTTATGCACCATAAAAGCTCTCTCAGTTTATTTACTCTGACAAACTAGAATAACTTGGACTCTATGTATAACACAGATACTTTGCTGTCCTTTTGTCCTACATTTATAAGCAGCAGTTTTTATTTATTTCCTAGTCAATTAACCAAAACCTTTGCTTTCTAAATCCAAAAGAAAAAAAAAAAGATTACCTTTCTGCCTTCTATTTCTGATTGCTATAAAATTACTAAAATTGCTATAAATTCACTAATCAAGTGAATTCAAAACACAGAATGAGGGAGGAATCATCACATTAAAGTGATTAACTTAATATCTAATATTCTATTAGATCTGAACTATTTCTTAAGATGTGAACTCCTTTTGTAAGAATATGATTTTGATGTCCTAGTTCTCTGAAAGATGAAAAAATTAACTGTTGCTTACTGTTCAAATAAAAAATTGTTTTGGGGGAATTGAGTTTTGAACTTGTTTATTTCTACAAGAATTTTAAAGGAGAGTTGTAAAAAAATAAAATTATGGTGAAACATATCATTTGAATTACAGAGACAAACAAACACAGAAGCACATGAGTGTATGTTTGTGTATGTATGGTGGTGGGGGACTTGTAGAAAGTAGGTTAACTTTATATAGGATCTAGGAAATCTAATGCTTGTCTTATTATATGATAAAAATAGGTTAGATGGATGGTGTCGAGCAGACTTTTTTAGTGATACGCAATATGCTCAGCTAAAGGCTTACTTTAAAATAGAAACTACAATTTGCAAGGGAATTATGCCTCATGAAAACAAATCTCTTACAGCAATCAATTTTGAAGTTTTTTCGTTAAAATACAAGTTGAAATCCTCTCCTCTTGAAGTTTCTTTTTGATTGTATTTCTTCTTTTTATATCTATGCTTATCTATGCTTATTTTTTGTTTAAAATGCTAATGAGGCATATTCAAAATGTCTTCCACTGAAATGAATTTTTTTTCTTTGTTTTGGTGGTGTAAAACACATCTATAGTCAGTATAATTTGAAAAATAAAAGTCATTTAGTAAAAAAAGTATAATCAGAATATTTTCATCTGAGTTCTAATAGAGATTGAGACAACAAAATATGAATTAAATATTAAGTTAATCATATAATTTCTCAGAGAAACTTCAAGTTGCTTATAATAAATATTATCCATCTTTAATTTTTTAGAATTGTTAGTTTTTCTCAATTGCTCTAGATAGATACTTGAATAACACAAGAAATATACTTGAGTTTTTGTATCAGATAATATATTCAGAATAGCACACCCTGAACCAAGAATGTTTCTACTTTTCTTTCAGTGTCTCTGGCACCAAATGATGCACTACAAAAAAAGAAATAGCCTTTCCAGTCGTATTCATTATGAATTTTGTAATTAAGAAGTTATAAAAGAACACATTGTCCATCTTTATGCTTATAGCCCATATTTATATATGATGTCTAATAGTCATATTTCTTAATAATTCAAAATGAAAAATAGGCTTTTAAGATCAAGACAGATTATACCTTTGTTTTTCTTTATTATAAATCTACAAAATCTTATAAAGAAGGAATTCCTCTAAAGAGTTTCAGATTTGGCTCAGATCAAATAAAAAGGCAAACATTACTGGGAAAATTGCCATTTGTCAACTGTTCCATGTCATATCATGTGGTGATACAGTTCTCTAAACAGCAAATGTCAGAATGCTGACACTCTACTGTACAAACTAAAACAAGTACAAAATTGAGCATAAACGATCCAAAAATATTGGCGCAGTGCATTTCTAGATGAATGGTGTTTGTGATGACTAATATTTTCTTCCTAAGGTTCTAGTACATCTTTATTTATTTTCTATAGGACATCCCTGGGGGAGGGGGACAGAGAACACATTAGAGTTGAGTTATTTTTAAAGTTAACAATGAAAAAATGACTTTGAATCCTTGTGTAATTAAAAATGGAACCGTACAGAAGGGTGACTCACTCCTATCATAAGAAGCTGAAAGTTAAAAATTATGCAGTATCCTGAAAGTAGAAAGATTGATTCTAATATTGCTTCATACAAAAACCCTTCAAATCCATCCCAAAGTTCACCTATTTAGACTATTTGTTGGTATCACTGCATTGTGCTTTTGTAAATGCAAAAATACAGCAAAGCATGAAAAAAAGGTCATTTATTGCATCAAATAGTATCTTATAATGATCAAACAATTGCTTTCATTGACTGAAAAGTTAAAGTATATATTCTTCAAATATTCAAATCTTACCTTTAGAGAGACATTAATATGAATTGTTTTTTCATCCAATTGTGATTTCAACATACCCTAACCATTAAGGTATACAAATTTATTTAAGAAAGCAGAGGTCCTAATATGTGCTACATTTGATTCAGAAATATAGATGACAGTTCCCTTTACTAGGTAGCCTTAGAGTGACTAGTTCTTGTCATAATGTTGTCATAGTGATGGTGACATCAATGTGCTTCATGGTAATCACTGCAGCAATTTATCTGAGAAAAATATCAGTGCTGATTCCTGGTGCATTTTACATTTCAAAATGCTATAAAATGTACTATTTAATATATTACAGGTAAATGGATTTTACTTAAGTAAAGCATGCAAAAATAAAGACTAATATATATATATCTGTGAAATGTAGATAAAAACACAAGTTTCTGAATGGATGATAGTGAACATAGCCAAGAGATCACGATTAACTGGTTGCTAAGGAAGAGTCTGCTCTCAAGTGCCTTTGCCAAATACAAAAGCTCCTCAAGTCATGAGCTCAGTTTAATTATTTTGTTAAATCCTTTTTAATTTTTTTGGACTCCCAGGAGTGATATGGTGGTGATAGTCCTGAATTCTGGATTGCATCTCTCACAGTCTTGGCAAAACACTTTCAGGGATCACCTTTCATGCCAAAGGGAGGTTACTGAAACTTCAGATGTTACATGTTGTGGTTCAATTATCTCTTACTCCATTGCTTTGCAGATTGACATCACAATAAGCAATGAGAACAACACTGTGAGAGGATCTTAGAGATGGACAGAGAATCCCCATTTTTAGGTCACTAGCTCATTAAAAATGAAAATTGTATACATGAAAAGGTTACTTTTTGTATATTTAAATGTATTCTTTTAATAAATAAATATTTGAATACAAAACTATGATATAATAATTGAGCTTTTCCCACAAGATCATAGGATTTATTTTTAAAATAATAACTCATAATGAACCATAGATGTTGACCATTAATGGATCCCATGCTGAATTTTGGAAGAAAATTACTCCCTCCTCCAATCCAGGAAACATGTCTCTGTAATTGATTATACAGCTTAAATTTGAGAAGACCTTAATGTCCTTCATGAATCTGTCAATCTGGCCAGTCATCAATTCTTTATCTAAAAGTAATTAATTCTAATTAAAATAAAGCCTCTCTGGGCAAAGTGGAGCTTACTGATTTGTGTAAATTCTATAAGTTTGTGGAGGATAAACTATGAAAACCACAACCAGATTACTTTCAGTCAAAAATTTGCTTCATTTATCATTCTTATCAGTTAGACACTGAAAAGTAGCACTGCTATTTTGTCACCATGTAATTTTACTTCAAAAATGTCAACTTAGATGTATTCAAAGATAATGACCTATCTTCCATGAAAGGACAATCTTTAATTGATTAAAAATATTTTAATTGAATAAAAAATAACTTACTGAGGGCTCTATTATTTAAATGGGTTGAAAACAAGTATCCCTAAACTGCCTTTGTCATGTGTACTAATCAACCTCCTCCCCTTGGAAACCACAGGCCCCCTTCTGATTCCTTAGCTCAAAATGGCACATAAGGGATCCCTGGGTGGTGCAGCGGTTTGGCGCCTGCCTTTGGCCCAGGGCGCGATCCTGGAGACCCGGGATCGAATCCCACGTCAGGCTCCCGGTGCATGGAGCCTGCTTCTCCCTCTGCCTGTGTCTCTGCCTCTCTCTTTGTCTCTCTGTATGACTATCGTAAATAAATAAAAAAAAATAAAAAAAAATTTAAAAAATGGCACATAATCCTCCATTGCCTAGCTTGTCCTTTGGTTTTATATCCTTATGAGACACCAATACATACAGCATTAAATGTGTTCTTATCCTGCTAATCTGTTTAATGTTTTTTTTTTTTAATTTTTATTTACTTATGATAGTCACAGAATGAGAGAGAGAGGCAGAGACACAGGCAGAGGGAGAAGCAGGCTCCATGCACCGGGAGCCCGATGTGGGATTCGATCCCGGGTCTCCAGGATTGCGCCCTGGGCCAAAGGCAGGCGCCAAACCGCTGCGCCACCCAGGGATCCCCTAATCTGTTTAATGTTAATTTGATTATTATACCAGCAAAGAACTTAAAAGGTAGAAGAATCTTTTCCTCCCCAACAATAGCTTTCATGGAGCTAATTTTGATTCAGTATTATTGATAAAGGATTTTTTTCCATTTAGGAAATTTTCACAAGCCACTGAGTTGACATTTGAAATTCTCAATATTTACTTTATGCCATATAATTTCAGACTGGTTTCGTGTGGGACTGGAGACCAAAAGCAGTATTGAATGCATGCTGTCAGTAGCATGTTTATGTGTTGTATTTACATCTATAGAAATATATATATGAACACGTTTATACTGTTCAATAAAATGTACATTTTTGTTGCATCATTTAGCTTTAGTCATTATCAGCGCCTTTGCATTCCCAAATGATAAATTATCATAGACCACTGCTTCCTAAATGTAGGCTACTTTGTGCATGGGAGATTTTTGTCAATATCTGGAGACACAGTTTGTCACAAATGCATATGAGGAAGTGCTACTGTACCTAGTAGTTGGAGACAATAGATCACAGCTAAACATTCTGCAATGCATGGGATATCCTTCATAAAAAAGGCTTACACAGTCTCAGATACCTCAAATGCCAAAAGCCTCAAGGTCTGCCAAAGACACAAACACAGATACACACACACACACACACACACACACACACACACACACACACATCGAGGATATATAAAACCAACTGATATTGATGACCACATTCTATTGATCTGGAGAGCAGATCAAATCATTTGCATCTTATAAAGATGTTCATTTTTCAAGGCTTAATCTCAAGCATGATATGTAGTATACCATCCCAATTTTCAGACACCTCCTCAGGCTACTTCAATATCAGTACCAGTTTTGAACATTAATTCTCATAGGTTGTAAATAAACATGTAGTTTGCTGAATTGAAATGAATATGTCCAGCTACAATACATATATACACCTGGGAAAGTAAGCATACTTCAATTTAGCAAGACGTGCTAGAAAGTACTGTCCCAAAAAATGCATAATAATTTACATTGTGCATATGTTCTGTCTAGAGCGCTAACCATATTATCAGAAAAGTCTTTCCAATGGTGTGGAAAAGTACATGCTTGGTTTTATTTCATATTACTGAACACATGTTAAAGAGAACATTTACCACCCAGTAGAGTACAGATCAAGTCCAAGATAATAAAGTATTTCTTGTTAAAAGAGAAAGGAAAAATATTACTCAGCCATCAGAAAGGATGAATATCTACCATTTATTTTGACATGGATGGAACTGGAGGGTATTATTCTGAGTGAAATAAGTCAATTAGAGACACAATTATCATAGTGTTTCATTCATATGTGGAAGATAAATAGTGAAAGGGAGCATAAAGGAAAGGAGGGAAACTGAGTGGGGGAAAATTAGAGAGGAAGACAAATCATGAGAGACTCCTAAATCTGGGAGGCAAACAAAGGGTTGCAGAAGGGGAGGTAGGTGAGGGAATGGGGTAACTGGGAGATGGGCATTATAAGGGCACATGAGATGAGCACTGGGTGGTATATCATATGTTGGCAAATTGAATTTAAATAAAATATAAAAAATTTTAAAAAGAGAGAAAGAGAGACAGAGACTAAAAAATATCAAGATTGCATAGAATCTTTTACATAATTGGTTTAGATTTGTCTTCATTAGCTTAAAAATGAGCTTTTTTTAAGATTTTATTTTTAAGTCATCTTCATACCCATTGGAGCTCAAACACAGTCACAAGATCAAGAGTCATATGTTCTACTGACTAAGCCAGCCTGGTGCCCTCAGATGGGTTTTCTTTACTGAATGTTTTGTTTCCTACTTTCTGTCACTTTTCCCCCCAGACAGCCCTATTTTATTCTTCAGTTAACAAATAGTCCCAAAAATATCTGACATAACCTCTAAAGCTATTCCTACTTTATGCTGAAATGCTGAAATGTAGATGAGAGAATTATCAGGCACTCGTATTCTAGAAGAGAGCTGTATTCTGAAGAAAATGCACTCCTGTATGGACCAAAATAGTCAGACCCTGTTACTTGTGCCAACCAAGACCGTGAAACGTGGCTAGCATGACTCAGAAATGGATTTTCAATTTAATTTAATTTACAAATTATTTTTAATTAAGTTTTCTAAAATGTTGAAATTTTACTTAATTTTGACTAGTAGCTCCTGTACTGAAGAGTTCAGTTCTAGAATACCAAGGACTCAAAGAATCTGAGATGAAAAGTAACATATAAAATCGATTTGAACAGGACAGCAGAGATATTAAGACAGAAAGGAAAAAGTTTACAATGAATCGACTCTTATAAAAGTTTAATCTTCTTTCAACATTTAGGTTCTCTTGAGATTTAGGTAACAAGGCCTTACTGAAGGTGGAAATATGTTATCTTTTTTTTAAATGATGTGACTTTTTATGTTTTGGGGCAATTCTAAGAATTTAGAAAATTTAAGAATAAAGTGGAACATTCCTGTAATTGCTTTAGAATTAAAGAAAATAGGGATTCCTGGGTGGCGCAGCGGTTTAGCGCCTGCCTTTGGCCCAGGGCGCGATCCTGGAGACCCGGGATCGAATCCCGCGTCGGGCTCCCGGTGCATGGAGCCTGCTTCTCCCTCTGCCTGTGTCTCTGCCTCTCTCTCTCTCACTGTGTGCCTATCATAAATAAATAAAAATTAAAAAAAAAAGAATTAAAGAAAATAATATACATGTTTTCTAAGATTTAAAGACTTTTTTGATGGCATACTGACACTTGGATAAATGAAAGTCAGAACTCTGTTATTTAGAGCTCCAAGGAAGAGATAGCTGCCAGGCAGAGTTACACAAAGATTTCCCTCCCCACCTCCCACTATTGCTTCCGTGGCATTAGCTTAGTCGAGAGGACTCCTTGTGGATTCACTAATTTGAATGATTTTTCAGGCTCAGGGCCTAGTTGTCTGGTTCCTCACCCTGAAACAATTAAGGTGGATGGATGATGGTGATCCTGAATGTGAGAGCCTGATAAGGGAAGTAGTTGTGGCTTGGATTTGCTTAGCTATTCAAGAAGGGGAATCAACCAGCTTTTAGGCAGGTCCTTAAGACAAAGTCAAGACATCGCAAAAACAAACCAAAAGAGAATTATATTACAACTGATTTCATATTGTCTTAACATCAGTTTTGACCACAATTATTTGGAGAATGCTAGTAGCTCAAGCAGTAGATGATACTTTTAGAGAGGAGAGAGTACACGTTCCTCTAAACTATGTAGAAAAACATTTTTTAACGAGAGTCAAAGGGAGGGACGTAGAAATATGCATAGGTCAACCTGTAACCAAATTTTCCATTTATATGGCAAGAACAGATCTGAAATTTTTGGGTTTCTAACATACCATGGTAGAATTGTAAAGTATGTTATAGTATGAATTATATATTTTTATGACCATAATATCTTGGTGTATTCCTTGAGTCAAGATAGTATGTAGAAGAGTTTTGTTTTTGGAGGTTATACACTGAGAGTTCAGTAAAATATGTGTAAAGGTTAATGGTATTTGTAATTAAAAGGGTGGTCGTGGTGCATGGGAGGTTCTGGGAGCAGGCTGAAGGGAGAGAAGTATGAAGGAGAAAGCTCTGGAGAGTAGGAGGTCCACTGGAGGGGTGAGGCAGTTACTTACCAGGGGGAATCAATAATCTGCATTAATCTTTAGAATGGCACAGATAGTAGTAATCTCTATAAGATTTACCTTTAGGTACAAAAATATAGAGAGCAAGGAACATACCATGGACTAAGCAAACAGCAACTCTGGGAACATAATATGATTTCTAATAATAGTTTAAAAGGCAATAAATGTCCCATGTCCAATTTACCACCATCTTACAAGATAGGAGAGGCAACCCATGGGTATTGCTAGTATGGTAGTCTGTCTGGGTAGAAGTTGTTTCCGGCACAGGGTGAAAAGTCTTTTCCAATGGTGAGGACTTTGTGCCATGCAATGTCATCTGAGATGATATCTTCTCCAAGAGCTAACTCCTGGGCCAGGGCAATGTGGTCTGGATATGGGACTGGGGTATCCTTTTTTAAATGAGTATCCACTTATGTTGATATGGGCCTTATTTTTATGGCTTAATAGTATTATAGCAAGGCTGAGTGTCTTGTAAAATCTAAAGGCAATTTTGAGCTTGAAAACTTGACTTATAAATATCTTTTAAGTCAAGACCTTGTGGGTACAAAACTAGCCTTTGCACCAAGGATGTTGTCATAATTGGACTGAAGTTCCAGAAACTGACTAGTACAATTAAATCTCTAAATAAGTGTTCAAGGTTTGATCTAGATGGGTGATGAGGGAGATTATGCTGCAGATAGGTTATAAATCATATGACCAGGTTTGGGTACATGTTTTTAATATGATGTCATGTTTTTCAATTAAAATATCTGTGGCTGCATTTGAAGCTGCAACATTTTCTTGTAGGCAGGTCTCCAATTTAGCCAATGAGTATGGATCTTTTGCCTTAGTTGATTTGGTTGGTGATGGATAAGCCAGTAAAGACTTTGGGTTTTAGTCTTCAGCATCTGCCATGTTTGGTTGAGACAATGGCTTACCTAGAGGGTTTGTGCTTCTGGATTGCAAACCTATAAAAGCATCCGGACCAATAGCAATGAGACCAACAGTCAACAGAATGGTGTGTAGCTGCACTGACAACCTTTGTCATCTGATGTTGACTTCCCCTGGACTGATTATTACCCATGAGGGATTGTCCAGTGGAGTCATTATGTGATATGGTGTTGATTTTATCATCTCTGAGTGTCATTTTTATTTTCTTTATTAAGTCTAGTTTTATATCTTCCTTTTGTTAGTCTACAGTGTCTATTAGAATTGCCCTGAAAAAGTAATTTTAATTTTCTTGCAGAAATCAGAGTACTACAGGAATTAAGGATCCACCCCCTTATAATTTGAATACTGACAAAGATTTTTAGAGTGGTGGAAATTTAGGCTCAAATGAGTCCTATATTAGATGAGCAGGGTCCTAGCCCATGGGACAACTTACAATTAATGGGTCCCAGGAGAGTATACCCTAGATCTGGCCTCCAAATCTATGGGATGTGGGCAGAATTGAAAATCCATAAAGATAGTTGGAGACACCATTAAAGAGCATCATATATAAGGTATGTTTATACACATGTAGGTCAGACATATTCTGCCTTTAAATACAGGAGAGGTCTATAGGAAGGTTTTTTTTAAAGTTAGTGTGTGGTGTGAGTTGGCTAGAGGGCCTTGAGTTGAGAGAGATTAATGTCTGGGGCAAGAACACCAGTTAGTGGTTTATTTTGTAACTGAAAGGAGAGTTCTTTGAGGAGCCCATTAGGCTTCTCAGTTAAACTACCGGGTATAGGCATACGTTGGAGATATTGCAAATTTGGTTCCAGATCACAGCAATAAAGTGAGTATCACAATCAAGCAAAGTCAAATGAGTTTTTTGGTTCCCCAGTGCATATAAAAGTTATGTTTATACACTACCATAGTCTATTATGTAATAGCATTATATCTAAAAACACTATATACTTTAAAATATTTTATTGCTAAAAAAGGCTAATTCTCATGTGAGCTTTCATTTCAGCAAATTGTAATCTTTGTGCGGGTGGAGGTTTTGACTGGATGTTGATGGCTGCTGACTGATCAGGGTGGTGGTTTATAAAAGGATTTTATGAGGTTTGCCACATGGATTAACTCTTGCTTTCACTTCAACACTTAGAGGCCATTGTAGGGTTATTAATTGGCCTAATTTCCATATTGTTGTGTCTCAGGGAACAGAGACGCTGGAGAGAGGGAGAGAGTTGGGGAAATGGCCAGTCAGTGGAACAGTCAGAACGCAGACATGTGCCAGAAAGCCCAGATTTGACTGTCCTGTATCAAGGATGCCTCTGTAAAGGTGTTGACTTTAAGAGGTGCTTCATTCATAGTCCAGGCATAATGGGTAACTAGGTGTAGAGAGTCACAGGTTCAGGGATCTGTGAGAGTCACTATTTTTTTTAAAGATTTTATTTATTTATTCATGAGACACACACACACACACACACACACACACACACACACAGAGGCAGAGACAGGCAGAGGGAGAAGCAGGCTCCATGCAGGAAGCCCAGTGCGGGACTTGATACAGGGCCCTCAGGATCACGCCCTGAGCCAAAGGCAGACGCTGAACCACTGAGCCACCCAGGTGTCCCGAGAGCCACTATTTTTTAAAAGGGCCAGTAAGTGGTCAATAATATTTGCTCAAATGGTGTATAGCACAGAGTCAAGGTCAGACTCTAGCATCCAAAAGCCAAGGGCAACCTATGGCTGTCATAGGTGTTAGGGGAGGCCTGAGAAGAGGCTGATTAAGCCTCTATGGTGATTGAGTCTCTGAGGGCATTTAGGAGAGTGACAGCCATTTTGATTCTTCTAAATCAGGATTACAATGAAGAGAAATGTGCTTCTGAGAGAAAATAACTGAGCTTGTCAGTGTGTTGTCCTCTAAACAGTATAATCTGATATTTAGCTGACAGTGAGTATTGCTACTATTGAGATCAATACCATTCAGTATCTCCATTTTGTAGGCAAAGATAAGCCTTATTTGTATTTCCTTTCAGAAGGCATATATTCACTAAGATGAGAGTTCAAACTCAATTCTTCCCGAGATGTTTTTACTTTGATCTTCATTTTCTTCTTGTCATAATCAAGCGCAACAGGCATGCTTCATGAGACTGTGTTTTTTTGTTGCAAATCTTTTGCAACAGCCAGCATGGTCACACTTAAACAGGTGTGTTTCCTCACGAAAAAGAAAATATGGCTCTGGAGACTAAGCACAGCTGTGTAGCTTATACCACAGTCTTCTCTTGGACGTTGACACATCTCTTTTCTGCAGCATGCATTTTTGTATGTTGCTTACCTTCACCTTTGTGTTTGGATGTTTTCCACCATACTTCCATATTATTTCATTTTTCATGGGTTTCTCTCACATATTTTTGCTGCAGTGGAACATCCCTTTGACAAACGCAACCCTTGTGGACCATCCCAGGCCCGTTCAGACTACTGAGTGAAGCAGAGTGTTCTGCACATATTTCATTGTTTCACTTGAATTCCTTTATTATAAAATTCATTTTTGTGCCAGTACTGATGGAATTGTAGCTACTGATGTTTCTTAAAGGCTTTCTTACAACCTTCACAATGGCATACATATTGTTTTTGCTGATTTTTATGTTTGTATTCATAATGTTTCTTCAGGTTTGATTTTGTGTTAAATCTTTTTCATAGCCACTAACTGTGAAAATAAACAACTTTTCTCCAGTGTGGATCAGGATGTGGCAACTAAGATGGCAGTCCCTGATGAAGGCTTGGCCTCTCTTCATTGTCAAAAATAAGTTTGTCTATGAGCTTGCATGGTGCATATCTAGCTTTTGGGCCTTGTAATCAGCTCTGCAGTCTGCTAAGGTGAGAAAAACCTCTTGAGGGCCATGGGGAGTAGCAGAATGAGTGAGGGCAGTTAGGGTAGGGCTGAACTGGGCTATTTCTATCCCAGTGAACAGCATCTGCATTTAAATGCATCTGTGGGATAATCAGGGAAGGCAGGCCTGGGCATCCCCGTCCAGGTCTAGGAAGGCAACCATATATGTGGCCACTTGAGGCAATCAAGTGTAGACAGCCACAGCTTCTCCCAGAGTGAACCATTTTGGACCAACCCCATGTACTACACAATTGCACTTTATAGAGTGGTCCTCTGTGGGGCCTGTCAATTTTAATTTGGACAGATTTTAGAGCTCTTTGTTGATGAGGACCCTATTTAAGGTAGGCTGATTTGTAAGTGTAGTATCAGAGAAATTAAGTAGAATATCTGAATGAGCCATATGTTGCTTCCAGAACACAAAAAAAGACTAAACTAAAGCATGTTGAACTTTTATGTCCTTAATGAGTGTGTTAAATAAAATTCCTTCGAGGAGGATGTCATCATTGTAATGTCATACTTGTGCTGATGGAGAAAGGTAGATCCAGTTAAGATATTGTCTGGAAATATTGTGTATAGTGGCAAAGCTGCTGTAGTACTTTGGAGGGTGGCCTGGAAAAGGGATATCGCTTTCCTTAAAAACTGCCACTAAGAAGCTGTTGTAATAGGCACAAAAGACAATGTATTAGCCAAATCTCTTCTACCAAAATATTTACTGGTTGTTGATCTCATGAGGTCAGTAATTTTAATAATATTGGGTATTGGGTATGGGGACTTTCACAAATGGAATCACAGCATTAAAGTTACAGTAATTCACTGTGAGGTAATATTCATTTTTCTCTCTTTTCTTTAATTTTTGAAAATTTAAGAGTAGGCAATATTTAACTGTAATGGAGGATGAATGGGCATAATCACTCCTTTATTAATTAGGTCTTGTATAATAAACTTGAGTTCCTAAAGGTGCTATTTTACTTATATGGAACCATCTTAATTATTTTAACTGGGATGTCAGTGGGGTCCATTTTTGTTAAGCCAATTTGTAAGTAACGAATATTTTATTTAGTTTCAAATAATTTCTCATGATCTTAGTGTCTTTGTCCAATACAGAATATTTAGGATAATGGATATTATAGCTATGGGAAATTTAGTCAAGGCTATAGTTAAAGTAAGGAATACCTATTTTTTCCCTCTATTTTATATTTACTTTCTTAAGTTTATAGGGGTGCCATGTTTAAATTCAGTGAGATCTTCTGGCAAAACTGAAATTTGAGACCCAGTATGACTAAGTTCCTGCACTTTGTCAACTGGTGCATTTAGTAGTTGTTAATTTAGAGCCTGTGTTGTAGAGGCAAAAAAGGCAATCAGCATCTTTTTAATCTTTTTGTTACAAAAATTCTTTTAGTAAATTTTGGATTTCTATCTGGGTCAAATTATGCATCTTTGTTTGAATTAAGCTACATATGTATAGTTTATTTTTATTTTTCTCATTGCATCTACATTTATTTTTTCCCCCTTTCATTCTTTTATTTTTAGAGTTTTGGGCTTCTAGCTACCTAAGTTTGCATCTGATAAGTCATAGTGTGAAACTTCCAGTTGGTTACAGAAAAGGAGGGGAAAAAGGTCCAGCGGCCTGCCTTGTAGGCAGTTGGCTCTTGCTCCAGCCTGCCTAGTCCACCTGTAAAGGGTTGCATTTGCACTTGAGAGGTAGAGCAGCCTCTCCTTGGGACAGTGTAGTAAGTAAGCAATAGTGTTAGAAGATACCAACCCCATCATATGTTGGGGCATTTACAAAGGCCCAAGCATACTGGCTAGGGATCTTGCATTGCTTCAGTAATGGAGTAACTGGTAGGTGTTCTAATTAGGGATGTGATATTAGTTTCTTTGCCCCAGAGACCTCCTTTGGATTATACATCAGGAGGCTGCTCTCCAAAGATGTACCTATGATGCTCTTGAGGGTCTAGAAGGTACAAAGTTCCCTGGTGACAGCAAAAAAGTATATAGTAGCAAAGAAGCAAGTAGGGGTTACCCCTACCCAAGCAAAAGCAATGGCAGACACAGGTGCCATTTCTCTACCATGGGGAGCCCAATCAACATCTCTCTGCTTTGGAGCTGATGAAACACATAGGCAAATGAGAATTCTGCCCCAAAGAATGAAAAAAGATCAATGTCAAAGAAGTGACAGACCACTGGAATAGGCCTCTGCCAAACACAGACTGTGACTAGAAGAACACCAGAACACAGACCCAAGAAAGCACAGCTCAAGTGGCCTATCACTCCTATCTGTATGATGTGTCCCCTCCTGATCTACTAGCTAGCCCCCAGAGGTGAGTCAATTAGCACTGCTCATTTTGAACATTCTGAGACATGGAAACCACCAACAGACATAGCAGTGAGCCACAAGTCTAAAGCGCAAGCTTAAATTTCATCCCAAATGACCCTCGCTGTGGTCTGGAACCAATTAGTAACGCAAGAGCAGTCTCCTAAGAAGTTATCCAAAAGTCAGTGGTTATGACTACAGCGTCAATTGTTTTTTAAGACTTTAAGTATCCTTTTGATGGTGGGATACAACCCAGTGACACTCATGTAGATTAAAGGATGATTTTTGTTATTGTTGTTACTTAAATCTACTAAGTAAAGAGAGATGCTAGGCAAGGCCAAACAGGGAATTGCACCCAGGGAGGGATGAAAGCAAACTAGTGTTCTAAGGGGCAGCTATATAGGGGTGCTATGGCGAGCAGGGTAGGATTAGTAAGGTTTTGCAGCCTCACTGAAGATTGGCTAATTTGAATAATTAGTGTAGGGGTTATCCCTAGTTTGTCTGGCACTTGGGGCACCTGGGTTCAAATAGCCCAGGGTGTAAAATCCATTAAGGGCAGTTAACTTTTCAGAGCAACATGATAGGCTTTAGTAATGTGCACACTAACACTCAGATCCTCAAACAGCCAGACTACAAGGGTGGAAGCATGTCATTGGATAAACATTCAGGTCACTCCAATGTATAGGTACCTTGAGATTTCATTAAAAAATATATTTAATGTTTAAGAAATACCCATTTCCCCCTCATTTCTGGATATATAAAGTAAATGTGAAACAAGGCACTCAATTTTCTTAATTACTTTTTTATAAACATGAAGCACTGGTTCATTTGGTAAGATTCTTTTCAGATTTTCTAAAATTCCAATAAAGAATAAAGAAATGATGTCAACTTTTAAAACTTCTTATATGAATGTTCATTGTGAAGCCTTGAGAGAATTATTGAATTTCACAAAGTGCTATATTTGTAATAAACTCACTGGCTAGGGAATTCTCTCTTTCTCTTTTTAAGATTTAATTTATTTATTCGATAGAGAGAGAGAGAGAGAAAGGGAGGGGCCAGAGACACAGGCAGAGGGAGAAGCAGGCTCCATATAGGGAGCCCGACGTGGAACTCCATCCCTGGTCTCCAGGATGACTCCCTGGGCTGACGGGGGCGCTAAACCGCTGAGCCCCCCGGGCTGCCCGGGAATTCTCAACACAGGTTAATTAAGCAGGATAAGGCAAAAATAAAATATCATAGTTTTTATACTATTATCTAGTTTTAAAATGTTTTTTAAAAAGAAAAAAAATAAAAGAGAAACTAATAAATGTGATTTTTAGGGCTTATTGCAATCTAAATAATATGTCAAACGAATGTAACATTAACATGCTGTTACAATGATTTTATGTAGATTTGTGCAGTGACTTCAAATAGGTCTCTAATACTGCTTAGCAATCCATTTATATTACTCTAGAAACTTCCTCTCTCAATTTCCCCAAATGATTACTTCAATTTTCTCCTCTTTCCCTATACATCTCCTTTTCCTGCATTAGAGGGATTTTTTTCTTCTTCTAACAAATGTCCCCCTTCCCATCTGTACTTTGTTTTGTTTTTTTTTGTTGTTGTTGTTGTTGTTTTGTTTGTTTGTTTTTTTCCATCTGTACTTTTGGACATTAACCCTTGTCAGATATTCACTCAACCTCCCTTTCCTGAATATTCAACCACACTTTCTCAACCAGATCTTTTCCACCATTATGTAATCATTCCTAGGCCTCCATCCCATATCATCCTTCACTTAACAGCCGTATCTCTCCACCACTCCATAGTCCATCTTTTTTTAAACAGCTATTTATATTTTGCTGTCTTCATCTTCTCATCTTCTATATATTTACTAACACACCAACACAGCTTATGTACCATTATTTTATGGAACAGTCCTTCCTAAGGTCATCAATGTCTTCCACTGTGCCAAATCTGGGGGACACTTTTAGTGCTCATTTCATTGAATACTCAGCAACATGTGACACTATAAACTGTTCAACTTCTCTTGAATTACCCTATTACTTTAGCTTCCATTATGTACTATTCTAATATAATGCCAGAATTAAAGTGCTTGACTGAAAGCAACATCAATAGAAATGTAAGGAAAAGGAAAGATAAGACACATCACTAGTAAATCTGATTGTCCAAAGACAGACTATCAGATGCCCCCCCTTTTCCTTCTTTTGTAGGGAAAAGAACATATTATGAGTCAGCTATATTATACCTCTCAGCCTCCCTTGCAATTGCCTATGACCATGTGCTGAAATTCCCTTGAAAAGTATGTAAGAAGCACTATAATTACCCTATGAAGCTTTCCACATGCCCTGTTCTATGCACTCACCCTCTTCATGTGGGTATACTGAGAATGACAGAAATATAGTCAGCTAGGGTCTTTGAAGGGCTAAGTGGAGCAGAAGCACCTCCTCTTACAAGCACATACATACATCTCTCTGGGTTGAAAAATTGCCCCACAGACTTCAAACTTTAGTGAGTATCAGAAAGACTTGAAAGATTTGTTTAAACATGGGTTGATGGCCAGTTTCTGCTTCAGGAGATCTAGACTCAGACTCTAGAATCTTCTTTTCTAGCAGTTCTCACACTTTGGGAAGTACTGTGTAGAAAGAAACAAACGAAAAAACCCAACAACAAACAAAGGCCTTTTTTTTTTTTGTCTTGTATTGCATTTTCAGTCTACTACTAAAGCACTCTAACCTCTTTTATCTAATTGAGAAACAATATGGAAACTTGATCAGAATTATCCTATTTTCATGCCAGTATTAATACATAATTTGATATAAAATACAACAAAACTCCGTAAACACACTGAATGATTAGGAAATGGGCCAAACTGTCTAACTTCTCTTGTTTGTATACAGATTGTCCTACTTCTCCTAAAATTGACCTCTAGCTCCTACCCACAGTAACCTGCCCAAAGATGCTCAAATGCACAAAAAATTATAGAATCAAGCTTAGAGTGAAAGAAAGAAATAGACCAAATAAAAAAAATAAAGAGGGAAAGGCACTTCACAAAGCAATATGACTTTGGATTTTGGAAATAAGAAATAGAAAAATAAAATTCATCCCAAAGTTTATGTTGTATCATTGAGTGGGGAAGCTAAGGATGGGGAAGGGAATGAGTGTATGTGCTATTTGGAGCCAAGAGAAAAATTACAAATCTATTCAGAGAGAATGGATACACTGGATAGAGTCAGAAGAAAAGGCAACTAATTAAAACTCTGTGCCTGATTAAATGAGAAACCTTGTAAAACTGAGTTCACCCATGAGGGGAGTCATTTAGATGAGCCCTAAGACCCCAACTAGATGTGACACTCTATGACTCTGTTATTGAACTGCTTGTTTTATAACAGTGCAAAAAATAGACCTTTATTGTCCTGTAATGATGTATATGTTGTAAATTCAAAACATTTTGATGGATCATATATTTTTTATGATATTTAATTAGAATAGAGAGAGATATCAGCCCTAAACTAGACATAGTTCAGCTTAAATCCCTTGGATTATTATTTTTTAATAAGTTCTAAGATATGAAATTGAAAATTGAGTAATGCTAGTTCTTAGCAATTTCTAAGTGACACAGGACAAAAAAGTGCTTTCTCTCTTTGAGGACAATTTTGTGTAACAACTTTACTAATATTTAGTGTTCAAAGTGTAACAACTTTACTAATATTTAGTGTTTCAATTTGTCTTGGGTTTAGGAGATGCTTTTATTTATGTTCTAAAATGTCTTTAGGCCATTTAAGGACTGAATTTAGGTTTTTCCTTTCCCATTATTATTCTCAACAATTTCCTATAAAGGACTTCATTATATAAATTGACAGTCTTTATTGGTTGACATTCAAGACACTGAATTTTTCAAGAAACCATTTAGACAAAGTAATGATCTTCATCTTTCCTCCTTCTCTCCTTTATTTCAAATCATAAACCCTAAAGACCACAAACATATAATCCCTAGGTTATCAAAGATACCCTAAATTGACTCCTGGAAGTGTATCTTTTAACATACTATCTTCTCAAGTCTCTCTTCCACTTGCCTATTACATGAAAAAGAAAGGAAAAATTTCCAAGCAAGAACAAAATGTGGCAAGCTAGGCAAACCAAAAATTCAGAGAATAAATTGAAAAATATTCATTAAGGAAGTATAAGATTAATCTGATTTTGTAAGGCAGGCAAATTTTATAGAGAATTTGTCAATTCTAATTGGCAAATGACCACTGAAATCAGTGCATTGTATAATGTATTATAAGGGAATATTCACAGCAAATAAAAAGACATTGGAGACTAAATTCTAATGTTAGGGTGATTTCTAAGGATTTTAGACCCTGATATGCTGTCATATGAAAAAAACATCACAGCAATATGGGAGGTCTAGTCTCAAGCTCCAGCTGCTCCATCCATCCCACATCTGTGAGGCCAACTGGTGTATTGAATGAACTAAATTTGATGGAAGTATGTTTTGGAAGCCTCTTTATTTTTCATCACCTATTCCTCTTAAACATTCATTTTGGATCAACCTTCTCTGCCCCCGATCATACATTATACAAATATCATAAACTCCAAGTCACTTCTATTTCCTGTTCAATCATTATGACTCACTCTCATTTATTCAAAGGTCCAATCCAGTCGAAGTCAGAGCTCCAATTTCTAATTCCATCCAAAGCGTCTTTCTTCTCTGCAATTCAAGACTGACCTATAGCTCAAAAGCTTCTTGTGAGAAAGGATATTTTGACTTTTCTTTTGCTTTCCCTCATTCTTCTCCCTCCTTCTTTTCTTGCTTCCTCTTCGAGTGAGGAGAAAAAGGGGGAATTATGGAGAAGGTGCAAAATCTTCTCTTCTATTTTTGTAGAATGGCCTTTGTTGTCTTTGCATGACAAGATTCATACTTGTGTGCACTTTTGAGGCATGTGTGTGAATTTGTTCAGTGGGCTAATGAAGATGTCCACAATGCATAATACTATAATGGGGGTGTTAAGCTGTGGAGACTCTTCTTGGCAGACTTTCCTCTTTGTGGGACACATTAAAGAAAACTTAAGCTGGGCTACTCTGTCCTGCATATACTGGTCCATGAGTCTTTGCTATATCCAATGGAAGGAGTGCAAGCTACTTCACTCCCTTAGGTCTCTTTACAGTGTGAATCTTTCTAGCTATACTCCCCCCCCCCCCACAGAAGACTACTTGCAATAAACAGCCCTAAGCCTTCATGAATGCTTTCAACCTGCAGGGACTCAGTTAAGTACTGTCTTGTGCTCTACTCAAAGGGAAGCTGCAGGATGAGACTGTGAGGTTCTATAGCTCCTAAGCATTCAATCATGGTATGAGAGGCATTCTACCTTTTGTAAAAGAATTGCCAGTCTCTGCATGCTTTTCCTATATCACCTTGCATTAGGAGGGAAAGAGCCTCTGTGCCCCAGTTTTCTCTTCTGAGATCACAGCTCAGCAGCCCAAATGAATTATCTATTTTCATAAAGTCCTCTAGAGCTTCTCCAGGATGAATGGGATATGAGTTTGAGGGACCAAAGACCTGTGTTAAGTGAAATACAAAAAAGCATATGGTACAGTTCCTTCTATTGTTTTATAGCAACCAAGTCAAGGTTCAGCACCAAAGAAAACAAAAGGCAGTAAGAGAGACTCACAGGAGAGGTAAGTTCATCTTAGACAAAGAGTTCAATTTCAGGATGACACACCAAATGACCTGGACGATGGTCATGGCCTCACTTACCTCTGGACATAAAGACTGGGTGCTGTGTACCTGCTTGATGGCCTCTTCACAGTGGGGGAGGGTCTTTCGTCTTAAGGACAGGTCTCCCAAACAGAGAATGTTGGATGGCAGGGCAATGAGGCCATGGTGAACATAGGAGGAACACAAGTTAGCTCTGGGCAGTCAGCTTCTCCTGTTCTGGTTAGGCTCAGCTCTGCTGCTCCTCACATTCAGCCAAATCATGGAATTCCTAAGCAGGTAAGGTTTATGACCTAAGTAAGACCTATGTGGCTGACAGCACTGACGGGCCATCTGGTATGAGAAGGGACATCTTCACTGGGATAACAGCTGAGCTGCCCCTTAACAATTATTGTTATGGTATTTTCAGCTATTTCACCACTATCAGTAATTCCAAGCCCAAAGCACGAGGCTTTGCAATGATTTTGTACCTCAGTTAGTATTGTGACTGCTGTGCAATCACTGCAGGATTATCTTTTTATTTATTTATTTATTTATTTATTTATTTTTATTTATGATAGTCACAGAGAGAAAGAGAGAGAGGCAGAGACATAGGCAGAGGGAGAAGCAGGCTCCATGCACCGGGAGCCCGACGTGGGATTCGATCCCGGGTCTCCAGGATCGTGCCCTGGGCCAAAGGCAGGCGCCAAACCGCTGCGCCACCCAGGGATCCCTGGATTATCTTGTTAGAAGTGTTAGGTCAGTCTGGCAGAGAGAGCAGTACAGCATTTCTGGGTTGAAGAATTCTACTGGATGTCTCATTAATATAGGGCTGCTGGACCACTGGAGCAGGTGGTCTCTGCTATGGAAGAACCATATTTGAGGCCAAGTTTGTGAAAATGTGTAATGAATAAATATTTCCCCATCAAAGCCAAACTGAACAAATACAACAACAAAACAAAAATAAAAATTTGCCCTGCCATCTTTTGTTAAGAGCTATTAAGAAAGTTTTTTACAGCTACTTGACATTCTATTTAAAACATGGGACCCATTTCTGCCTTTGATTCTAAGTTTTGAAATATTGGCTGTGAGTATAGGAAGAGAACATTTAACTTTCGGTTACAGAGGTGTTGTGATATTGAACAAGTTACCTAACCCACACTTGAATTCCCCATCTGGGCTGCTGTATGAACTTCTTTTATAACAAATTTCCACAAATTTGATGGCTTTATTTTTAAAAATATTTATTAATTTATTCATGAGAGACACACACACACACATACAGAGGCAGAGACATAGGCAGAGGGAGAAGCAGGCTCCCCATAGGGAGCTTGATGTGGAACTCAATCCGGGATCACAGGATCACGCCCTGAGCTGAAGGCCTAAGCCACCCAGGCGCCCCCCCACCCCCATGGCTTTAAAACAACACAAATTTATTATTTTATTATAGTTCTGAAGGCCAGAAGTCTCAAGTCAGTTTCATTGGGCTAAAGTCATTGATAAGACTGGTTTCTTCTCAAGGTTATAGGGGTGTTATCCACTTCCTTGCCTTTTCTAGTTTCTAGAGGCTACATGCATTTATTCATTGACACCTCTTCCTCACACCACTTCCACCACTTGTTTCCAATCTCACATTTGCTTCCTCCCTGATCTCCTGCTTCCCTCTTATGAGAACCCCTGTGATTACATAGGTCCACCTGGACTCATCTCAAGATCCTTAAACTAAATTACATCTGCACAGTCTCTTTTTATGATCAGGTATCATTTAGGAGTTCCAAGGATTAGGATGTAGATACTGTGGGGGCCAATATTCAACCTATTACAGTTGCTTTAAAAATTAAATTAGTTAATATATATATATATGAAGTACCAATCATGACATCTGGCATATATTAATATTCAGCTTATGTTCATTATCTTCTTTCTACCTCCTCATCTTATTAACTAGATTGTATGATTTTGGTTAAGACACTTGACCACTGAAAGGTCTTTGCTGTCTCATCTGTAAAACTAGATATATTTATAATATTCCTTCTAGGTATATAATGATGAACAAAACTGACCATATATATAATCTATATGATATTAATTAGTGCCATGAAACAATTTAGTTAAGGAAGTAGAGTTAGAATGATGGGAAGCAGGCAGGATGATGTCTGGTCCGCTCTCCCCATTTATTTAGCACCTGTCAAATGTCACCTCCATATCAATGATTTGACTGACTACATGAGCTAAGTGTCCCTATCCATTTTACCCATTAGTTTTTCTCTTTTTCAATGACAAATTTTTTTATGGAACTGATGACTACCTCATTTATATTTATGTACTTTATTTACTATTGTATTGTGTGTTCTCTCTAATACAATGAAAACTTTAAGATACTGAGGGTTAAGTTGGCATTGCTCATCATAATACACCTAGAAGAAGCTGACAAGAGTAGGAGCTCAGTTAATGCTTATCAATGAATGAAGGGGTTTTAAAAATCTCATTAAATACTAATACTAAAATTCTATATACTTCTTTTAAGACACAGTGGTAGATAAATAGTTCTCATATTTAACTGGTAAAATTCATACAAATAAATACATTTTTGAGTATGTATGGCATCTACCCAAATATTGTAGTAAAACTCAGTGGTGAACTTGTGTTACTATTTATCAGAAATTTATACTTTTCTTTTTTACAACTTTTATGCCAGAAAATAAATGAACTGAGAAAAACTCATCCATAAATAAAATGTGAGAAGATAATCTATATACATAATTTATTTTAAAAACCTCATACATACATAACTTGTCTATACTTGAAAAAAGTTGTTAAAAATGTTTCTTTCATAATCTTTTTCTGAAGATCGAATAATTATAGAATGCATACAAGAGAGAATTTTACCATAGATAGGGTAGGAAGCATATAGTATCATAAACATGTATGTAGACCTATAATAATTATGAAAATAGGAAAATATTCCAATTCTGGTTGGCTGACTAGGTTAATCTGTGGCATTTTTAGGTCTAATCAGTGTAGATAATTCATTAAAATATAGGCTTATTAAAATAAGAGGAAATGATAATCTTTTTTTAATTTTTTATTTATTTATGATAGTCACACACACACACACAGAGAGAGAGAGAGAGAGAGAGAGAGAGAGAGGCAGAGACATAGGCAGAGGGAGAAGCAGGCTCCATACACCGGGAGCCCGACGTGGGATTCGATCCCGGGTCTCCAGGATCGCGCCCTGGGCCAAAGGCAGGCGCTAAACCGCTGTGCCACCCAGGGATCCCAAAATGATAATCTTTAAACAAAATTTATTCTAGCTGAAATTTAATTCCAATTACACAGGTTATAATTGACAATTTAACTTGGTGATATGTTTACAGACTAGCAACTCTTAGTTTACAGTTTTCAAGATGTTGGTCATTTAAACTAATGTCCTTATTAATAAACTGTTGATTGAAAATAAGAACATATGGTATTTACCTGTCAGTTAAATTAGTCACCTTCCACATATCATTTTGTTTATGTGTGTACATTAGTTAATAAAGAGATTCTGGATTTGGAAATATGTTTAAGTAAACAATATTCAACAGGAAAACACTGCTTGTTTTAAATTCTTATTCAAGAATCTAATTTATTTTCAAAATTGAAGTTGGCATAAGTTATCTAAATAAAATTCAGTTTTCCTAAAATATATGTTGGTTACCTGATCTATAAAAATTAAAGCAGAGTTTAGATGTTACTATTCCAGGCATTTCTACTAGTTCCAACAGTCTACATTATAACTCAACTTGGTTGTTTTGAGAACTGGTGAATATGAGCCCTCCAAATTCTTTACAAGATATATTTTTTCCATGATAAGGTAAAAATATATATTTATTATTTATTTATTTATTTATTTATTTATTTATTTATTTATTTAGAGAGCTCAAACAGGGGGAACAGTAAAGGGAGAGAGAGAGCATTTTAAGCAGACTCCACTCTGGGCATGGAGTCCAGCACGGGGCTTGATCTCATGACCCTGAGATCATGAGATCATGGCCCGAGCTGAAATCAAGAGTCAGATGCTAAACAAACCAACAGAGCCACTCAGGCACCCCCCAAAAATATTTTTACAAAAAAATACTAGAGGGCATCAGGGTGGGTGATAGCATTTCAAGTATCACTAGTTCCTTTAGGGTTGATATACTCAGAAGATGGTGAACAGATTCTGCTTATGTAGTGTAAGGTCCTGTCAGGTTATAAGCAGTGGGTAGAGGCATCACTTAACTTCTCACTCTCCTATGGCAAATTAAATGACCACAAATGCTTTGGCACTCTTCCCATCAAGAATTAGGTTTTCTGGGATGCCTGGGTGGCTCAGTGGTTGAACACCTGCCTTCAGCCCAGGGCATGATTCTGGAGTACAAGGATCAAGTCCCACATCAGGCTCCCTCCATGGAGACTGATTCTCTCTTTGCCTATATCTCTGCCTCCTTCTGTGTGTGTCTCTCATGAATAAATAAATAAGTCTTAAAAAAAAAAAAAAGAATTGGGTTTCCTGGCCCTCCATTTTAATTTGGCTTGTCTATGACAACTTTGAACAATACAGTTTGGAATCAGTGAAACTATTCCAGTTTGAGGCTTAGATTTTAGTCATATGGATGGCTCCCACTTTTGTTTTTGGGAGCCCTGAGCTTGCAGTAGTCCAGTTACCTTGCTATTGAGATCATATGGTGAGGCCCTGAGACCACATGAAAAAAGAAAAGATGAGCAATCCCCACCAAGCACCAAGGCACAAAACATGTGAGTGAGGCAGTCTCCAACCTTCCAAATCAGGTTGGCCCCCAACTGAATACCATCTAGTGATCCTCATCATTTCCCTGTAAAGCATAAGGATTGCCTAGATGAGTACTGCCTAAATTTCTGACCCTAAAATCACTAGATATATTAAGGTAGGTATTATTTTAAGCCACTAACTTTTGGGGCAGCAATAAGGTAACCAAAACAATTCCTAAATAAGTCCATCATCTAGAAACTTTAGCATAGCTACTTTATATGTTTGAAAATAGTCCCTGTCAAGCCACATCAACAGATTCAACTCCAGAAATGGATGGAGTATCTTTATAGCACCCGTGCCATCCTTCTGCAGTGACTACAATGATGAATTGTGGAGATGGAGATGAATATTTCACACTTGCACAGTAAATCAAAACTGTGTAATGTTATAATGAGCATGCAAAATCATTCATGTTCTGCTTTACAAGGTCTAAGAGAAACTGAGAAGGGCAGATCTGTTAGTACACACATACTTGAAAATCAGTTGGTCTAAAGCAGATCAACTTGATTTTCCTCTTTACAAAGAGCTACGTGGTCAATCAGTGAGATTCAACATACTGGAAACATCTTTAACTATTGCCCAAATAAAATTAATATCAAAGCACTTTCTGTTGTCTATGCCCAATTTCAGTTTTTTTCCCTTCAAAATGGTGGTCAGCAGCAACTGCACTACTGGGGATTCACTCCAAAGATACAGATGCAATGAAAAACCAAGACACCTGCACCCTAATGTTTATAGCAGCAATGTCCACAACAGCCAAACTGGAATGAGCCTCAGAGTTCATCAAAAGATGAATGGATAAAGAAGATGTAGTCTATATATACAATGGAATATTACTCAGCCATTAGAAAGGATGAATACCCACCATTTGCTTCAATGTGGATGGAACTGGAGGGAATTATGCTGAGTGAAGTAAGTCAATCGGAGAAAGACAATCATTATATGGTTTCACTCATATGGGGAATATAAAAAATAGTGAAAGGGATTATAGGGGAAAGGAGAGAAAATGAGTGGGAAAAATCAGAGAGGGTGACAAAACATGAGAGACTCCTAACTTTGGGAAAATGAACAAAGGGTAGTGGAAGGGGAGGGTAGTGGAAGGGGAGGGTGGGGGGATGAGGTGACTGGGTGATGGGTGATTCCACTTGATGTAATGAGCACTGGGTGTTATACTATATGTTGGCAAATCGAACTCCAATAGAAAATACACACATAAAATTTTTTTTAAAAATTAAGAAATGAGCCATTAAAAAAAAATGGTGGTCGGTAGATCTAACTGTATTCAAATCCAATCCAGAAAAGGAAAAAAAAATGGGGAAAAAAGAGCTCATTCTTATCTGGTTAAAGAGAAAACTCATGGTGAGGCTTGTACTGACAGACATAAATTATTCTAAATGAAGTTTTGAATGTAAAGTAAACATTCTAGGGGTGACTGGGTGGCTCAGTTGGTTGAGCATCTGACTCTTGATTTCAGCTAAGGTCATGATCTCAGGGTTGAGAAATTGAGCCCCAGGTGCTCAGCATGCAATCTGCTTGAGATTCTCTCTCTCTCCCCTCTCTCCTTCTCCCTCACCCTCTGCCTATAAAATCTTTAAAAAAAAAAAAGAAGAAAGAAAGAAAGAGAAAGAAAGAAAGAAAGAAAAAAGAAAGAAAAGAAAGCATTCTAATCTATCCATATTCTAGAATTTTTGCCTTGGTTAAATGCAGCATGATAGAGTTTAATAGGTAAATGCACTCAGGTCCAAATATTTAGAGGCTTTAAGATCATAGCAATGGGGTTTAAAATCCATTGAGAAAAAGCTTGGTGGACCCTTTTAAAGGTATTAACTCATAAATCACAATAGTAGACATATGTACCAATGAAAATGACAAGAAACATTTCTCCTTGATATGCCAATCGGCATATATCTTCAGCTTCTATCAATTTACCAATCTTAAATTATACTGGTTTTGTACCTTAAAACCACTCAAACTAAGGCCCCAAACCCTATAAAAGGCAGTCATAACATCCCAGGCTTGAGAAACTCCTAAGGCTTGCTTGTGGAGTTTATTCCTTTACTACACCAAGCTAAATAAACTTAACATTGTGTGACTTCAGGTGTGTCTCTGGAGCCTTTGGCCAATGGGCTTCAAAACTACTACTAATTAAATACGTGGTCTTGGCCTAGTAAAATAATTGTGAACCTCGTGAACCTTGTAATTATGAATCTCAACCAATTTCTTTTTCCTTGTTTAATAGTCCTAATATCTGTCTTGTAGTATACTGTGAGGTTTAGGGACAACGTATGGAAAGTGCCTAATGTGATGTATAGCGGAGAGTAAGCATCAGTAAATAGTGGGTAATTTTTTATTAGTGTATTTAAATTGTTTTTTTTCTTTTCATAAGCACTGCCCCTAATAGAAATTTGACAATGTTCCTGATATAACTCCTGGTTTATTTCTTTTAAACTTCACTTTTAGAGTAGCCCAAGTCTGGGAATAAAATCTGAATGTACTGTCAGACAGGGATGTCTCAAATAGAGATGACTAATGCTAATTTGGAGGACTGAATAGAATGTTCATAATCTGTTGGCTTTTGAAACTATAACTAAAACTGGATTCAATGACCTTTCAAAATTTTCTGTCCTTATTAAACCATGCATCTAGAAAAGAAAAGTCAATGTCTTGTATTCCTGATGTGATCAGAATTTGATGAAGAATATAGGAGAAGAAAAAGAGGAGAGCATTATAAGAATTTTTGAGAAAAATAAGTAACATTTTAATAAAATGACAGTAGAGTAATAATGAAATGCAGACTATTTCCAATTTCCTCTTATAGTTTATGCAGTTTCAAAATATAATTAATTAAGGAGGAAGCCAATGCCAAGGTTAGTTTCCCTTGGAGGTAGACTCTAAGACACATTTGTGGTTTACCATGGTTTACTTGGTAGAGCTCTTTAGAACAACACCTGAGAGTTACAGAAGCAGACATGACTGGGCAGTGGGCAACAGTAAACTACAATAGGGTCTACACAGAAGGCTTAGGTGGTCCCTTGGGAGGTCTGAAATTGGTGTTCCCATTCTGAGATTTCCTAAATTGAAGTAGATGGGTTCATCTCTGCACCCTTTTCCACTTTAACCAGTCAGTGGAGAGATACCTCCCTTTGTCAGAAAGCAATTCTTGAAGACAGTCTTAGTTGTGAGCCAGACAACACTCCCAGGTACTGGAAAACTGGTGTGTTGGTCCTAACAGGGGATCAGTGTAGTTCAGCATCCATTACAGTGAATTTATAATCTTATCTCCTTTGTTAGGACATATTATCTGCTTATCTGCTCTTTGACCTTTGAGAAAACAAAGTAAATTAAGATTTATTTAGGAAAGAAATTTTAATTAGTCTGTATTATTAAATCCAATATTAAGACATTCTTAAAATGATCACCTTGTTGCACGTAAATCACCTCCCCACCTTGGTGCTGCATTTTGACAACTATTTTCACCTCACTTTTCTTGTGTGTATTTATTCCTTGAAATATTGGCATAGGCTTTTGTGTGCTGGAGATGAATGTGCTCAGCACTGGGCTGCTCATGCCTTTGTTATTTCATTATATTTGGGGTAGGGGGATTTCTTATTTATTGTTTTGTTAATGGCATAACAATTTAGTTCCAATTTTGCTCCTTTTCTTACTCAAAACTGGTGGGAAGCTACATGAGACAAGTGGTGCACCAAGTGTAGCACAGCTATTCAATTATTTCCATTGAATATTTGATTGCTATGGTATGGAAAAAAGGGAAACCTTAGAGGCCTTTATATAAGGCATACATTGCATACCAATTTATGAGCTGAAACTTTCCCCAAATGCATTTGTTTAATGTACAAGACTGTTACTACATGATTAATTTATTTAAATGGTGATAGAACATAATGTAAGTCAACCACTTATATTTTTATCTGTTTTTGTTTTTCCTCTGTTCAATTTTTGAATGTCAACTAAACATTGATGTATGTTAGTCTATTTCCTGCTGCAATTCCCAGATCTATAAAGGCTACATACTTCATCAAGCAAGCATGGGAATTTGGCGAATTATTTTCTGATATGGATCACATGACTAGGCACCAAATTCTTCAAGAAGAAATGCTAGTTAATAATGTACTCCAGCATATTTATATATTTTTCTTTTTTCAGATATCAGTTTCTGTAATATCATCCTGAAGTCTTAAGCCATTTATGAGGAATGCTAAATAAGTAAAGATAAAATTCTTCCCTGTAAATATTTTTAAAATGTATTTTAAAAGAAAACACTTTCCTTAGCAAGCCACTAGAATAGGATGTTATTGGAGACAGAGAGAGTAAAATATGAGGCTAACATTCAGCTAGAAATGATGGCTTGTTCTGCTTGAGAAGAGTGATATGCACTTAGTAATTAACCTATGCTTCATTCTACACTGGGCATAGTCATTATTTATGTTCTGCCCATTGGAGTCTTTGAATTGATTATGGGAGGTTAAAAGACCATTTTAACTTATCTGTAGGAATAGACTTTTTGTTAGTGCTGTTCATTTTCCATTCTCTATTGAGACTTTAAAATCTGTCAGTGGGTACCTTATTTTATTATCTCATTGGCCAATTAATCAATAGTACCGGTGGAACACCTTAGTCACCTTTAGTAAATTTCTGAAGGGTGTAATAATCCTAAAAATGAGAGAAAAAAATGTGCTCATAAGTCATTTTTGTTGTTTGGGATACAAAAAACTCTCATTTTAAAATGAATTATCCTTGCTTATCCTTTTTGAGATAAACAGAGCTAAACACATTTTCATTTCTGTCACACTCTGTTTTGAGTGTGCTATTCTGATTTGCCAGCATCAAGCTGAAGAAAGTAGAATTGAATTGATACAGTTTTAGGACTTCTCTCACCTGATATGTTTGATGAATGAAGTAATGTGATGATTAAAATTTTCAAATTAATTAGATGCTGTGTATCTTTTTTTAAAGATTTTATTTATTTATTCATTAGAGACACACACACACAGAGGCAGAGACATAGGCAGAGGGAGAAACAGGCTCCCTCTGTGGAGCCCAATATGGGACTTGATCCCAGGACCCTGGGAGTATGACCAAAGCCAAAGCAGACTCTCAACCACTGAGCCACCCAGGTGCTATGATGTAGTGTATCTTTTTACTCTCTTTAATGTGTATGTATAATGTTTTAGGTCTATAACAAATTTGGTTGCTATTTTTAAAACTAAGAATTAGTGTTTTAGACTTTAGCATGATAGGATGCCCTTTTAGAGTTTAGAATAATATGATACTCTATTTCACCAGAGCCCTAAGAAACCTCAAAAGACACTCATTCATAGGCTCCATTTCACAAATGAGCCCTCAGCTCAGACAAATTAAATATCTTGCCTGAGTCCACAATACATGACAGAGCTGGAGCTGGAGCTGGAGCTTTGATTTCCAATTCAATTTCTTTATTCCAAACCATGGTATCTCTGTTTATTGGAATGCACAAATAAGATCCATTGGTCTAGCTGAAAAACCATTTGCCTGTGAAAAATTAATAAAAAAATTAAGTTTACTTAGCAGGGCTAGGCCAGACCAGCAGTTAAAGAATGACACATGAAAAATAGTATTTAATAATTATATTTAAACATATGAAGCAACATTTGCCTATGAATTACATTTATAAAGCCCTTAGACAAGATATTACCCTAGTTTCTTCTTCAGTGAGTCCATCTGACATGTAACAGGTGAACATGAAGTAGACCATAAGCAAATTCCATAGGACTGGGGACTTTATTTGTAGTTCTGTCCTCAACATGTAAAATAACGCCTAACACATAGTAGGCCCATACATGTATAGTGAGTGGATGAAAGAATTAATAGCTCACCTATAAGAATAATTTATAAAAAGTAGTTTCTTGGGAAATATGTAACTAGATTCCTGAGTAGGAGGATAAAAAAAAAAAGATTACTATTTAAAAATTACTCATTCAGAGATGACTTTGACCACAGAATAATACATCCTTTGTGTTCACAAAATTTAAATCTTTCGATAATTAAAAAAATTAATATTATAGAAGTTAATAAAAAATTAATATTATAGAACTGAGTTAATGGATGATGCAAATGGGAATCTGCCAATGATTAAATTATTTGATGTGATGTTTTATTTAACTCCTACTCAGACATACTGAAACAAAGCAAAATAAAACAAAACACTAATGATTTACCTTATAGTCTACAATTAGGTCAAAAACAACCAACAGAAATATCTTTCCTTGGGGAAAGCAAACATTGCAGTTTATTTGAACTTACAAAACATGTTATCGATGTTATCTTATTTGTAAATATTGATATTATCTTATTTCTATGGCTCAAAATTCAGACCTTCAGAAATGTCTACCATTTATGGACTAGTAATGCTTTAAAATAATCCTGCTTTCCTTTCTGAAATAAAATGGATCTTAAGCTCATTTTGACAGAAAGCTATTTGATAATCTTCTATGTGACATGTTTATAATTATTCTCAATTACATATAAAAAGCAAACTGTTTGCTTCATCAGATAACACACACAAAGAATTATAAAGTGTTGAACCTGAAATGTACCTCAGGTAATTTGGTAAAGCCACTTTCACACATGAAACAGAATGAGCTCTAGAAAGGTGATGTGACTTGCCCAAGGCAACAAAATTAGATACTAGTAGAACCCCGCCCCATTTTGCAGTAGAAAACTCAATCAATATAGAACCACAGTGCTTAAAAAATTACGGAATACCTTGTCTCTATATTTAACCCATTTTTGACACTTTGCAGGCAGCACTATGCTGCTAAGTACTGACTAACCATAATCAAGAAAGTATGAAACCCTGTTTTCTCTTTTAATAGAATACTCCATACTCTGCAGTCATCTCTGGCTCCTCTTTCTGTCAAGTGCCACATTCATCCAGTAACTGGTTTCCTTGGGGCTACATATACATGTCTACACAGAATCCATCCTTGTTACCCCTCTTTTCTACCACCTTGATCCAAACTGTGATCATTGTTCATATGCTTATTGCCAAAGCCCGACTCTAGTTGGTCTCTCTGCTTCTCATCTTACCTTCCTATGTCCATTCTCCAAAAGAAGATCTGTCAATACAGGTCTCTACTATGGTGATAACATTCTGCTGATTCAATCTCTCTCTCTGAATCTAAACTCAAATCCCAATCAGGACCTCTGAGTTCCCATTCCCCAGCTTTCTATCTACCTCTGTCTCTTACCCTCTTTCACTCCACTCTAGCCTCACTGCTGCTCTTCTGGGATAATAGCTTCCTCACACTACCAGGGTCTATGAACCTGTTTCTTTTCTCTGGAAAGCTCTTCCCACAAACATATTTGCATGCCTTACTCCCTCACCTCTTTCAAGTCTTTTCACAAATGTTATTTCTCAGTGAGGTTACTCCGGACTACCCTGTTTAAGGCTATAACTTCCTGGCCATTCCTATTATTCTTTTCCTGCTTGATTCATTCATAAGGCTATGACCCATTATGTGCTAAATGATTTACTTATTTATTTTGATTTTTAGTGTTTCTCTCCCCAAAAGCTCAACTAAAATATAAGCTCTGTGAATGTGAAATATTGTTTGGTTTTGTTCAATGATATATTCTTAGGACCTAGAAAAATGACTACTTGCTAGAAGCTCAGGTAAAATTTGTTGAATGAACAAATGAGGCTTTTTAGAATACTGCAGCAGAGAGTCTGCACTTGGGGAAGGGCAGATGTATCTCACAGTCCCAACTCCTGGTCCCAGATTCTTCTTTCCCATGTGGATCTTACTGAGTATAGCTGCCAAAACATTGCTGGCTTCAGGTTATGCTGTTCTGCCCCTTACCACTCTGGTTCAGGTATGGCTACAGAGCTTACCTGTAAGGCCTACAGCAAAATGAGATGAGGTTATCAGGAATACCTCAAGGTCCAGGGATAACAGGAGATACAGAAAAAGGAGAATTTATAATTAGTTTCCTAGGTTGTCTCTTGAATTTGCTCAGTGATTCATGCCTAGATATTGGCTGCTATTCCCCTACTTCTTCCTTACTAATGGAATCCCTCTGATGGCAATTGTCTCAAGTTAATCCAGGGGTGGATCCATTTCCATCAGGGTACTGCTATTTTTCTTGACAGTGACTAATTGAGAAACAGGAATATGAATCTGGTTAATGGAAGGCTAGAGGAAGTGGATTGAAGTAACTTCTGGGAAGATTCCTGGGCTCTTCAGAAGGTATACAAGGAGGTTAAATGCTCCTCCCCACAACCGTTCCTTGCTTTGAGACACTGGGTGTTGTACTTTGAAGATGTAATTCTTGGGAGTATAGGATCATATTGCATTCACAAAAGGACAAAACCCCAAGGATGTAAGCCAATGTTGTGAGGCTGGCCAAAGGGAGTGACAACCATGACAGTGAGAACCTATCCCTGAATACACTGTTGATCCTCTGATTCAGCCCACCCTGGGACTGGCTGATCTCCAGGCTCCTCATAAGGTAAAATAATAAATCATTAATTGTTTGAGACACTTCAAATTGGATTTTTCTTTTAGGTAAAGCCAAAGTTATTCTCATTGACAGGAAGCCTCTAGGCACAGCCTCTCCCATTTTGCTGATGTTTCCTAATAGTAGAGCAGAGATACCTTTCCTTTAGGAATGTTAATATTCCCTGAACATGCAAGCCAAAGAGAGACACCAGTGTGTGTGTGTGTGTGTGTGTGTGTGTGTGTGTGTGTCTCAGGAAGGAGATTCTCTTCTAAATTCAAAAGTTGCACTCCCCCAAATTTGTTCTCAGGGAGTTGTCAAAGCCTATGGCCTCAACAGACCAGCTGAAACATATAAACAAATTCGCTTTCTAAACAAGAAGCACCATCAAATTTTGTTGTTGTTTTTGTTTCTTTAGTGTTTAACAAGTAGCCTGAATATTGCTCAAGGAAAGTTTCAGATTCTCGTGGACTGGAAGCATGCATTCTTGCCAGTGAATTAATACGGGTCTATGCTGAACTAATAATTGATATATAGAATCTATTTATTATATATAGAATATAGAATAGCTATATTCTAAAACTACAGTCTAAAACTATATTCTAAAACTACATCAAATACTGATCTTTAGCTGTTGGCTGCCAGATACTAAATGGTGAAGCCCAGATAAGGTGGGTATTTCTAGCTGACTGCAAAATCCTAAGTCTCTTTACTAGACCAAAGTCAAGTTGACATGAAGGTTAATTATGTTCAGTGTTGTCAAGCTGCCTTCTTTTCCTTTGTTCTTTGTTCTTTGTCTTTCCTCTTTTTTGTCATAAACAAATCATACCAACACATAATTTTGAAAATGAAAGGCAGTATAGCATGGTAGTTTATAGTGCTAAGTAATCTTGGCCAAGCTGTCTGTATTCCTCAGTTCCCTCATCTGAAACAAAAAATGAGATAAAAATGCTTATATCCTAGGGTTGTGGTGAGAATCAAATGAGTGCTTAGAATACTGCCTGGCATACAGAGAGTGTTCAGTAGAAGTTGTGCTATTACTGGAGATATTTGCTTCATTTAAATTCTCTATTTTTTCAACTGATCAGAATGTCTTTATCTTCAAATAACTTTAAAAATTGGGGGGTTAGTTTTGTATTTTTAGAAGTATTATCTATTTGTTTAATGCAATAAGAAGCAAAACTGTTTAAGTCAGAAAATTAAAGTGCCCACCTTCTTCCTTTAATACTACTTCTCAGATGTTACTGACACATTTTCCTGAATCGTTACCTTGCTCTTCACAACTTCTGGCTCTCAATGACCATGAAATGAAATAGAAACGTTGCTTATTTTATAGTAAACAAGCTCTAATAACAGATTTAAGTGTGCAAAAGGTACACTTAGAGCACACAGTGAAGTGCTTGGGTGCACATCTCTCCATCTGCAAACTCCCATGTTGAGGAGAAAAGAAAGATATGTTTCATGCCAGCTGATACGCAATCGTGTAGATCACAAACAGGAATAAAATATCCCCCAAACGGCACAGGCTATATCCTGAAAAGAGTGTGAACTGACAACAAAACATCTCAACTGCAATGCTTAGGTCCTCATTCTCCCCTCACTTTTTTTTTCATTTCTCCACCCCCAGACACATGTTAACCCAGGTGCACTCTGTTTAACATCAACTCCAAGGGCAGAGGCAGTTAGTGAGAAGGGCGGGGAGACTGGGGTTTCTGGAATTGGAGGAGGTGGGAAAAGAGGAGGCTGCCTAGGTTGCCTTGGCAATACAAAGGAGAATGTCAAGGGGGAGGGATTTATATGCTGATGCTAATCGTATTCACTAATTGCATCTATTGTGCTGACCTGCCTGCTTCCCCAGTTCATCATTCTGAGTCATTAAACTGTTCCCTAAGCCTAAGCTTTGGGTCCCCTTTCCATCTAATTTTATCCCTCTTGCAGTCCCCAGGCTCAGTTACCAGAGGGCTACCTTTGGCAAGGCACTGGGGAAGGCTCTGTTGTAACTGATTATGCAAGGTTTTAGAAATCCTGTAGGAAAATATTTTCCTGCTGGAGTTTGCTGGAATATTGCTTTACTGCTCAACCACAGCATGGATTTACAACTAAAAAAAGCAGCTGAAAAACCAGAGAAAATAAATCTGAAGGAAACTTCCCACAGTGAAATGCAGGCTGCAAATGATTCACCAGGAAAAAAAAAAGTACTGAGCAGTTCCCTGTGGAATCCAGTGTACCTTCAGTTGGAAAGGTGCCTGGACTTAGGGCTTTGAGATTTATTCCCTTACTCCCCCTGGTGGGAGTTTGATTTAATTACAAGAATCAGAAGGAACACATCTGAATACAGACACCTGAATATAGACACCTACTGTGAATAATGCCTCCTGATAACCCCCTCATCACTGGCATGAAGTATTAGTTTCCATCACTTCGTGTACATGGTAAAAGTGAATAAAGACATTACAAAAGTATTCACAAAATTGTGATGTGGACACATTCATAAATCATGCAATGTATTTAAATATTTTAAAAGTAATATATATGAAATATGTGCTAGAGGAAGTTGTTCACAGTAATGCTTTTTGTTTCTAGTCATATTCATCTTTCCCTTGATCTTTCTTTACAAGCATGGCCTAAGAAATGGCAAAGTCTCTTCAGTCTATTTTTGCTTCTCTTAATTATTTTTATTCCTCTTGATTTAAACCTTTGCTCTCTCAGGTTGTTCTGTCTCTACCAATTTTCTAAGAGTAAAATTTCTATTTTGTTCCAACTCTTGTACTTCAACAACAGACTTCTGAATTCTCACCTGGTGTTTCTGTATTTCTCAAGCACTGACGCATTTCACTGCTCAGAGCTCAAATTGGCTCCTAGAAGGCAGTAAAAGGCAGGTCAGGGCGTCTCTAGGCTGCTCAGTGTCTATCATCCTGTTTTGCATTTGGTCATAAAGTATGGCAGATTTATCTGAGTGGAAATTTTTTTCTATGGAAAAGTTTAGTCACTACACATTGAAAAAACATTCCCTGCAAAAGAGCAGACTCCATACCATTCCTTGTCTTTGGTCTCACATCAGTATTTTTCCCTTTCATAAGCATATGGCATTCCTTGCAATCATCAGTGATGGTATGGGAAAAGAGAGAAGGAAGAAGGCTTTGGCTGGGATCCCTGAATAATATGATGGATTTTCTATAAATATATCTGAAATCTAGGCCTTTTAAGAGCTCTGATGCTGAAACCATATTAATTATTTTGCCTTTGTACAGTGTCACAATACATAATGGTACCGGGTGGTTCATCATGCCACATTGTAAAGGGGAGCCAAATTTGTCACCTCAAAATATACTAATTTGGCATAAGGATTATTTTAGGCTGATTACCTTTTTAAAAAGATTTATTTATTTATTTATTTATTTTGAGAGAGAGAGAGAGCATGCTTGAGCAGGGGGAGGGCAGAGAGAATCCTCATACAGACTCCCCCTGAGCACAGAGCCACAGGAGTCCTGATGCCATCATCCATGTGATCATAACCTGAGCTGAGACCAAGAGTCCGAGGCTCAACCAAAAAAGCCAACCAGGTGCCCCTCGGGGTGATTTTTTTAAAGAAACATTAGACAAAGGAAAACTTCTGAAAACTGAGTAGAAGTTACACTTTTGTAGGACATTTACATTCACAAGGAAAAAAAAAATCTCCATTTGTAAAGGTGTCTGTCTCTCTGTACCAGAAAGAGAAGGCTGACTCTAAATCTCTAGAAACTCTTATCAATAGTGATGACATGGACTTAAATCTGCATAAAAACCTTACCATTTTTTACTGTGCTTTTCCTAGTAACCTTCCCATCTCTAACATCTTTGTCTTTAGCTTAAGATGTTATTTAAGGTGGTGGCTTGGGCCATTTCTGGGAGTTACTCAGTTTTCCTAGACATCTCCCATGTATACAGGAGGTATGCATGTTATTAGATTTCTGTTTATTTTCCTCCTGTTAATCTGCCTTTTATTACTAGTCAAGAACCTAGATAGGTGCACAAAAAAAATTATTTTGCTTGCTTGCAATTGCAAAGCATTTTTCATTAGACTTCAAAACCAGTCTCAAATCTGCCTGGCTTCTATGTTTGTTTGTTTTCTTACTGAAACAAAATTTGAAGACTCTGAGGATCTTCAACTGTATTCTAAGTCTGTGAAATGCATGCGACACATTCTTCTGGCATCTATGTGTGTAAGTGATGCAAAAAGACCCTCCTGTGTGAGAGATGTGTTTCAACTACATCAAAGCCTCAGTTATCAGAAGGTTAGAGTGAGAAAATCATGGAACTGTCACTGAATCTCATTTGGGCTTCTTGGATCTGTGCCTGAATCCTAAGAGAGGTGGCCATCTCTATTTGTAAAAAGCATAAATAAATAAATAATAGAACATAGTCTTCTCTAAAAAATCTGCAGAGCACTGGAATACAAGATGTTATTGTTCCATGGTGTAAGTCAAGAGAGAATGCAGATCCTTTGCTCTTTTCTGGATATAACTTAATGGAGTGGGTCTGTACAGAATGTTTTAAAACACTTAACACTTCCAGAGCCACAGTAGCATGTAGGGAGGCAGAGACTGGCATGGCAGTGAAAGGTGACATATGGAAGTCTACCTTGCTGAGAGTGTGGGGGACAGCATCAGAGTACCTTCACACAGCTCCTCTGATAGCAAACATTAACAGAGTTGTGGGTCAGGGTGGAGGAGAGAGAGTAACAGACTTCCTGTGGGCTAATAGGAGTGGCTCATGAGCAGACAAGCAAATCCCTTAAGATTTTCCCAAAATAATGGAGAAGGGCTTTTTTAGGGATGAAGTCCCTGTATTAGTAATTTAGGGTGATAAGTTAATTAATTTCTGTTCATGTTAATTAATTTGTACTCTGAGGGAACAGGGACAGCAGAAAAGTGAGTTCTATGTTTTCGTTTGCCATTCATTGACAAATGTTTGTTAAGGAATATTTATTTAGTTGCAACTCTGCTCTAGGAAGTTTGTAAAAAGCTATTGATATTGCAGCAAACAATACTGACTTGGTCCTTACAGGTGGTAGATAATAAGAAAATCGGATGATTACAGTTGGGATAAGGGATACAAATGAGAAGTACATGAAAGCATAGTTTTTTTGGGGGAAAACTAGGTACATCTCAGGTGGTGGGATGTGAGGTAGGTAGGGAAATCTTCACTGTAAAACAGGTCCATTGGGATTTGAGGACCAACAGAGTAAGAATTAGCTAGCTAAAAGGAATATGAGTTGAAAGATCATCCTGATCAGAAGAAACAGTATTTATAATGATAATAAGTGAGGAAATATGTGGCTGGTTCACAGGGAGTTAGAAAAGCTGGTGGTGAATGTAGGTAGATCCAGGTAACACAGGACATGTTAAGAATTTGAGGGTTTTTCTAAAATAGTGATATCTTTTTTTTCTAAATGGTGATATGCTAAATGTGTCTCTATAGGTATTCAAGCCACTTATTCCCTCAAATATTTATTTGGAAAGTGCCAGGTTAGGTACTATGGCTACTAAAGCAAACAAGATAGATGTCTGCCTTCATAGAGTTTACATTCCAGTAGGGAAGTTACAGCTAGTGAAGAAATATGTAAAATTACAAGATAATAGTAGCGTATCAATGAAGAAGATAAATTAGGTGATGTGATATGTAGAAACTGAGAAGAGGGAGCTACTATAGATAAGATGGTCAGGAAATATCTCTGAGGAGATATTTGAGCTGATACATGAAATTGAGAAGGAGCCAACTATTCAAAGCAGCAGGAGAAAAGCAAACACTCTGATCCTGAGATGGATAAGAGCTGGATGACATTGGGAAGATTAATATGGCCTAAGAACAGTGAGTGACGTAGGGTGTCATAAAGAAGTAGGACATGGAAAAGATTATGGCTTTTATTCCAATTACAATGGGAAGTCACTGAAAGATTCTAGTGGAGGAATAAACATTTTTATTGTTGTTATGTGATATTTCTCCAGTACCGATAGAGTATAGATTTAAAAGGGAGAAGTATAGAAGCAGAGAGACCAATTTAAAGGCTATTATGTTGTCCAGCAATGTGAAATTGAGCAAAGATTAAGAAAGTGGTAGTGAACATGGAAATAAGTAGATGTGTTCTAGTTATATTTTGGAGGTTAGAAACAACATAACTTGTTTATGAACTGGGTTCTTTTTTTTTTTTTATGATAGTCACAGAGAGAGAGAGAGAGAGGCAGAGGCACAGGCAGAGGAGAAGCAGGCTCCATGCACCGGGAGCCTGATGTGGGATTCGATCCCGGGTCTCCAGGATCGTGCCCTGGGCCAAAGGCAGGCGCCAAACCGCTGCGCCACACAGGGATCCCTATGAACTGGGTTCTGAGGAAGAATAGAAAGAAGATGATTAAGGTAGATTGCTAAACTGATAATGGTGTTTTCCTAAGATAGGAAAATTTGAGGGACAAATAGTAAGAATTCTGACTTGAATATGTTAATGCATGAAAAATTTTAGATACTTGATAAAAGATGTCATAAGAGTAGCTGGGTAAGAATTTAGAGCCCAAGAGAAAGATAAGAACCAAGGGCCAAGAATAGATTTATAAACTAGTGGACCATAGCTGGCTCACAGATATGTTTTCTTGGTCTATACAGAATTGTATTTTGTCTTTAAATAGTCATCACAACTTAAAAATCAAGAGAATTTACATAAATTAGATCTGGTAATGATAGTTCTGTATTTTCATATGTCTCCAGTGACCTGAAGTTACTAAGTAAGGCCTTTCTCTCTTCTATAGAGCTTTTGTCCTTCCATTTGCCTGCCGCACTCTACTGTTCCTTATCATTTTTTCCACAGTAAATCTGAGTGTCAGTTGCCACTGATGAAACTTTCTTAGAATAGAAAATATTTCTATTTACTCATGTCTGAACCAAATAGAAGGGAGAAAAAAGATAACCCTGAAGGCTCTATTGTATTTGCATCCAGCTTGTATTATCCATCTTATTCATCTAAGTTTACTGTAAATTACTCACAGGTATTTGATGTTGTGACACCCCCCTCATATAAATTTGATTTCACAGCATGGAAGAGAATGGGCATGTAGACAGAAAGAAGAAGGGGGCCCCATAACACAGTTCAAGTTCCTGACACTGTCATATGAAGTGAATTTTACTGTACTGAATGATCAGAGCCTATCAAGAAGGGAGTCAGCAGAAGATGAGAGAAGAAAGCTAGAGAAATGGACCTTAAGAAGGTGAAACTAAGGATAGAAAAGGAAAACTGATACTGAAATTTCCCCAGAATGGATGGAAAAGGACGAGGTAAACACACACACACACACGCACACGCACACGCACACACACACACACACACACAGAACAAATGGTCCTTCAATGTCTACTAAGAATATTGAAGGACAGCCACAGTGAGATCTTGTCATGGATACTAAACTCATTGTGGAGCTCATGCTATTACAGCTGTGGGCATTAATAGGCCAACTCATGGGGAAAAAAATCCTCTCTTTTCTGATGTAATGAAGGAATGTGATATTCTAGTTAGTCAACTATTCTAAGGAATAAAGTGGTCATATCACCCACATTGATATATCACATATACCATAAATGTATTTCCACACTTCCAACTTATGAAAAGGATGACTAGTCTTATGCAGAGGAGGTAGCTGCTTCCATAGTACCCATGTCTTAAAATATTTTCATCATCAGGCTGCCTTAGACATCAAACTCTATTACTTCTCAGACTTAGAGTGCTTAGCCAATATAAATATTCCACCTTGTCATTCTATACACTTTCAACACTTGAGGGTGATGATACAACTCTCAATTGTCAATGTAATGAAAGCAAGAACAAATGTGAAGTGAATGGTATATCTAGGCGTTAAGGTAATAGCTGCCTTTGCATATAATGTTTTGTGTGTATAATATGTATTTGTGTGCCGTGTAAGAAGCTGTGTTCACTTATTAAATGCATATTTAAAAAACATAAACAGTAGAAGACAATGGGTCAGATGTGATTCAAAATACAGCTGACCTGGCCATTAGCCTATCAAGGGATAGAGTCTGTCTTTCCTCTCCTTTGCACCTGTGCAGTCCTTTTGAAGGCTTTGACCAGTAGAATATAGTGGAGATGATGCTGTGCCAGTTCTGGGCACAGCCCTTAACTGGATTTCATAGCTCCTCTCTCTTGGAAGCCAGCCACTACATAAGAAGAGTGCCAACCGTGAGATAATCATGCTGTGAGAAGTCAAAATCACATGGAGAGGCTCTAAAGGATGTGATGCCAGGTGGAGAGAGAGAGAGAAGCTAGGGAGCACTGAGACATCAGATCTGAGAGTGAAGAAGCCATATTGGAAGTGGATCCTCTGGTCCTAGCTGCTCCAGCTGGTACCACAGTGGTTCAGAGACACCCTTCTTAGCCAAAACTTTTCAAAATCCTGATGCACAAAACTATGTGAAAAGACTTCAGCTATTCATGTAAAATGGTTTGCTTTGTAGCAATTGATAACAAGAACACTATTCGATTGAGTTATTTGGCAAAGAAAACAAAGTAAGATAAATGAAGCACTACATATTTTACAACTTGTATATCCTTTATAAATTGCAGTAAAAAAATAGTGGCAGACAATTATTTGCATAGTCCATTACATTTGAAAATGTAATCCTTAAAATCCTTCTATGAGGTAAAATTATTTGTAAAATTACAAATACAAAACCCTTATTTGTAAAATTACCTTCATTTTACAAATAAGGGTTTAGAGAGTCAGAGAAGATAAATGATGGGACCAAGACACCACATAAGTGTGCCAGAAACAACACATGGTTTTCTAATTCTAAGCCAGGTGCCCATCCACAGCTGTCCAAAAGAAAAAAAATAATGTTCTCTTCTCAACTTTGATTAGACTATAGGACTGTGTACACAATGAGAAAAACAGCTAATCATAACTCTTATCTTGTGTACAGTATCTGATTCTACATTGTAGGGAAAGGATTTCTAAGGAACATCCCTCTGATTAATTCATGAAGTTCCTAAACTACTACCTATTTCCACAATAAATAGGCAAATCAAAGATAATTTCTTCTTGGACCCTTTGTGGCACAATGAGTATGATTTAAAACAAGTCTAGGTTCTAATTAGGACCAATGATGCCTAAATTGTAAAAAAAAAAAAAAAAAAAAGGAAATAGATTTATAAACACATGTATCTATATCCATTTAAGTTTTTCAAGAACAAATTACCCTTTTTCTCCTTGAGCATTTATTAAACTGTAGCATTCAGTCTTGTTCTAAAACTTTTGGAAAGTTTTGCCTAATAATTATTTGAGAGTCAGATAACACAGATGTGGGTGAAAGCAGTTCTTCATTGGGTCCTTCACCCAAAAATACTCAAATACATATTCATGGTGGCACTTGCTAGGATTTACTATAGTCGTGACTTGCATGATACTACCACTACTAAATAATAGCATCACAAGTTGTTGCTGCTGAAGATACTTCTATGTGACTCAAAGCAATAGGTATTACTCCATTCGAATACTAAGAGTAAACATGACCTTTCTTTGGCATGAAGTTATCATGCAATTAGGGAAAGGAGATGGAAGAGACATTTAGCATTAGTATGGCCTCTAAGATTAACAATTTGAAAAGATTGTAATGCTTTGTTCTAAGGATACATAAGTTATAGTTTCTTGATCGCTGTGTTTAAACAAAATTATGTATTTTACAACCTCACTATATTAAATTGGGCTAATACAACCCATATGCTGCCCTCTAAATTATTATATTTCACCCAGTACTTTAAAAAATATATTACCTTTTTAACAAAATATTTTCCTTCTTTGGGAAAGTTTTCTTTATCCACCCTTCTCCCCTCCAACCCACACACATGCACAGCCAGAAGGAGAACTGAGATATTTTACCATTCCTTGGCTCTCCCACTGCTTTCCTATCTCTCTTTGGTATCTTTTCCATTCTTCCAGTTTCTAGTATTCTTTAAACCTGAAGATCTCTGGTTTGTTTACTTAGTTTGTGATCTCATTCTCTAGAACTTCAATGTAAGTAAAGGGGATTTAAAAATTACTATGTGGAAGGCATGTTTTTTTTGGTTCTCATGCACTATATATATGTGTGTGTATATATATATGTATAATTTTATATACAATAGAATGATACATTATTAGTAATATATAAATATATATTATAGAAATGTACAATATATCACTTGTAATATATTAATATATATTTTAATATGTTACATATAAAAATGTATATACACATACATATATAGAACATGAATAAAACTAAGTTTCTTATAGTCAAGGAGACCCGGCTCCCATTAGTTGGTAGCGGTATTATCCTTAACACAAATGAGAACAGGAAGAATTAAGATTAGTATACTTATATATTATTATTATATTATATATTATTATGTTTGTATTCCTGGTGCTTTTTTTTTAAGATTTTATTTATTTATTCATGAGAGAGACAGAGACATAGGCAGAGGGAGAAGCAGGCTCCAAGCAGGAATCCTGTTGTGGGACTCAATCCTGGGAGTCCTGGACCATGCCCTGAGCCAAAGGCAGCTGCTCAACCACTGAGCCACCTTTAGGCATGCCAATATGTTTGTATTCCTATTCATGTCTTTGGTATAGCAGAGTGCTGGAGACTGATGGCCACTAAGCCCAACCTATCATCCATCTACAGAAAAATAAAACAAATCCTGAAGTATATAGAGTGAATACATATTCTTTTTTTTTTTTTAGAGTGAATACATATTCTATTGGGAAGTTAAACATAACAAAAGAGAAGTAATTTTAGGTCAAATAACTAGTGCCAATTGTCTTTCTAACATCTGTAGATATGATTACATTATACTGTGCATACATTGCTATGGTCTCATTCAAAAGAAAGAGCCAGTTGATCCTAGCTTAGAGCATCACTTGGCATCTGTCTCCTATTCAGCTGATGTACACCTATGATCACTGAGACTATATTAGTTTTGGCTGGAATTAATCTTAGCTGAAAATGAGAGTTGCCTAACGATCATTTAACATTTACCAATGCCTAAGGCCCATTCTAGACCAGTTAAATCAGAAGCTCTGATGGTGAGATCTCTATGGTGAAAAAAACTTCCCCAAAGATTTAGTGCTAGATCTGCTGAAGCATTTTCATCCCATTATTGAGAGGCCAGTTATTGCCAAGGCTCCACATTTTGACATTCCAGCCCTCTGGATTCATTATATAAAACCCAGTGATTTGTCCCTCAGCTGCAATAGCGAATGCTCTATAGTTTCATAAGGATTATAAACCTGAAACAAAACCATGGAACAAAGATAATCCTTTGAGTTTATTAAGCCAGGAAACCTAAGTCTAGATTTCATCTGGCAGGCTGCTTCAAACCAGTTATGGAGGCACCAAAGGTTAAGCAGCCATGGAGAACCACTCTAGCCTCATATATGGGTTCAACAAAGCAATCACAATGAATAGAATTGAAGAGAAAAATGAATTCTGTCAATCAAAAGATCCTATTTTAAGATAAATCATGATCACACTTGATGATGATAGCTTAGTTTTAATGGATTTTGAAGGGTAGCCAAACCGCAAATGCAGAGGTTCAGGCATCTAAGAATAACTAGGCAAAGGAACCAAGAACATGGAGATTCAGTTTTCATTAAAATGATTTCTCTACATTAACATTTTTTCTAAGTTTATTTTTATATGCTGGAATGGCAAATCATTAATTATTGGGAGTCCAGACTGAGCATCTATGATTTGCCTGGTTACAGATTTGCCTTTAATGTGTTCAGCTTTTTGACCTAATTATAGTTCTCTAAAGTTTTCTTAGCTCAGGAAGAAAAATATAACCTTAAATAAAAATGTAGTCAATCAAGACAAATTAATTTGTCTACCCCAAATTCTTTTTCTAGCAGGGATAATAATATTTGGTTCCATTAAGATTCAACTGTGAAAAAAAATTTTTGCACCTACTTACAAATGTTCTAAATGGCCTGGAACAACTTATTCTTCTATTTTTGGTTCAGTTAATGAGCTTTCTCAAAGGAAATGATTGCAATGAATTAAAAGAAATCAAGTAAAATGTTTTTCCCACATCAAATTAACTGTAATCTGTTGGAGTTTAAATAAATTTGCGATAATATCAATAGTTCCTATATACTAAAATGCAATAAGCACTATTCTTCCTGTACTTTCCTGAGAATTTCTTACCAGTTGCATCTTCTCTGTTTGGTAGTTATCAAAATGTATTCTTTGATGAGAATGTCCTGCTTTAGAAACCAGGACACTTGGGTCCTGCCTCTGCTTTTGCTATAATCCATTCTATAACTTCTGGTAAATCATTAAACTGCAACCTTTTAAACTTCTCCAGCTTTTAAAAGGGAGCAATACACCTTATCTCCTTCTGAAGATTTTTGTGAGACTAGTAAACTCTAATGAAATAACACAAAAGCAGAGGTAGTCAAGGGTGATAGACCTTTGTCAAGTGGTACCACCCTGATTCCTAAAGAGAAGAGCGATTGAAAATGATGATGATTGCCTCCTCCCCCCTCCATTTTAAAAGGGTAAACGTGTAGGAGACAGAATGAGAAAGACCCACCAACAAGGTCAGGCTCAAAGCAAAAGTGACTCTGAAGAGGGCCTGAAGGTCGTTAGTGAAATGGAACAGCTCTTATGGTTGTTTCTAAGGACAAGATTTTCCTTCCCTCCAATTACTGAGGGCCAACCCTATTCTAATGTTTTCTTCTTTAACTCATGTTAGTGGATGGTTCATAAATATTGCTGAATGCTGTCAAATAATTTCAACCTATTTTCTTCACTCAATTGAAAAAATAAACACATATTTAGACTCAGAACTAGGTTTTCAGTTTTTGTCTGAAAAAGATAAGAAATTAAACTTCACCAAGAGAGAAAAATTATATTTCCTGTTTAAAGATTGTTTATACTATCATAAAATGGCATGTATATTCCAATTTTTTATTTTAAAATTCCATTTATAAATCTCTAGTTACCTATCCATGTAGTCTTCTATTAACACGTACAAGAGAAATGCCTAGAATGTGATTAATCTTATTTTTAACAGTACTTACATATGTCTAAGATACTAAGTAATCTTTTACTTTTTTTCCTTTGGATTTCATGTATTTTTTAGATTTATTTATTTATTTTAAAGAGAGTGGGGGAGGAGAAGAGGGAAAGAGAACCTGAAGCTGACTCCGTGCTGAGCTCAGAGCCCATGGGCAGGGATAGGGGTGGGGGCTCAGTCTCAGGACTCTGAGATCATGACCTATGCTGAAACCAAGAACTGGATGCTTAACCGACTGAGCCACTTAGGCACACCTGGATTTCATTTATCTTTAAAAAATAATAAGCACTCATTGTTTTTAGAAAATAATAAATTTGTCTTGAAACGTGTTTTCATCTTGAAAACACTGTTCAAATATTTAAATACAGACATAACAATTATAGTAGAAATTCTCAAGGACCTACTAATGTATGGTAGTTTGTTTCAGTCACAGTGAGAAAAAAATGGGAATGCAGACTTTATAAATGACAATCATATATGGTCTCTGTCATGGTAGTCTACACATCTATAAGCACATTTACAATTGGTGACAGTGCTGGAAACTGAAAGGAATAAATTCACAAATGAGTGTGGTTGGTATCAAATTCAAGATAGCAGAACAAATTATGTAAATGCTACTTTGAATGTATACATATTATTTCAGTTGGCATAAACGATAATTAGTATTGTTAGTCATTATGCTATCTGATTGTTAAAGCAATGTTTTTCCAATTTTTGCAAATCACTCTGCTCGAAGATGTTTAAATTGCAAAAAACCCTCAGCTGTAAGGTGGTTGAAAGTAGATATCATGTCTCATTCAATTTTATGTTTTCTCCTACTACAGAACTGATGCCCCTAAAGTATAGTAGGGAATAAATAAGTGTTTTGAAAAAGGAAGGAAGGAAGGAAGGAAGGAAGGAAGGAAGGAAGGAAGGAAGGAAGGACTGATAGGAGGGAGGGAAGAATGGGAAAAGCATGGGTCTCATTTCCTTAAGTGTCTAGTAATATGAGAAAAGCAATAAAGGATTCTACTGACTTTTAATATGATAGAGTAAGGTCTTTTGAGTCAGGAAAATCTGGACTTGACTTTTCCTTTGATCATTTAATAATATCTAATTTCTCTGTGCTAGTGTTTTTCACCCACCAAGGGCTCAGTAACTTTCTTTGTGTGTAGGATTGCTGAGAAGAGAAAATCAAACTGAGATGCAAATCCCAAATAGCTTCTGGCACAAAAATTGGCAGATGGATTTTTTTTTCTTTTGGTTAAGCTAGAAGAATAAAGAAGGACTAAATGATTTGTGAGACTACATAAATGTGGACAATACGAATAAATTCATGGGATACAGGAAGACTCAGGTGAAGGTAGAGATGGGGAAGGGGAAGAGTGAGTCCTGACTGAGATGAATTGACTAACTGAATGGTCTAGTTCAGAAGAGAAGTCTTTCTTGAAGACAAGATTTGAGGATCATGTGTATCCTGATGATTACTGAAGTCTTAGAAGTTATGTGCTTACCCAAAGCTTTCTTAACCTTTTCTGTGTTATTCTCCCCTTTGATAGATTGGAAAAGTCTATGAAAGCCTTCTTGGATAAGTCATTTGAATCTGTAGAATTAAATATATAGGGTAAACGATTTATTAAAATAGCTTTCAAAATATAAAGAGCATTTGAGTTATGGCCACACATTTGCTTATTTACTAACAAATCAAAAACAAGCTCTGGTGGAAAACCTAATAGCTACTGTAATTGCAAACTAGTGGTGGATATAAATGATATATTGTAATATCCATAATATCTGTCATGTGATATAAAATATTCAATTTCTATTAGTCACAGGTATATAGATACTATTCCCAATATTGTGGTTTGGGGCTTACATTCAAAATTTAGGTTAAAGATAAATAAAAATATAATTTTAGTTATTTTTCTTATTCAAGTTCAAAGATTCCCTCTCAATTCTAACAACAACTTTGAGGTTTGTAAATCTCAAGTTAAGAATGCCTGACTTAGAGTGACAGAACCCTGGGGACAACTAATCCTTAAGGAGGGCACATAGGATAAAAGAATCCCAGCTAAAGAATTTAGGGGAAAATTAGAGGAAAAAAAAGAATAAGGAGAAAAAAAATCAAGACAGGGTAGTCATCTTGAGGATGTAGTCAAGGAGGAATGCGTCATCTATCAGTAGGTGGCCAATGCAACATAATGCTTGAAGGAGATGAAATTGAACCAAGTTGCAAAGCAATCGTAATTTAACAATTGGGAAGTCATTGATGTTCCAGTGCTTCAGTCTCTATTAAATTTACAAGAACTCATTGCTTATTTTGAATATAAAACAGAACTTGAGATATCAAATAAAACAATTATTCAGGTAATTTTGACCACATATGTTAAATACTAGATATTTCAGAATAAATTAAGATTAAGAGAATTAAAAAGTTAACAGATGGACTTAAAGATTAACGTGATCCATAGTAGGTCATACGACCTCTCTGGAATGCTCAAATTTTGTATTTTTAATTAAACTGATTAAATATGTTACATATGGATATTAAAATAAATTCCTGCACTGCAAAATACATCAAACATAGTGATCTCCTCTGAGGTAACACATACTCCTCACAAATGCTGTGTCTGTTAAGCATTTATGTACTCTTCAAGAAATTTTCTATGCATATAGAACTATGTACACATAGATATATATCAATACATATGTAAATCATTTTTATGCTAAAAGAATACATTACAAACATTTTTCTCTTTCATTTTTTATTTAAGAATATATCTTAGAAGGGCTCCTGGGTGGCTCAGTTGGTTGAGTGTCTGCCTTTGGCTCAGGTCATGATCCTGGAGTCTTGGGGATCAAGCCCTGAGTAGTGCTCGCTATTCAGTGGGGAGTCTGCTTTGCTCCTTCTCTCTGTCCCTCTGGCCTGTTTATGCTGTCTTTCTCTCTCTCTCTTAAATAAATATAATCTTTTTTAAAAAAGAATTTATCTTAGAGGTGAATGTAATTTTTATTTTTTGATGTACTTTTTAAAGGTTATTCCATAGTAATATATTAAATGGGTATACAGAGACTAGATGAATGATTTATTCAACCAATGACTAATGGGCAATTAGGTCACTATCAATGTTTTGTTATTGTAAAAAAAAACCCTATTATATCATATGAAACATCTGAAAATCTATGGGCTAAATTTTGAGCAGTGTAATTTCTTTCTTTTTTTTTTAGATTTTATTTATTTATTCATGAGAGACACAGAGAGAGAGGCAGAGACATAGGTAGAGGGAGAAGTAGGTTCCATGCAGGGAGCCCATTGTGGGACTTGATCCTAGGATCCAGGACCCTGGGATCATGCCCTGAGCTGAAGGCAGACACTCAACCGCTGAGCCACCCAGGTGTCCCATTGAGCAGTGTAATTTCTGATTAAGAGCTAGATATTAATTTCTTTTTAAAAAAGATTTTATTTATTTATGCATGAGAGACACACAGAGAGAGGCAGAGACATAGGCAGAGGGAGAAGCAGGCTCTATGCAGGAAGCTTGATGTGTGACTCGATCCTGGGACTCCAGGATCATGCCCTGAGCCTAAGGCAGATGCTTAACCACTGAGCCACCCAGGCGATCCCTAGACATTAATTTCTAAATTTCATGGATACTTCCATATCACATCCCTCATAGTCCTACCAAAATATTCTTCCACATTCATACAGTATATGAAATCCCTACTTTCCCATACCCTTACCACTCTGTGTACTATCAAACTTTTTGCTTCTGCCAAAGTAATGGGAGAAAAATACCTTAATTGCATTAATTTAACTATAAGTGAGCATAAGCATCCTTTCAATATTTTAGGACACTATTTACTCCAAGTCTAGAGGGCCAAAATAAATCTTAATGAATGCAGTTAATCTAATTATTTAGGATATTTTCACAACAGGTTCACAAACAATCCTATTAGAGCTGGTTCAGTAGAGTCTTTGAGGCACATGAAATAACAATACTAGAGTCAATCTTGATCTCCCTCTTTCTATCATACTCTACATCCTTTCAATCAATATGTTTTTATGTAGCATCTAAACTCATTCCACCACATCCATAGCTATGCTTTAGTCCAAAAATCAACTTCTGCCTCATTTCTTATGGTAAATCCTATTAATAGATTTCACTTACTCTACCCTTTCTATGTTTGTCTCTAATCTCAATACCCTGCAAAGGGATCCTGTCAAAATGTAATCCACATCAAATCCACCCAAATAAAAGCAAAAATCATTATCAAAAGAAAAAAATGCCTAAAAATCCTACATGAGCAGGGCCTCTATGGGCTATGAGGTTTTACCTCCTGCTATGTCTGCTGCTCTTCTACTTAAGATAAGGTCCAGCTATGCTGACCTCTTTGCTGTACAGTAAACATGCCCATTAGTTTAGAAATTTAACATTTCTTGAAGTTTCTTTTCAGAGACAACAACAACAACAAAAAAAAAAACTGTACATGGAAAAGACTGAGAGGAGTAGATTACTGTTGGTGGTAGTGATTTTATTCAGACATTTGGTTTTGCAATCAGGAGTTTGAAATACCTATAAATTCATAATAGCATCATATCTGTATATGGATAGAAATGGAAAGTTCATCTTGATTTTATAAAATATAATCAAAGAATAAATAAAAGAGAGCTTATGTTATTTACAAAGGGAGTATACCTTTTCATTAAGGAATTTTAGCTATGCCATTAGATGCTCAGCTCTAGTTTGGGAAATTCTGATAAGAGACTCATATGCAGACCTAAGAAGGAAGTGTTAACAAAGGTCTCACATAGCTATTATACAGAGATAGCCTGTTAGATGCTATCTATGCCAAAGATTGTCTTGAAAATCCATAAACAATTAAAATTGTTTCCTTTGATACCCATTGAACTGCCAAGGGCAGAACACCCTAACTGGCTTCTTTGTTTGCTGCTTGCTAATATGAATGAAAAAAATTACTCTTATCAAAATCATCTGTATGTCTTTCTTCTCTCTCTCATATTTTATATAAATCATGCCCTTTTTTCCTTTATTAAATGAAAACAACCTTATATTTTATACAAGTGAAAAAATTTCCAAAAATTAACTATATGTTTTTGAATTATTTTTTGGAAGTGATTATAAAAACACAAATCTAATCTCCAGATGCAAAACTTGGGTTTATTTTTTAAAAGAAGATATCTTTGTACTTGTTCAAAGTACAAAGTACAAAAGGCATCTATAACATCTTCTTTTTTGTCAACAACATCAAAATTTATTTTGAAAGGCTAACATGAACACAGAGCTCTGATGGTCATGGTGTTATATTACATCTCCTACTTTGTTTTCTTATAGGAGTTTTAAGTCCAGTGGGAAACAGACCATGAACTAAATCTATATATAATTTAACTATATAGTTCAATTTCTGCTAGCATTGAGGAGAAACCCTTTCCATCTCTATTCCTCTACCTTCCAACTTTATACATATTGGTGGGTAGAAAGAGTAGATGAACATGAAGATGATGATATGATAAACACTTCTTAGACTCTGCTTCTGTAAGAAAGAAGACTGGAAATTAATAGAACTATTTCTTCATGAGACAGTGAGGTTCTCATTGATGGATCAATGATTGAAGGCACACAGAAGTCACCATTTTGAAGATATTCAGGTACAACTGGAGGGTAAAATTAACCAATGTGGTGTGATGGCAAAAGTTAACAACTAGTACTGGAATTATATTGGATGTGAAGCTATAATATGCCTAGGATCATGAACTGTTTTTTTTTTCCCCCAAACTTTCAATGTGCTTGAGATTTCATATTGAACTTTCAGGAGAACTTTCATAGATATAGAAAATTTGCATTTAGAAAAAAAAAGCACTGTAATATATTAATCAGCAGAACATGATTGCCAACCTAAAAATCTGGAATATTTTTAAGTGAGTAGAGAGTCTAAGTGTCCGTAAAGACTGGGAGTGTGTGCAGAACAAATAGTAAGAAATACAGGAGAAAGAAAAGAGAGCTCAGGTGGAAGAACATGGAAGAGACAGACAATTTGGGAATAATAAACAAAAGTGGATGTCTGGGAGAAATGAAATAGAAAAACATGGAAAGGAAAATATACTCCAAACGTTATTATTAAATTTGCCTTTAGTACCAGCATATTTGGAAGAACTGAGCAATGCTACAATAACTAAGTAGGGTAGTAGTCATTCTGTGCATTATAGTATAGAAAAGCTTGTAAAAAGATCATTGTAATAATTCTAAAAACCGTATGTTCAGGAAATTGATCCTCTTTGGGAAAAAAAAAGTCTTTTTTTTAGACTTTTAAATGAAGCAGTCCTATAACCAGGTATTTAAAATAAGAAAGTGGTCATAAGTGATATTTGAATAATTATAGTTTCTTGAAAGAATTAACTGTTAAATTATAAAATATTTCATTTTTATTTTCATTGTTCATTAGGAGTTAATTTTCTCTTTAATTTTATCTCATGAGTAATAGCTTCAGAGTTTTAAAAACAGTTTAAAATATTTTATTGAATAAATGTGAATATAACATTGTGCAATTAAGGTATACAACATGTTTCTTTGATACATTTATACCTTTGAATATGATTGCCAATGTAACGGTATTCATCACCGTTATGAGGTCTAGGTTAAATCCTCCAGTGTCAAAGAGCTCTCAGAAAACCAAGAAAAAGAGATGGAATTACAAGATCCTTTTGAAGGTCTCTTTAATCCCTTTTTTCTAATGCATTATACTTTTTTTTTTAAGTTTCTATTACAAGTCTTTTTAATGGCATATTCCTATAGCAATGAATTTTGGAATGAATCATTCAGCAGTGTGTTTGGAAATGTCCTGTTTACTGTCTATTCTCATTCAATGATTGCACATTCCTAAATAATGTTGGAATATAAGTATCATTGAGAGACTTGTTATATGTGTATGCCATCTGGAATAACAATTTCACTTAAAAAAAAAAAAAAAACTATGTACCAGAGAGTTATTTTCTACATTAACAAGAAAGGAGTCTATCCCTTGAATATTTTCACCTATGTGACAGGGTCAAGGAAACATAACAACAAACATAATGCATAATGAAAAAGAAATAAAATATTATGGTCTTTTATATGGTATTCAACAATACATGCTGAAGAGAAATAGAATATCCAGAGTTGAAAGTTAAAAAAGATTTACATGTCCACATTTTTCCGGAATTCTTTACTAATTTGGTAGATTACCTTGCATGTGTTGTTAGGGAAACTAAAAGAAGTCTTAGAGGGAAACTTAGATAGTCAGAATAAATGAGATGAGAATGTCAAATAGGTGGCCCAAACACAAAATGTGACAGGGACATTAGGAAGAATAGAAAATCAAAGAAAATTAAAAAGGAGATTGAGTTTGTTTTTGTTTTTGTTTTTTTTTAATAAATTAATTAGGAGATTGAGTTTGATGATTCAAGGATAGTTTGAAGATACACAATGAGATTACACTGGAGTAATTTAGAACTGATAGATAAAAATCAATAGATGATAAATGTATGCAGAAAGCATGACAGACCTCTTTTTCCCTTCTCAAATTTTGCTTTAAGAGGATCAAGACCAAATAATGTGTGGGGCGCCTGGGTGGTTCAGTGGTTGAGCATCTGCCTTTGGTTAAGATCATGATCCCACAGTCCTGGGATGGAGTCCTGCATCGGGCTCCTGGCAGGGAGCCTGCTTCTCCTCCCTCTGCCTATGTCTCTGCCTTTCTCTCTGTATCTCTCATGAATGGATAAATAAAATCCATTTAAATAAATAAAATCTTTAAAAAAAATAATGTGAATTCTTAAATATCTGTTTCCTTATATCATCCCTTGTCAATTTGCATATCAAAGTTTTCTATATCTTAAATTTTCTCATCAGTTACTCTGACAGTAATAGCTAAAGCACTGAGGTTTCTCTTTCTTTAAAACAGTGTAATCAATAAATGATAAAACTTATTTCATCTATCAACTTCCAAAGACTATTCAATAATTTTTTTTCTGTATATGATTGAATTTAAAATTTAACTATTAGGGGCATCTCGGTGGGTCAATAGGTTAAGCATCAACTCCTGGTTTCAGCTCAGGTCATGATTTCAGGGTCCCCATGTGGGGCTCTGCACTCAGTGTGGAGCCTGCCTGTCCCTCTCCCTCTGCTCCTCCCCGAACATGCTCTCTATTTCTCAAATAAATAAAAACTCTTAATAAAAAAGTAAAAATTTACTACTGAGTTCTAAACTGCATAAAAGCACATTATACAAAATTCAACAAGCTAAGAAAAAATAACAAAAAATAAGTTCAAAAATATAAGTACATTTAAGACAGTTTAAAAATAGAAGAAATTTTAAAATTTCATTCAAAATTCTGTGTATAGTTAGCAGCTAAGTAAAATTATTCTAACTACCTTTTAGAGAAGATTATTGATTGATTTCAAATTAATTCAAGTTTTTTTTTTCTTTTTTAACTACATTGGCCTTTACTGAGCACTAATTGTTCAAAGGGCAGAACTCACTTCTTGGTGTTACTTTAAGCAGTTTTTGATATAGAGCACTAGGGAGGGCACCTGGGTGGCTCAATCAGTTAAGCATCTGACTCTTGGTTCTCACTCAGGTCTTCACTCAGGTCCTGATCTCAGGAGTCAAGAGATGGAGCTCAGGTGCAGTCTCTGGGCTCATCGGGGAGCCAGCCTGACTCTGCCCTTCTTCCCACGTGTGTGTGCCCACTCTCCTCCCTTTCTCTCAAGTCTTCTTTTTTGTTTTTGTTTTTTAAGCAGTAGGTATCATATGAATTTGATTGGAAAAACAAACTAATGAACAATTCACAGGAGAGAAGAGAGCAAAATATTTAGTAGAAGAAATCACAAGTTAATCCTTTTGTGAGAAAGAAGTAGAGAAGGGCCCAGAGAGAACCAAGGGGTTAATGTGTACCTTCTACTCAGTGCATGGTAAAACCTATCATCTACTAAGATGAAAATGAACTTAAATTTTTAAGTTTACCATAACTTCTCTCTTAAAATATGTCTTCTTGGAGAATTTGTATATGTATTCCTATTCTTCCAGCCAATATTCTGGAGACTTTAAAGATATTTCCAAGAGTAACTGTAAAACTCAGTATCAACAAATCATCAAATCTCAAGACACTATTCTTTGGCTATACAAAATAACTTTGTATATGAAAAGAACTTTACATGTGTGTATGCTTTTAAGTTCCTCAAGGGGATCCCTGGGTGGCTCAGCGGTTTAGTGCCTCCTTCAGCCCTTGGGTGTGATCCTGGAAACCCGGGATCGAGTCCCATGTCGGGCTCCCTGCATGGAGCCTGCTTCTCCCTCTGCCTGTGTCTCTGCCCCCCCCTCTGTCTTTCATGAATAAATAAATAAAATCTTAAAAAAATAAGTTCCCCAAAATACCACAAATTTTAAGGAAATTCTTTAGCTTTGAAGAAATTGTATTGTAAATAGTCCCTGGTGACGGGGTTTATTTATTTATTTATTTATTTATTTATTTATTTATTTATTTATGGCATGCATACACATACAAAGATTGGGCATTATGTCAGTCTGTTAAGAGACAGAATTGGCTGGTTAAAATTAAGGTGTTACTGATATTTTAGGAATTATGCTAGTCCCGCTTTCTGAAAAGCTGCTTGCCACTATTTTGGCTTTTAGTCTTTAAAACTCTGTTTTAATACGTTGAATAATATACTATATATATATACGTTTTAAAATAAACTTTTGAAAATGAAATATAATATACCCAGAGTGGAAAATACAGTAGATTATAGATCAGGTGACACTTAATAAAGGTACACAGCAGCTTTAGGTAGTCCAGACTCCTCTCAAGATATAGAAAAATTTTATCACCCAGAAAGAGTCCTCATTCCTCATTTCTCTTCCAGAAATCTCTACCCATTCTCCCTCTACTCCCTACAACCCTATTGTCGCAAGGCAACTGTATTTTTATCAGTTCTAAAACTTTATATAGATGGAATCATACCATATGCATATATTGGATCTACTACATATTTTTATCCAGTATGGTCTCATCTTAACTGACTACATTTACGAAGAACCTATTTCCTAGTAAGGTGACATTGTGAAGTTCCAGATGAATATGAATTTTGGAAGGACACTACTGAAACCAATACACCCTCCATGCTTGATGGTTCAGAAGTATCTTTAGGCAGGAATCATGGTGATTATGGAGCATACTATTTTTATTTACCCTCTATAAGAAATATTCTTGCTCTGTCTATTGTCCCAATATTCAAAAGTTCCCTTTTTTCTTTTAATATATTTTATCTATATTTTTTAGAAATATTTATTTATTTGAGAAAAAAAGAAAGAGCATGGTGGGGAGTAGAGGAAGAGGGAGAGAAGCAGACTCCTGCTGAACACAGAGCCCAATGTGAGGCTAAACCTGGGGCTCTAGCTCATGACCCTTGGATCATGACTCTAGCCAAAACAAAGACTTAACTGACTGGGCCACCCAGGTACCCCTTATCTACATTTTTAATTGTTTAGTGCAGAAGGGTGAGTCTGACACTAGTTACTACATCATAGCCAGAACTCTAAATAGATACAGTTTTTAAAGTTTCAAGTAGAGTGGTGCCTGGGTGGCTCCGTCAGTCAAATGTCCAACTCTTGATTTTGGCTCAGGTCATGATCTCATGGTCATGAGATCGAGCCCCACTTTTAGTCCTACCTCGGGCTCTGCACTCAGCTAGGAGTCTGCTTGAGATTCTTTCTCTCTTTCTCCCTCTGCCCCTTACCTACTCCCCATGCTCTCTATCTCTCAAATACATAAATAAATCTTTAAAAATAATTTCAAGTAGAAATTCCAAGTGTAATTAATTTTGATGTTTAAGTAGGTCGGTGTTTTTTTGTTTGTTTGTTTTCTTTTGTTTTAGGTTTTAGCTGTGAAACCAACCTAAACTCAGAAAAACACCAAAACATGGGGTACCTGGGTCATTCAGTTAAGCACCTGCCTTTGGCTCAGGTCATGGTCTCAGGGTCCTGGGATAGAGCCCCATGTGGGGTTCTGTGCTCAGCAAGGAATCTGTTTCTCCATCTCCTGTGCCCCTTCCCCTGCTTGTGTGCTCTCTCACTCTCTCTCTCTAAATCTCTCTCTGTCAAATAAATAAAATCTTTTAAAAAAGAAAAAACAAAAAAACACCAAATCTTGATTTTCCTTCTCAGCTATTTTGGGTACTTTATATTAAAAAAAAAAAAACTATTGGCATTGGGTTGTTTGTGAAGCATATCCTGAGACAGGAATACAACAGGTTTAAAGTTGGAAGAGTAATACCGAGGAATGGTAATACCAGTCCTTGCAGCCATCCAATGAGTCCTTTCCAGAAGAAAGTCAAGCAGCACACCTCTATACTTGTCACCATCCACTCCTTGACCCATGTGAGTCCACTTGTCCATATACATTTGGGGATCCTTTCTACAGAATTTGAGTAGGTCTGCCTACTAAGTGCCACTAAGTGTGGGGACACTTAAAGGAATGATGTTAATGTAGACAAAATATAGTCACTCTCATAGTTTTTCCCACACTTGCTATTTGTCCTCTCCTTTTTTCACTTTCAAGTCTAAGTTCCTTTTAACTTTCAGGTATCATCTCACTGCCCTGGTTGTTTACATGAAAATAGACGAAACCTTTGTTCCTAGAGTCCTGCGCCACTAGTAACATCTTCTCAGTGGCTGCATTTAATTATTCCACGTGAATGTAAATTGAATTTCTTTCCTGATTGGGATAGGACATAACTCACTCAACAAATTAGAGGCTATATACCACACACTTGGGGCCTCTAGCAATAGTACCACATGAGATTGATAGGTGCAACTTTAGTACTTGAAGAAACTTTGGTAGTCTATTTATACTTTAGGATCTACTCAGTTTCTGCAGGAGCCATTTTGCTAATATAATGGACAAATGAGAGAGATTACCACCACTGCATAGCTTATGTCTCTGCTATTATCTTCTAGAAATAATGGTTGTAGGGGTAATTCACAGACTACTTGTCTTAACCTTCTATGATATTTCATAGGCTAAAGACCCACTATAGTGGTAGTTACTCCAACTATAATATACATATATAGCAATTATACATTCCAAAGCTGTGGAAATGGCCACTAATTGGGTTTATGGATCCAACGCATCCATCATATGCCCAACTTTGTTCAGGATCCCTTTATTACCTAACCACTCTATACCCCCACTGTTAAAATAGTTTCAGCTAGATAGAGTTCTTGCTTAAAGAGGGACCTTAGTAGTACATTTCAGTGTCTCCCATAAGCAGAAATAACCAATAACTGAATGAACAAATGAATAACTAAAACAAATAAAATAAATATTCTAGCAGCCATAATAATTTCACTAGTAAATCAGCATGTTCTGGGTAAGCTCATGACGCGCTGATAATCAAAAGTCAATTCAGGTTTAACTTCCAGGTCATTCCATACAGACTTTGGGCAATGATGAGCAGCACATCTTCTAATGTTAATTTAAGAATTCTGGTTTGTATTATGAATCAGAAGCCATTTTCAGAGTGATCCATTAAGGACAAACACATCATTGATTTTGTTGAATATGAATGATCCACATGTAATTCAATACCACAAATGCTTTTTCCAATGCTGCAGTTTATTAAAAGTACCACCTTTTGTACAAATGCTATTGCCTTTTATGGGAAATATTTATTGTGTTATGTATATAAACCAGGCTCCAACTTTTCACAGTCATAGGACAAGGCAACTGGGGAGATTAGTAGAGAAGATAATAAACTCATCTAGAGAGAATGCATCAGGAACATGTAAAAACAGTTTTAAAGTAGAATTGACAGTGAGTGGGCTGTTGAGAGTTTTCTGAAATAATAAACTTATGGTAGGTGGAGAAAAAGTGAGGACTATTATTAAGACTGTACAAAATGCAATTTCAGAGAGTAAACCCAGAAATTCAGAGAGTGTCACAGATTGGAAGCTTACCATTAAGAAAAAAAATATCAATTAGATATTAGAGGATATGAACTAGCTTTTAGAGAAGCAAGAATGAGTTCAAGATAGAATTTTTTAAATATTTTATTTATTTATTCATGAGAGACACAGAGAGAGAGAGGCAGAGACACAGGCAGAGGGCTCCCATGCAGAGAGCCCGATGTGGGACTAGATCCCAGGACTCCAGGACCACGCCCAGAGCCAAAGGCAGACACTCACTGCTGAGCCACCCAGGCATCTCAGGTTGAAATCTTGAATATCCTATGTTACATTTGCTAAGGCAGGTCGACTAGAAAGTAATAAAGACAATGGAATTAAGTAAAGCAGAGACAAGCACATTTTCTGTATCTTTTCCCCTTACTTATTCCAGGTAGATAGATCTGAGGGAAGGGCAATGAGAAGACTGAGACATAATGTTTCTAATTAGACAAAGAGCTCTTTTGAGGTTCAGCCATGGAGGAATAAGCATGTTTGTTTGTTTATCTGTATGTATATTTAGAGTGATATCAGAGAAGGCAAGAAAATTTGCATAAAAATTTGGAGCTAGGCACTTCATAGAAGGCTGATTTAGCAGACTTTTTTCCAATTTGATACTGCAAACATTTGAAATCTCTTTTTAACTCTCATGTTGTAATTTTATGCTCCGAAAGCAATCTTCTGATTATAGATTGGCTTTCCTAGATTTTGTTCACAGAGAAATAATGTATACAGGAGCTTAGTCCCTGTATAGCTGGCTTTATAGATTTTAGTGTAGGTCAGTGACTCAGTGATTTTGTTATAGACATTGCTGTCTGTGAAGTTAATTGAATTCTACCTGTGCTAGATGCAGCACCATTTGGTATATACTCAATGTCAATTTTCTTTAGGGAAGTGGATAAGGGTAGCGTATGAAATGAGCTGATTTCTCCAAGATAAAGGCCAATTTGTAGAGGCCTGTTTGATGGGCACACCGTCACAGGTCCCTTATTCATTGTGAGATATCTGAAATTTTCACATAACTGTGAATATAAATGATTGTTAAAATCTTCTAGAAGATAAACTCAGTGACTGCAGGCAACTTTGTGGCATTCACCAATATACCTTAAGTGTCTTAGAACAAAGCCTAGCATAGAGTAAGTGCTCATTAAATATGTGTTGTTAATAACTCACTCCCATTAAAATGAAATTGTTGCTATGTACAGTTTAAGTTTCAGATAAACATATTACTATAGATAATTTGGGGTTATGGATTTGTATTCTTGGTACCTTGAATAATTCTCAGAGATCCTGAAGCAAAGAGCAAAATATCACTGTCTTTATTCCAGAGTTTATAATAAGCAACCTAGATTGGCAACCTTTTTTTTTTTTTTAATCTACTTAGATTGTGTAGGCAGGGAAGGAGGGTGCGGGGAGGGGCAGAGAGAGAGGGAGAGACAATTCAGGCAGACTCTTTCGAGTGCAGATCCTGATGTGGGACTGGATCTCACAACCCTGAGTTCACAACTCAAAAGATCACCACCTGAGCCAAAATCAAGAGTCGGTCGCTTAACTGACTGCACCACCCAGGGGCCCCAGATTGGCTGCTTTTATAAGTAACACAGTTAATATTACAATGTGCCTAAAATTATCTAGTTTACTATAAGCTGTTTATTTTCTTCATTTGCATTTTCATCCATATTATATTTTGTTGAGAATATTTTCATATTTGATATACTTCTTTTCTCTAGGGAGGAATTTGACAAGTGTTGAGAGATATTATAAATGAAATTATAATTTCCAAAATAAATGGAAAAATTAATATAATCAGTTCTTATCTTACAAGTGAGTACAGACAAATGTTCAGTTTGTGTAAAAGCTAGAAAAGCTGGCTTACAATTTTCTGTTTTTCTTGCAGGTATAAAATGCTTTTGAATTCTAACATGCAATATGATTTCAAGTATTCCACTGTAACATACTTGAAATTAAGTTAAAAATGTTTATAGTAGTCACACTGTAAATGTATTCTTTGAGTTTTGTTAAGTGTGGTATTTTTCTAAATGTTTAAAAAAGACTGAACCACCTTTCAAAATGAAGTACTCTCAAGGAAGTGAGTAAAGCATAGAGTTAAAACATGAAAACAGTGCTGGACTGTCATGGTGATTACTTCTGATTGTGCAAAATGCTTTTCTCTCAACGACTTTTTTTCTGGCAACGGACCTTGACCCTGGGAACAGAGTGAGCACAGTACAGAAGCATACTCCACAATAACACCCAGGCACATAACCCAGTAGGACCAATCAATATCCTATGAACATTTTAATGAGTGTAGGGGAAGAAAATTTCTGCTCTAGATGTTAATATGAATAAAGTAAATATTAACAGACTTCTCCCCAAGCCACAATATAGAAGTCTGTTCATGGAAGGAGGCAACACAAAAAGGAAAACTGAACTGAGAAATAGAGAAGATCAAGGGAAGAGTGGGTTGCAGTAAAACTAGTTTACAGAGGCACATTCATGTAGTCTGGGGCATCATCAAAGACATCCATCAGTTGATTAGACTGACTGGGTTGCCATAACAAAATACCACAGACTGGGTGGCTTAACCAAGAGAAATGTATGTTTCACAGTCCTGGAAGCTGGGAAGCCCACGATCAAGGTGCTTGCAGATTCGTTTCTGATGAGAGCTCTCTTCCTGGCTTGCAAACAGTCATCTTCTTGTTCATGTCCTTTCCCGGTCTTTCACTTCCTCTTCTCATATGGCCCACCAATCCTATCAGATTAGGATCCCACACCTATCACTTCACGTAACCTAAACTACCTCCTGAAAGCCCTATTTCCATAGAAAATCACACTGGGTATTAGGGCTTCAACATACAGAGTTTGGGAGGACACAGGTCACTTCGGGGCAATGAGAAAGTAAAGTTCACTTCTTTACTATTGCTTGATTACTTTAGTGCCTTTATGCTGCTCCCTTTTGCCCAGTTAGCTGTTATTCATTCACAGCTCAGCTAATCATCATTTCCTTGTGAAAACTTTCTCTGACCTCTATGATTGGGTGAAATCTCTTTATTATACGCCTATTATAAGCTCTCATATTGTCATCATCTTTTCTTTCAAAGTCCTTTCATACTTGCAGATTATTTTTGTAAGTATTTGCTCCATGTCTATTTTCCTATTGGACTCTAATATACCCAAGGACAAAGGCTGTGTCTAACGTTAACAGCTCATTATTTTATCTATAATATTACAGTACATTGTAAGTAGAAGTTTCTTGAATGAATAAAAGGATAAAATATAAATATGAGGCTAACCTAGTTATAAAATAAAGGACCAAGTATTTTCCAAGCAGAGGTAATAGGATATGCAAAAAAGTCTGAATATGTCAGAAATTTATCTTCATGAAGGAGCTATATAGAAGAAAAGCATGAGATATCAAGGTTGTGAGACAGAGCCCTGAACTGGCTTCAAGGTTGGCAAGGAGTCTGCTTGGATTTTCTCTTCCTCTCTCTCCACCCCTCCCCCCTTTGTGCATGCATGGGCACTCTTATGTTCTTTCAAATAAATAATTTTTTTTTTAAAGTGCAATGAGTGGAACAGGGAGACTGAGCAGGGCAGAAAGCTTGGAAGAGATTTGATTCTGCAGGTTGTTGTCTTTGATGTCAAGGAATGCTGTCTTTTTTCTTTTTTGCTAAGAGAAATGAGCAAATACTGAATAATTTAAAGCAGGAAAATGAAATTATTTATTTTGCACATTATCAGAATCTCTCCAGCTCCTACATGGAAAATGGCTGGACAAGAGCTAGGAAGATACAAGTAGGAGAGATGGGAGGCCTTGCTAAGAATCTAGCAAGGAGATACCAAGCTGAATTAAGGTAGTGACCATCGAGACAAGGAACTAATAATATTAAAAGATGTTTGAATTAGGACATACAATAAATTACATTTAACTTGTAGTAATAGAATCCAATATTTTTTATTATGACTGCCTAATGCTCCCTTTTTGCAAACAATATGTCGATTTTCCATTTATGTCAAAACTACACAATACATGCTGTTATGGTTAAGATTATTTAGAGCCAAAAATATAGAAATGAGGAGTGGTAATAAATGAATGGAAAGTCAATGATTTGGTATTAAAATCCTTCAGGCACTCAATTTTATGGAGGCTCTGCAACCAGCTAAGAAAGAAACCAATTCATAAAAATGCATAAATATACTTCATAATGTTCAGGATATGCTCACTTGCATTTGGCTGTATTAATAATAAATTCCAGAGATTAAATCTATAGGTACACAGTCATAAAATATTTTTATAATGTATGAAGTATTTGATTCCATTAAACAGGAAAAACTTTCAATGTGAGGCTTATAAAAACTCAATAATCACAAAACATTAGTAAAGTTTTTGAAGGATGTAGGCTGTTTTGCTCTTTCTTTTGTTCTCCCATTGACTGCAGTCAATAGTTGAGTGTCATAACTTGCTTATTATTCTTAAATTAGTTTGAGCAGTCGTTAAAGCTCTGGTAGAAAACAGCTACATATTAATGAAATACCTAGGTCAAAATGGGTGATTGAAAACTCTTATTTTTCCCTTCTGCTTTCAAAACACCTCTTGAAATGCCAAAAATAAATACTAAAAGAATACTTGTGCTAGAGACCTCAAAGGATTGCAGAGACTTAGCAAACAAGAGGACTGAGAAGTTTATAGAATTGACTATGAGGTAAACAGGTCCAACATCATTGTGAGGTTTAAGGTAACTAAAGAGGTGGTCATTTTAAGACACTTAAAAAAAACAGGAACTACCTTCAAAGGTGAGTTTTCATAACAGAATCTGGGAATCAGCATCAGGAGAGGTCTGAAGACAGTAACCTTTAGGGTCTGTCAAAGAGTGACAAAACAACTATTATTTTCCTTCTCTAAGAGCTGCTTTGCCATGGCTTCAGGAGTGGAATAGAGCTCTCCATGTGTAGGTGCTGATCTAAAAAAGAGCATTGGGGTTATGGAAGTGAGGTACTGCCATAAGAGAACGAGATGCAAAAAAAAAAAAAAAAAAAGACTACACAATGAAAATTCATCTGGTCTTGGTCCTAACAGTCTCATTCTACGTTTACATTTTAGAAACATTTTTATTAATTTCCACAAAAATGATCTGCTAGGATTTTGATATGGATTGTATTAAATATTATAGGAATTGGGGGAGAAATCACACCTTTATGCTACAAGCCTTCTAACTTGGAGTATAGTATCCCCTGACACCTATTTAGGTTTTCTCTGATTTATCTCTGTAATATTTTATAGATTTCCACTCTAAAGTTCTTGCACATGTTTTTCATATTCATTCCAAAATATTGTCTATTTGTGAAATTAATTTAAATATTGTCATTTAAAAACATTTTCTGTTACTCGCTGTTATTTGGAAATGTAATAGGATTTTATATACTGATTGATTATATGTCTAGCAATCTTGGTAAATTAACAGATTATATAACCTGTAGATTATTTTATATTTTCTACATACACATATTTTCTACATATTATAATGACAGTTTTTCCCCTTTATTTCTTATTTGTACATATTTTATTTTCTGGATTTGTTGAATGAATTAGGACCCCTAGAGATGATTGATGGAAAGGGTGAACATGAGCATTTTTCGACTCCTCTAGATCTGGAGGGAAAAGTCTTTAAAATTTCACTAGTATGTGAAATAATATAAACTGTAGAAATTTTTGGATATGCTGTATTGGACTAAGTTATTTTTTCTTTGCTTAAGATGACTTAAAAATGTTTTAATGTTTAATTTTATCAAGTGTTCGTTCTACGTTTATTAATAGGGTGATATGAAATTTTCTCTTTTTTATCCTACTAAAATGTAAGGTACTTTAATTAACTTTCAACTGTTATACATGGCTTTATTCCTGAAATAAATCCAACTTATATTTGACATATCATACCTTTTATATGTTGTTGGATTGGTTTATATATTTGGATTTTAGCATTTATGTTCACAAGAAATATTAGCTTGCAAATTTCTTTCTTTTTAAGATTTTATTTCTTTATTTGACAGAGAGAGAGAGAGAGAGAGCCCAGCAAGGGGAGCAGCAGGTAGAGGGAGAGGAAGGAGAAGGCAGAGGGAGAGAGAAACAGGCTCCCTGCGGGAGGCAGACACTTAACCAACTGAGCCACCCAGGTGCCCCCAAATTTCCTTTCTTTTAAAGTCTTTTTAGATTTCAATATCAGTATTATGCTGGTCATATAAAATAAATTGGGAGGTACTCCATTTTTTTTCTATCTTGTGTCAATTTGATAGAAATTATTTCTTGAATTCACCAATGAAGACTTTCAATCTGCTGTTTTCTTTGTATTATGTCTTTTTAAAAATAATATAGCTTGGGGCACATGGTGGGCACAGTCAGTTAAATGCCAACTCTTAGTTATGGCTCAGGTCATGATCTCAGGGTACTGAGATTCAACCCTGTGTGGGGCTACATGCTGAGCTCCTTGGAGTCAGCTTGAAATTCTGTCTCCCTCTCCCTCTGTTCCTACGATTCTCTGTCTCTCTCCTCTCTAAAATACATAAATAAATCTTTAAAAAAATCTTATGGAAACAAAAACTCACACTCCACAATTCATGCATTTAAAATGCACATTCAACATTTTTAGTATATTCACAGAGAAGTATAATCATCACTTTAATCAATTTTAGAATATATTTATCACCCTAAACAGAAACCCCATACACATTAGTTGTCACTCCCCATTTATTCTCAACCATCCAGACCGAAACAATCACTAATCTACTTTCCAACCATATGGATTTGCCTATTCTAGACTTTTCATATAAATGACATTATAAAATATATGATCTTTTATGACTGGCTTCTTACATATAGTATAATGTTTGTAAGGTTCATGAATGTTGTGGCATGCATCAGTACCTTGTTTCTTTTTATTGACAAATATTATTTATCATATGGATATGTCACATTTAAACATTCATCAGTTAATAAATATCTGAGTTGCCTCTGATTTTTGATTAACACTGCTGCTATTAACATTCACGTATAAGTTTTTGTTTGGACATATGTTTCCAATTCTCGAGTATATGCCTACATATGATAACTCTGTGCTTAACCTTTTGAGTAACTGCCAAAATGTTTCCCAAAGCAGCTGCACCATTCTGTATCCTCACCAACAATGTATGAGGCTTCCACCTTCTCCACAACCTCTACAACACTTGTTATCATTGTATATTGTTTTGATTATAGTCATCTTAGAATGTAAAATGATATGTAATTGTAGATTTGATTTATAATTGTTCAGTGAATACTGATGGTGATCATCATTTCATGTGCTTATTGGCCACTTTTTGGAGCAATGTCTATTTGAATCCTTTGTTCCTTTTTAAATTTGGTTGTCTTTCTTGTTGAGTTGTAAGGGTTCTGAATATATTCTGGATATAAGACCTAATCAAATACATGATTTGCTCATGTTATGATAAAAGGATCCATGCTCAAAGAAGAGGCAGCATAATTAAATGTTAATATACCTAACAACAGAGTTTCAAAATACATTCAGCAAAAACAGACGGAATCCATGTAGGTTGTAATGCATAAAAATGAAGATCAATATTATATGCTACCTTAATAAGTGGTGAACTTGAAAGGGCCATGAATGGCCTAACTGCAAGTTTTCCTCCTGACTCTGTTTCCATGTACAAGGTCCCCTATCCAAGAGGACCAACTACAGTTCCTGCTTATCTCTGAAGAGCTTCCTTAGTTCTCTGCCTGGCCATGGAATTATTCAACAAGCCAATTACATCATTCATCAGAACAAAGAGTCATCCTACTTTCTTGGTATACAAAGTTTGCTTCTCCTAATCCCTGCTTATTCTCTCCATGCCTGACTATAAGCTCTCTGTGGTCCCACATGGCATGCATGAGTGTTCTCCCTCAATAGGCTGTCAGTATGGTGACTTAAATAAACTGCTGTTGATTCCATCTGTCCAGTGTCAGGTGTCCTGTAGTGAGCCACCTCTTTATTGTGGGGTAGAACCCTTTCTTCACCAATGAGGTGAGCAGGAGGCAAACAAAAGAGTTGGCATAGGAAGTAGCATGGTCTAACCACAACCTAGGACCCCGAGTGAGCTTGAATTAACTGCTCTGGACTCACTGACTGTTCTGGGATATAGTGCAGGCCACCTGAGACACTTGTTGGAGGCTTTGCACTTCTCCCTGCATACACTTTATCTTTCTTGAGTGTTGTCATTTCTTCCGACGCTAAAACACTCTCATCTCTATGATGAGAACTGTTGTTAATTGACTATATCCTAGCATGAAGTGCTATCAAGTCCACTCTGGGAGGTCATTTCCAAAGTTCCCACCATAAAAGTAATGACATAGTGCCTTTAACAATTTAACGCTTGGGTCCTGCTTACCAAGCATCGGGATGTAGCTCTGTGGTCACTGTTGCTAGCCTGGTGACTGTCACTGGCATCCTGGGGCAGCTATAAGGACATTTATTGGTTAGTGTGCATGGGGAGATGGGCCAGGGATGGCTCTCTCTGGAGTCTGAAAATGCAGAAGACCGCCAGCCTAGGGCAAATTAAGCATGGCACCAGGTTGCCTGATAGGTCATGTTGTTCAGGCAACATGAGTGGCCCTGTGCATCTTCTATACTGCTGCGTATCTTGATGCTGTCATGAGCACTGTTAAAAAATAGTGCTAATAGACCTTAAACACCTATGGGAATTTGATATTGATAAATGTGACATTTTAAATAATTAGAAAGTTGGGGTTATCTCATAAGCCCTATGGGAAAACTGCAAAGGGATTTGGGGAAAATGATGTGAAACTTCTAATCCTTCCTTATGCAAAGGAAAGTGGGATCAACATTTACAGTAAAGATCTGTAATCATAAAATCTGGGACAGATTGGTGGCTCAGTGGTTGAGCATCTGCCTTTGGCTCAGGGCATGATCCTGGGCCCAGGGATGTAGTCCTGCATCAGGCTTCCTGTGAGGAGCCTGCTTCTCCCTCTGTCTATGTCTCTGCCTTTCTCTCTGTGTCTCTCATGAATAAATAAGTAAAAAAAAAAATCTTAAAAAAAGATCTGTAATCATAAAATTCACAGAGAGGAAGAGAAAATTTAAATGATATTGAGGAGACTGTTTCCACATCAAAAATGAAACCCAGAAGCCACAGAAGCAAATATTATTTTAACTCTATAAAATTTAGAAATGTTTCAACAGTAAATGATACAATACACAAAACACAAAATTTTTATAAAGAAAAAATAAAAACAAACAGTTGCCAAATGTTAACTTCCCAAAAGTAATATATGGAATAAATAGAGGATGTGGTTGTATTTGATTTGTTTTGTTTTCTTGTAGTGTTTCAAGCCAGTCAACATTTATTGAGGTAAAAATTAAGTTACTTAATTTTACTGGGCACTGGGTGATATGCTATATGTTGGCAAATTGAACTCCAATAAAAAATGGTACAACTGTCTATATTCTGGGAGCCAATATCTTGGAGTTTATAATTGCTTGAAACTTCAAGAGAATATATGCAGCATCATTTAGGTAACAAATTAAACCAAAAGGCATCCATCAGAATTAATCTAAGAAGAGAAAACAAATCAGATATCCTGCTGAGCATGTAGATATTTGGCAGCTGGCTACTGCAAGCCTCAAACGTGCACATCACCCTGGATCCTTTAGCCTGGCCCCCTTACCCTGCCTGCTCTTCCAGGGAGCTGATAAGAGAGGAGATGCCAGAACTTGCTAGGACCACTATCTTGCTAGGGGATAGGAGGCAGAAAGGGGCCATTTGGAAAAAGTTAGATTTCAAACTCTAACTCAGTCAATTTTTGCCTGTTGTGACCGTCTTCTTTCTTTAGATCAACAAGTTTTCACTTGGTTGAAATCACAACCAGCAATCTTTTTTGAGCTATTTTCTCATAGGAATTGATCCATCTTGGATTGAAGGAAATGGAATCCAAATGTTTCTCTAGGACTTTGGCCATCTCTCTGTAGAAGTCAAGATTCTAATGTAGAAGACTAATGTCTTCATATACTTTGTGAAGTATCTCCTCTGTTCCTAAGCAGTAAATTCCCTCCCCCAGTGATATTCTGCAAAATCGCATTTCGTGTTCTTGTTTTAGCTCAGGCAGTCTGGAGATTCAGAGGAAGCTTTTGAATCTCACTTCCAAACTGTGCATTTTCTCACTGCATAGAAAGATGCCTGCTCTGTTTGGGAACTTTTAAAATATTCTTTGTTTCTCTTTTTTAAGTTTTTTAAAGGAAACATGTATATTGACAGCATCAATAAGCTTCTCCAAATTGACCTCTGCAACTCTTCATTTCCATTTATTTTTTGGCATACTTCTTGTAAATGCCAACTTGTCACCATCAGGATAATCAGCTCTAAAGATAATAGGTAAGTCCATCATCTTCAGCACAGATTCAGTCAGAAATTTTAACTGGTTCTCTTTATAACTGACCTCCTATTCCCTTTATGTGTGACCATTTCCGATCCTCTGTTTTTTTGTTTTTTGTTTTTTTTTTTTGTTTTTTCCTGTTCTTACAACTCTTTCACTCTTCCTTTTAGCATCTTCTTGGGCAAGTAGCCTTAAGCTTTCCTGCAACTAAACATTTTCATCAAAGCTATGAACTGTTTCCCTCTGACTTTGCTCTATATTCTTTTGAAATTATGATATTTTTGGCCTCAGTCACTTGGGACTATAGATTTTGATGCTGCATTTGAGTGACCATGTCTGTCCTGCAAGACCAACCAGCATCATATCATGAAATGAAATTTTAGGGGACTAATTTGTCTACTCTGTTCCCCACTGAAAAAGTGGACTGGTTTACATGTTTATCAAGTGCTGCCTGACATAGAGCTTGTAACTTCAGAAGATTGGCCTCTCTATGACTAAATGCAATGGTATGGCTTCAAATATGTCTGTAATGAGCGCAATCTTCTCACTGACCTTATATGACTCTTCGGTTTAGACAGTAAGTCTCTTGGCTAGATATTTTACCCTTAAAATGTACTGTCTTTTTACAATAAAATCAATCAAAACAAGATCTCAGCCTTGTGTCTATAATTCAGACCACCATGAGAGTGGTGCACATCTGCCACAGGATTAGCCAGAAAGAGCTTTTAATGGCCATTAGCAAGTCAGGCCCTCCATGGCTCCCGTGGTCTGTGTAGCTCTGCCTCTGGCTAGCACCCTATGGGATATAACTTCTTGCCTAGAACCCTGTGAGTTTTCACCCTTAAAGCAAAACAATTCTCTGACTATCAGGTATCAGTGGGGCTGTGGGGGGAAGGGTGTGGGCAAGTTTATAAAGTAGCACTCCTTAACTTTGCTATGGTCACTACACAAGTAGAAAGGGTTATTATTTATAGTACATTGAGGGAAATGGAAAAGACTTGATTACAGCCAGAGAAAACCAACTAGTCCACAGGTTGTGAACCACTGGAAATCAGGAGGATCCAAGCAGAAGTATCATAACCAAACTAATAGACTAAAAGTGAATTATGATGAGTTTCTAGTTCTATTTCTGATTGTTCCTTAACTTCATGACCCAGGACTTCAAAATCACAACTAATACAATGAAAACAATGGAGATCATGAACCATAATACTACAGAGAGTCTTTCATAAGCCTGCGTTGGCAATCCCATGAAGTTAAAAATCCTATCAAGTTGTTAAATTTCTTTTAAAGGATAAGCTTAAGCTTAGACAGGGTAAGCAGCTTGTTCAAAGAAATTTTAAGATGCAGGATTAGATTTTGAATAAGAATCATTGGACTTCATGTTTAGTGTTTTATAAGAAATATTTTTATATTCCTTCATGTGGACAACCTGCTCACCATCCTCCATTCTTTTTGTTTGTTTGTTTATTTTTAAAGATTTATTTATTCATGAGAGACACAGAGAGGCAGTGATATAGGCAGTGGGAGAAGCAGGCTCCATGTGGTGAGCCTGATGCGGGATTGGATGTCAGGACCCTGGAATCATGCCCTAAACTGAAGGCAGATGGCTCAACCACTGAGCCACCCAGGTACCCCATCCTCCTCTTAAAATAAAGGATTTGGTAAACAATATCTACACACCATGAAGCTCAAAATTTCAAGTTCCATCATTATGCTTTTTGTCTTTTTAATGTAATAGTAAAATGTCCATTTTTGTTCCATGTGTTATTTATCAATTTATTTAACAATTAGTGATGAAACAACAAATACTGGTGTTACAAAAACAGTCTGGCCAGGAGATAAGCAAGTTAAAAGACATTTGCAGCATAGTGTGAAAGTGCTTTGGAGAAGCTAGCTCAAGCCTAGGGAAGATACATAACCAGGAGGAGTTGAGGAGTGGAGATGGACCAAAAGCTCAGTACCATGGGAGAATTACAATAAAGTGAATTTTGAAAGAAAAGTAAGAGGTAATTCCAATGCTATGGCCAGAGAATAGAGTTTTCAAGATGAAGGAAATAATACATGTAAAAACAGACAAAAATAAAACTAATTTCATAATGACAAGCAGCTTGATACTTAAAGCACTGGGCATGGCAAATGAAATGACAGAATATCATCTGGATACATTGTCACAAAGCAATTGTATTTAAAAGTTGGCAAGAATTTGGAATGCCTGGGTGGCTCAATGGTTGAGCATCTGCCTTTGGCTCAGGGCATGATCCCAGGGTCCTGGGATCGAGACCTGCATTAGGTTCTCCAGAGGGAGTCTGCTTCTCCCTCTGCCTATGTGTCTCTGCCTCTCTCTCTCTCTCTCTCTCTCTCTCTCTCTCTCTCTGTCTCTCATAAATGAATAAATAAAATCTTAAAAAAAAACTTGGCAAGAATTTGCAATGACACGGATGGAACTAGTGGATACTATGTTAAGTGACATAAGTCAATCAGAGAAAGACACTTACATGATCTCACTCATATGTGGAATTTAAGAAACAAAACAGGATTATAGGGGAAGGGAGGGAAAAATAAAACAAGACAAAATCAGAGAAGTAGAAACCATAAGAGACTCTTAATCACAAGAAACAAAGTGTGGACTGCTGAAGGAGAATGGGGCCATAGGATAACTGAGTGATACACTACATGTTAATTAATTGAATTTAAATTTTAAAAAAAGAAAAAAAAAACTCAGCAAGGACGTCTGGTTTTGAGTCCAACATATAAGGAGTTGGAAAGTTGCCACACCCATCATCACACCAGGAGAAAAGTTGAAAAAATGGAAAAAGTATGTTTTGAAATATGCCCAGAGCTCTTTCTGTTTTTTAACAAAACCTGCCCTCAAGGGAATGTATTTTACCAGAGCCTAACTGACTGTGGTTTTACCAAGCCTAACTTACCTTGAGGAAGGGAGACACACTAATCTAAGAGAAATACCCAACTCAGGGTCATTAAAAGACTAAGACCTAATCATAGGATTATAGAATGCTTCACCTTCTCCCACACCTTAATACTGCATCTATAGGGCTTCCATATAAGAACAAGGAATAAAAACAAACAAACAAAAAAAACCCTATAAGTTTCTACTCTATTTGACTCTCCAAGGGCACCCAAAGACAATATGGGTTATAAAAGCAGGATATTAAAGGAAATTTTAGCCTCTGATACCATAGCTACAGCAAAGAATAAACACAACCTAACTCATAGCCCACTAAACATAAAGCCATACACTAACAGCCTATCTACTGTAGTTCCTTGTACCTGATACAGCATGTGTGACTTTTGACAAAAGAATTTATAAGACATGCTATAACACAATATTAAGAAACAGAACGAACATCAGATTAAGACTCCCATCTCTTATGGCAAGTGGACATAAGAGACAACACATGGACAAAATACAAGAACAAATAGGTAGTGTAAGGAGAGATGAAAACTCTAGGAAAAAACTAAATGCAAATGCTAGATATCAAAAATACTGTAACAGAAATGGATGAAGAATGCCTTTAATGGGCTCATCAGTAAACTGGACATATACAAGGAAAGATTTGGTAAGCTTGAAAATAGGTCATGGAAATTGCCAAAACTGAAATACAAAGAGAAAAACAAAATGAAAAAGAAGAGAAGATCTAAGAACTATGGGACAATTACAAAAGGTCTAACATATGCATTGTGAAGTTAACTTTATTTATCAACCTGACTGGGCCATGGGATGTCAGATATCTGTTCAAACATTATTCTGAGTGTTTCTGAGAAGGTGTTTTGCGATGAGTTTAGCATTTACATTAATGGATTGGGTGAAGTAGGATTTCTCTTCCTAATGTCGGTGGGCCTCACCCAATCTATTGAAGGCCTGAATAGAAAAAAAAGGGGGGGGGGCTGATCCTCCTCAGAATAAAAAGGGAATTTCTCTTTGCCTATCTTTGTGCTGAGATATTAGCTTTTTCCTTGCCTTTGGACTCAGACTGAAACCGCATTGTCCAGTGTTTTGAGCATGCCAATCTTTAGAATTCTCAAGAGAAGTTTAAAAATTATTTCAAATTAGGGGATCCTTGGTGGCTCAGCAGTTTAGCACCTGCCTTCAACCGAGGATGTGATCCTGGAGTCCTGGGATCAGGCTCCCTGCATGGAGCCTGCTTCATCCTCTGCCTGTGTCTCTACCTGTGTCTCTGCCTGTGTCTCTGCCTCTCTCTCTCTCTCTGTCTCTCATGAATAAATAAAATCTTTAAAAAACAATTATTTCAAATTAAATAAAATGTAATTTATAAAAATTTGAATCATGTAGAAAAAGCAGTGCTAGGTGGAAACTGATAGTACTGATGACATATATTAGAAAAGGAAGAAAAAATCAATAATCGAAAATCAATAATCAATAATTTGATAATCAATAATAAAAATCAATAAATAGAAAAAGAAAAGCAAATGGAACCCAAAGTAAGCAGAAGAAATGATAAAAATTAGAGTAAAAATCAGATCAAGAAATTGAAAATACGAAAATAATAGGAAAAAAGTACATCAAAAGCTAGTTACTTGAAAAAATCAATACAGTTGATAAAACACTAGAGAGGCCAACCATGAAAAAAAAATAGAGAAAGAAGACACATGCAAATTTGATAATTTAGAGGAAATTCACCTATTGCTTGAAAGATGCAATCAACCAAAAGATGCACAGGAGAAGAGACGATCTCAATACAGTCAATATGGATTAAAGAAACCAAAAATAACTTTCCAAATATAAAGTACCATGCCCAGATAGATTCACTGATGAATTCTACCAAATATTTAAAGAAGAAATTATACTCATTCTCTACAATCTATTCCAGGTAAAAAAAAAGCAGAGAGAACATCTCCTAACTCATTCTGTGAGCCAAAGCATTACCCTAATACTGAAACCAGACAAAGACATTACAAGAAAGGAAAACTACAGAACAATAGCTCTCATGAACATGGATACAAAATTCCTCAACAAAACATTAACAAATGAAAGCCAACGATCTATGAAAAGAATTATATATCATGAACATATCAGATTTATTCCAAGTATTCAAATAACTATTCAATTAACTCAATATCTGAAAATTATTTATATACCTTGAGACTATTTTTCTACACACAAACACATCTAAAATTGTTATAAATTCCATTTTATCATCATTAAATATTCCTCTTACGATCCACAGATGCCTTGAGCAGAAAACAGAGTGTGGCTTTGAGTAATAAGAATATTTTTTCATATATATATATTTCATATATATATATTTCATATATATTTTTTTCATATATATTTCATATATATATTTTTCATATATATATTTTTCATATATATTTCATATATATATTTTTCATATATATATAAAATATATATATTTTTCATATATATTTCATATATTTTTTCATATATTTCATATATATATTTCATATATGTATCATTTTCATAATATATATATTTTTCATATATATATTACAGTTGAGTCATTTAAAATAAATTACTCAATTTTGCCTATTATTATACCAGAAGTCTTTATTGTACACATTTATTGACATATCTGAAATCTTTGAGTCATCTTATAATTAATGCTTATCTTTAAATTTCAGAGACATATGCATCCTATATGGGTGACTAGCTAATATCAGGCCGATTTCTTGTCAAGAACAACAAAGCTGAATAAAGGAAATATAACCTCATGTTTGAAGGCATCAGAAAGTTACCAAGACTAAAGGACTTGAGGAACTAATGTTTTATAGAGGAAATAAGTAATGAGAAGAACATTTCTACTTTCACTTACAAAATTTTTAAAACATGAACAAGACTTATTTGCTTTATTCTATAACTTTAAGATTTCAAAATATTTCAAAATTATCTTTCTTATACTTCTAGAAATAGTCCTCAAATTTTCATACTTGTGTCCTTAATTATAGATAAGAGTCTCTAGGAGTCTAAAATCTGGCCATAGCAAATCCATCACAAATACACATCTAAACAATAAGAATTGTATTTATTTTTAAGATTTACTTATTTATTTTAGAGAAAGACAGAGAGTGAGCATGGGGAGGGGCATAGGAGAGAGAGAAAATTTAGCAGATTAATGCTGAGTGTGGAGCCCCGTGTAGGGCTCGATCTCAGGACCCTGATCTTGACCTCAGCCCAAACCAAGGATCTGACATTTAACTGACTGTGCCACCCAGGGGCCCCAACAATAGGAATTTTTTTTTAATTTTTATTTACTTATGATAGTCACAGAGAGAGAGAGAGAGACAGAGACAGAGACACAGGCAGAGGGAGAAGCAGGCTCCATGCACCGGGAGCCCGACGTGGGATTTGATCCCGGGTCTCCAGGATCGCGCCCTGGGCCAAAGGCAGGCGCTAAACCGCTGCGCCACCCAGGGATCCCAACAACAATAGGAATTTTAAATATGTACAGTAGGCATATAATCTTTTCTACATATACGCTTCATTTTAATAAATAAATCTAGTCAAAGATAATGCTTCTTACTGAGATAAATTATAAATTTGGAGAAATAAATTATAATCATATCTAGGGTGGCTGAGTGGCTCAGCTGGTTAAGTGTCTGCCTTTGGCTCAGGTCATGATCCCAGGGTGTTGGGATTGAGCCCCACGTCAGGCTCCCTACTTTGTGGAGAGCCTGCTTCTCCCTCTCCCTCTGCCTGCTACTCCCCAGGCTTGTGCTCTCTCTCTCTAATAAATAAACAAAACCCTTATTAAAAAATTGTAATCATATCTAAAACTTTGGTGAATGCAAGTTTGTATACTTCTTAATTGGCTCATATGGAACTGCTCTGCACTGAGGAGGCAGGAGGATTAACTTGCTCTGAAACAGGAATGAAAACTAATCCTTGTTGACAACATATATGTGTTGTGAATGAAGCTGATGACGCTTTCTTCTAAACACTCAATTTTCCAAATGTTCCTTACCCAAATGTTGTATTTTCTAAGAAAAATATTTCATATAGATAATTTCTCAGTAACTAATGTCTTAAAAAATCTGATAAAGATAAGCCATTATGATGCCTCAATTTGTATATGATTTGCTTATATTATTATGGCATATTGATTTGTTTGTTAGGTTAAAAAAATGCAAGTGGAGAAATATAAGATATTCACATCTACATTTTTATAAGAGAAACTTTTTTCTAAGCTTTGGAAGAGTGCTACTCTAAAATGGTGCACCTTTCTAAGCATATTTAAAGTATCTAACTTCATCTGACTTGTCATGTAACAGTATGTCAGGCTAAGAGTATTTTGAAAAGAAATATTTCTGTCCAAAAGACTAGCAATTCAAGATATTGAAAATATAAACTTTGCAAGATTTCAGGACTTTTAATCTCAAATTTGGAACAAAAACAAATGTCTATAGTTTTGGCATATTAGTTTTCATAAATAAATAATTTATCTTGCTTCTTGGTTGAGAGACAGCTTTTTTTAGATAAAGTCAACTGATTTTTAGGCTAATTACACATTTCAAGATATTCTCCATCATATTTACGTGCTATGATTTTACAAGTGGTTTTTCTCCTTTGAGGCCTCCCATCTGAGATTTACCATTCTATTAAGTATACCTTAGACATTTATCTGCAGAGCAAAACATACAGAAATAAAGAGTAGGCCATAAGGGACTATGACTAGGAGTCTCCTTTTTGACATGTAAGAATCATCATTTTGCTGCCAAGTTCAATTTTGTAGTAGAGTAACAACCAGTTTATAGAACAGAATAATCTGGCTGCAGTGGAATTGAACAAACATTTAGCTGAACAATTTTTCATTTTACAGAGTACTGGAACCAGAGGCATTGACACTTGTCTAATTATATTAGCGTGAAAAAATATCAAATCTGAAATTTGGACTCCCACATCTCTTTACACTATATACCACACTTATAGCCCCTCAAGCAGGCCAATGTCCTCTGAACTGGGAAGAAAGAGACCAGTGATGGTGAAGAAGAGAACAGGGTGTGGGCATCCTACAGCAGTTTCATTTTCAGCATAAACAATTTAGTGCTGAAAAAGCAAGTAAAGTCATGGTGAAAAAAGACTTGAATTTGGAGTTGAAAGTCAAAAGCAGGTTCAAATGCACTTGTTATTTTGGTTTAGGTCCCAAACAAATCACTTTACAACCCTAGCAATGAGATATCACCTTACTCTTGTCAGAAAGGCTGGAATCAAAAAGACAAGAAATAACAAGTATTGGTCAGGATATAAAGCAAAAGGAACTCTCACATGTTGTTGATGAGAATGCAAATTCATGCTGCTACTATGGAAAACAATATAGAGGCTTCTCAAAAAATTAAAAAAATAGAATTACCATGTGATTCAGTAACTCCACTACTGGGTATTAACTCAAATAAAATGAAAACACTACTTTGAAAAGATATATGCACCCTTGGGGCTCCTGGGTGGCTCAGTCTGTTAAGTGTCTGACCCTTGATTTCAGCAGCTCAGGTCATGATCTCATGGTCATGGGATTGATCCCTGTGTTGGGCTCCATGCTCTCAGCAAGGAGTCTGCTTAGGATTCTCTCTCTCTCTCTTTCTCTCTCTCTCTCCTTCTACCCCTCTCCCTGCTCTGTCTTTCTCTATCTCTCTAATAAATAAGTCTTAGAAAAAGAGATATATGCACCCTTATCCTATATTTATTGCAGCATAATTTATAATAGCCAAGATATGGAAGCAACCTGTTTCTATCCATAGATGATTGGGTAAAGATGTGACGTGATGTGATGTGATATGATGTGTATGTGTGTGTGTGTGTGTGTGTGTGTGTGTGTGTACATATTACTAGCCACAAAAAGAATGAGATCTTGCCATTTGCAACAATGTGGATGGACCTAGAGGGTATAATACTAAGTGAAATAAGTCACACAGACAAAGACAAATATCATATCATTTCATGCATATGTGGAATTTAAGAAACCAAAGAAAAAAGAGACAAACAAACAAACAAACACACAAACAAAAAACCACTCTTAAATACACAGAGCAAGTTGGTGGTTTCCAGAGAGTAGGTGGGTAGGGAAATGAGTGAAATAGTTAAAGGGGAGTAATAGACACTTATTGCCTGGAGTGAAGATGATGTGAGCTTCAAGATGTCTATCATTTTCAAATAAACAGTATGTTGCAATGAAAAAAAAAGTACATTTATTATGATCATGATGAGCACTGAATGATGTGTAGAATTGTTGAATCATCCTTTGTACACCTGAAACTAATATGGCATGTATGTTAATTATAATGCAATTAAAATTTTTCAAAAATATGTATTGCTTAAATTTTAAAAAGCTATTTTATATAATGTATTTGTTAATGATAAATTGTTCAGTTAAGTTGCTCCTGAAGTTAGTGAGCACATAAAAAGTATTTAGTAATCAGTTTAGGTTTCCAGATATTAATTATTTAGGTCCTTTTTATAATACAAATCAAATTTGTAATTTGTTACATTCCATGCAATACATTGTGAAGAGACTGGTATTTTATTTCAAGAAGAAATATGGAAACTTTTATATGTTTCTATTTTTACTAACAACATATTAAGCAATA